>NW_005842036.1:2476213-2586508 GCF_000455745.1 Alligator sinensis | reverse complement strand
TTTCAGTGCAAGGTTACTCCTGCCCTGCTCTGTTTTCTTCCCTCTGCTGCCTGGGCTGACCAAAAGCAATTTGCTCCTGGTAATCTCTCTACATGTGCACTACTGCACAGTAGTTACAGGTAGTAGCCAACCATGCAGTAGACTACTTTACTGCACAGTAAATGCAGTGTGCATGCGTAGATGATGATGCTTTACTGCACAGTAGATTCGTCTACTGTGCAGTAAAGCATCTTGAGTGGACGTGCCCAGTAACTATCTGACCAGAGGTCTTAAAGATCTGTTTCTGTTATGTTATTCACAGCAAATAAGGGTGATTTGTAAATTGATTGCCTGATGCACTTTCCTGTCCCCACAACATCTGTCTACTTATCTGGTTCTTTATGTCCTTAGGCTATAACTGTTTGGAAAGTTTGAGACTCCTGTGGGGAACTTCAGTGGAAAAAGAAAAAGAAAATGTTGGGGTCAGTTAACTATTTGAATGATCAAAATTCCCTTTGGCATATGTAAATGCACTTTGTTCTAATCACATGATTTCTCAGCCCTCTTTCCAAAGTGACCCAAATCCTGGAGAGTTTGGAAATAGTGACAGCTTTTCTCAGGCCATGTCTTAGGATTTTAGTAACTTTTCTCATAGAACAGAGAATTAAAAAAAAGAAGTGAGCAAGTGCTTCAAGAATCATTGTGACAGTTCTTACTGGTTTCAAAAGAATAAGACACAAGAAAACCTTTCACATACTGCACTATCTGAATGTACTTATTATTTGTAGAAAATATTACAAGCTAGAGTCATCACTTTAATTACTTTTTTTTAAAGGAAGTCCATAGTAGTAGATAATAAAATGCAGTGTTTTAAACTCCAGCCTCTAGTGCTGTAAGCGCTACATAAAATCTATTACAGTTTAAAAAGTTGAAGTCCTAACTTCTTATTTATACCACCTGTCCATTAACATTTATCTTTCCCCCCCCACTAATGCTTAACCTAGCTCATTTACTGTAATGGAAGGAATGGCATCCTATTTTGTGCTACGGGGAAAGATAGACATATCTTCACACTGATATAAGTTCTCTTAGAGTTTATCTGCAGGAAACGGATTAGAGTTTGTCATGTTAATACTAACACCAGCAAATAGTTGTGGACATAGGAAAAAATATTAGGCATATATCTTATTCTTGTCTATGATAACACCGCTTTTCAGTGTGCTGGTAATGTAAATCGGCCTTAACATGAAAGTAATTTACACTCATTTAATACCCTGCAGAAAAGAGGACTTAAGGTATTGAAGAATAAGGCCTTTATTTATGTCATCTAACAAAGACTATTTAGCTTCCAGTATTGCAAGTTATAGTTTCCATTTTGGTGATCCTCAGTCAAGATGGCTGCTTTCATGTGCTACATAGGTAGGGTGACCATATTATTTTTAAGGAAAACTGGGACACTGCCTGGCCCCCTCCCTCCCCCCAGTCACTTGCACCGAGGTTAGATGGACCGGGTTGTGGCCACAGTCCCAGTGCAGAGCCCAGAGCCACCCTTCAAAACATGGGTTTCCATCAGCATCTGGGTGGGTAGAAGTGGGGGGGAGGGAGCCCCACTCCCCTCAGGGCAGGGGTCCAAGCTGCCCCCTCTCACCCCACCTGGGGAGGCCCTAGATTCATCTGGGCTCCACGCTGCAGTGGACACTCCCTGGTCCTGAATCCTTTGGGCTGCAAGCGGGTGAGCTTGCGCAACAGAGGTAGATAAGGCTGGCCTTAGGAATGGGCAACATGGGTGACTCCCAGGGTGCTGTGCTCAGGGGGTTGCTGCACACACACATGCACACACATGTTTGAGCAGCCCACATTCACAGCAACACATTTCCCCCATCCCACCATAGCCAATTCCTGACCCAGGCAACAGGAGCAGTACCCGGCCCAGCTCTCCCCTCACCTCCAGCCACTGCTCAGGAGGAGCCAGGATGGGCATGTGCCAGCAGGGTGGCACCAATCTGAGACTTTTGTTTCGATTTTCAACAACCAGCCATGATGCCAGGACACCAGGACAGCCTACAAAATCAGGGACTGAGCCAGCCAAACCAGGACATATAGTCACCGTATGAATAGACCTTCTTCTTTGTAAAATAATAGATTATTCTGTCTTTCAGCTTTCCACACCATCCCCAGTATATTCCATACTGAGCACTGCTCTGTGGTTTAAGAGAGCCAGGCTCAATTTTCTGCTTTGACAGAAGCTTCTTGTGGGACTTTGGATAACTCATGACATTTCTCTATGCCTTCATTCTCCACTGCACCAGGGCTTTGTGAGGATAACTGCATTAAAGAGCATGAGGCATTGAAATATGATGGTACTGAAGTCCACATAAGAGAGGAAAGGAATTTTAAGTAATGTCTTTGAACAGCTACCCCCTACTAAGGGACAAATTAATCTATTTATATGGTTTCTATTTTTACAATGACAGACTATGTAAGCAGTATAGTACAAGGATAGTACTATGTAAGACTACTTTTACAATGACAGACTATGTAAGCATAGGCATTTGCTAATCTTATGATCAAAACACCTTGTGAGTAGAGAAATGTCACTCTGGTTTTATATATGTAATATCAGGCACAGAGAAATTAAGGTACAGCTTTTTTTGAAGCATGCAGCACCCAATTCAACATCAAGATCTCTGAAGCCCTTTGGAAATGTGGACAACGGCTAGGAGCCGCTGGGAGTTTTGGTGCTACATTACATAATGAAAATCACATATAAAGTCTATAGAAAATAAAGCCAAATCTGGGGACTCCAAGTATAGTATCTCAATCATAAGACCATGTTTCTGTGTCTTCCTCTTAGAAGCCAGGCAGAGGAGAGGATTAGAATAATAGCATCATAGACAATGGGGGCTTAAAGGGACCTCAGGAGGTCACATGTAATCCAACCCCTTGCTCAAACCAGGACCATCCTCAACTAGATCATCCCAGCCAAGGCTTTGTCTGGCCAGGTCATAAAAACCTCTAAGGATAGAGAATCCACAACCTCTCCAGGTAACTTGTTTCAGTGTTTTACTACCCTCCTAGTGATAAATGTCTTCCTAATATCTAACCTAAACTTCCCTTCCTGCAAATTAAGATCATTTCTCCTTGTTCTGTCATCTGCCACCATTGAGAACAGTCCAGCTCCATCCTCTTTCAAATTCCCTTTCAAGTAGTTGAAGAATGCTATTAAATCCCCCCTCAGTCTTCTCTTCTCCAAATGAAATAATCCCAGTTCCCTCAGCCTTTCCTCACAAATCATGTCTCCCAGCCCCCTTACCATTTTCATTGCACTCCACTCTACTCTCTCCAATTTGTTCACCTCCTTTTTGTGGTGGAGAGCCCAAAACTGGCCACAGGAATCCAGATGTGGCCTCCCCAGTGCTGAATAGAGGGGAATAATAACTTCCCTTGCCCTGCAGGCAACACTCCTGTTAGCCTTCTTGGCAACAAGGATACACTGTTGGGTCATATTAAGCTTATTATACACTGTCAACCCTAGGTCCTTTTCTGAAGAGCTGCTGCCCAGCCAGTCACCCCCAGTCTGTACCAGTGCATGGGATTGTTCTGTCCTAAGTGCAGGACTTTGCAATTTTCCTTGTTGAATTTCATGAGATTTCTATTGGCCCAGTCCTCCAATTTGTCTAGGTCACTCTGAATCCTAGCCCTACCCTGCAGTGTATCTACTATACCCCCCAGTTTGGTGTCACCTGCAAACTTGCTGAGGGTGCACTCTATGCCATCTTCCAGGTGGATGATGAAGACATTGAACAAACTGGCCCCAGGACTAACCCCTGGGACATTCCACTTGGTAGTGGCTGCCAACTAGACATTGAGCCATGGAATACTACCCTCTCAGTCCAATACTCCAGGGGTCTATCCATGTTACAGTCCATTCATCCAATCTGTTCTTCCTTAGCTTGCCTGCGAGAATGTTTTGGGAGACTGTACCAAAAGCCTTACTAAAATCAAGGTACACCATATCCACTGGTCTCCTCACATCCACAGAGCCAGTCATCTCATCATAGAAGGCAGTCAGGTTGGTCAGGCATGACTTGCCCCTGGTAAATCCATGCTGACTGTTCTGAATCACTTTTTCTTCTCCAACTTCTCCTGAATCATATTGCAGGAGATTTGCTGAATTCTGTTTCTAATTGTTGACTTTGCCATTGTCAACAGCTAAAGTAAACCCTAATTTATGAAGAAATCTGCATTCCACAGCTCCTCACTAGGTTATTTAAACTCCAGCTACCTGGAAGTGATACTCCTGAGTTCTATCCTGCAACAATTGCCATCCTAAGGCTCTTCCCAGCTGAAGTGGATTTGCACTGAATACTTAGTCCTGTTTGTCTTCTGTAATATAGTATGGAGCATAACAGAACCCTAGTAGTAGCACCTGGGAGATTATTTCATCACTGAGCTCCCAAATTAAGATGGTATAAATGATATTATTTTTCACTTGGGGGAAGGAAAGGAATTAAGTTGAGACCATGAGCCATGAGTCTAAGAAGCATGGTCTCCCTTAAGCATTCGTACTAAGTCAAGCAGCGCCCACAAATGCAAAAAAAAAAAAAAACAACAACCCAAAACCAAATCAAACAAAAAAACCTAAATGACAACAGCAAGAAAAGGCAAAAAAAAAAAAGGTTTAAAAGGTGAGCTGCAATATCAGCCAAGTAGCTGAACAAGGTGCCTGGCCTCATGATCTCTACCATTACACACACGGGAAAGAAAAGAAACCCACCCACTACTGATTGAAAGCAGGAAAAAGAATGCCACTCCTGAGTAATCAAGAGCAATGCTAAGTATAGATGTTCAAAATGCCCAAGGCAGAATTGATCAAAGTTGCATCATTGTCTATAAATGGCCTAGGTTAGATTGGCAGCAAACAGTACACCTTCCCCCTTTGGTTGGGGGTGGGGCATGGCATGCAAATTACCTGCACTAGCCAGGGCCTGCAGCCTGGGGGCTGCCAGAGCACAGCTGAGCACCCAGGTCACATCTGATTGGCTGCCTGGCACAGGTAAGCATGCCCCTCTTCTCCCCACTCCTCCACTTGAGTACTTTGGGACCTTGTGGTTGAAGACCAAAAAAGCCTTGCACCACCCTAGGTGCTTATGGCCCAGGTACCTGCCAGCAGTGGCTGAGCTGTGGAGGTCAGAGGGTTTTCTCTGTACAGGCCCAATCCTGATGTTCTGCCCCTGCGACCCTGACCCACCAGAGGTGAGCAACCCATACTGGATCGTGCTTGGGGTATGGGGAAGGGAGTCCATGCTGGGGTCTGGGTGGCAGAGCACTTGTCTCTAGCCTCTAAAATGTGGTGTGCAGGGCCCAGGGTCAGGCTGTGCACCAAAGTACAGGGGTCTGGGGTTCCCTGGCTGCAGTGTGCTGGGTCTGTGGGGCTGTGCCCAACATTGGAGCATGAGGGTCCTTGGCTGGGCATGTGGGAGCCAGGCTTGGGCTCTGTGGGGCTGTGTCCAAGTGCAGGGGTTCTCCTGGATTCAGTGTCAGGTGTGTGTGTGTACATCATGGGGTGCTTTATGAGAGGGTGTGGGGACACAGACCAGGGACCTGGGTGCCGAGGTCGTGGGGTTCATGCAGGGGATACAGATGCCTCCCTTCCCCTCATCCTGCTGCCTGCCTGCAGCTAAAAGATGGCGAGAGGCAGGAGGGAAAGGGTCTGTGCTGGCTCAGATTTGAGAGAGCTTGGGGGGCAGAGCCTGCTGGGTGCTCATGCACTTCCCTGCAAAGGGAGACTTGTGGGGGAGGTGGGGCTGCAAAGGAGCCTTGGATGCTTGAGGATCACAATTTAACTTGACTTGATGGGGGTCTGGTATAGAAGTTTAATTCACCAATCTAACCAAAATCAATGAAATTTGAGTGCACATCAAACCAGGTATATCTTAGACCATGTTCCACCATTTTTAGACTGGTTTTAAGTGTGCTGAACTTCCGTACGTTATGGGCTTAGATACATTTTAAGTCACTTAGACTGGTTTATGATTAATGTCTGTACCTGGCCTAAGAAAACGGCATGATTAGAGAGTCACCAGGAATCTGCTTTTAAAATTGGGTAAGCTAAATGATAAGCAACTCCCACACTAAGAACACCCCTCCCCTCCCCCTGCCAAAAAAATAAAAAAAATTTAAAAAGAGATAAAAGGAGAAGAAGATAGAAAAAGAAAGGGGAAAAAAGGGGGTGGGGGAGGAGTGGTATGGAAATATGAAGCAAAACACTACCTTTTACCATCCTGATAAAACATGATGCATATTCTCCTTGTAGTCAGCAGTGTTGAGAGCCAAGGCTTCTGAGTTAGTGATGGGTCACAGCTGGTTTCAGCAATGCACTGAAAGCTTCAAGCTTTGGCACGAATGAGCTTTAACATTGCATTAAGCAGAAGCTTTTGACACTTGAGACTAGAAACTTGGATGGATTAAAAACACATTTTGAGTCTAACATTTTTTTTTTTTTTTAAAGAAGAAATCAATGGGGAGAGACAGATGAAATGCATATATTGGACAAAGTTTGTTCTGTCTAAACTGGAAGTTGCTGGAAATAGATGTTCCTATTCAAACCTTCGCTATATCATTTAGTTTCTCTCTCTGTATATATTACAACTTGTTCCATAATACCTGGGCTTTAAATTGCTTCCCCCTCCCCATCTCTCCCTGATGTACCTCTTCTGCAGCTTCCATGCTAAATATTTGAGAAGAGGCAGCCAACTGGTGAAAAAAGTAGCTAGTAATGCTAGAGATGTTCCTGTTTATAATCTGTTAAGTCAATGGAAAGAATCCTATTGATAGCAGTGGGCTTTATTTTAAGACAGAGACTCCTGTATCCAGTACATCCTGTGGTTTGGGGATATTCTTAACCAGATCTGGGAGATTAACAGAGCCGATCCTCTGAATTGTTTGCTAAAGGGATGAGGGGTTGCAAGCACTTTGGAGGATAGAATTAGTGCTCAAAAAGATCTTGATAAATTGGAGAACTGGGCACAGGACAACAGGATGAAATTCAACAAAGACAAATGTAAGGTGCTAGACTTAGGAGAAAGAGACCAGCGGCACACATACAAAATTAGAGGGGGTTGACTTGGCAGCAGCATTGCTGAGAAGGATCTGGGGCTTTTGGTGGATCACAGATTCAACAGGAGTCAGCAGTGTTATGCAGTCATAAAAAAATATCAGTTTTAATCTGCATTAAGAGAAGGATAGCATGTGACCCATGAAAGCTGAAGTACCATGAAAGCTGTAAAAGTCAAGTACCATGCTACTTGACTCTGCACCCACTTTTGAAAAATAAGGACCCCAGAACTGCAAACTGTATTCTAGCTGAGGTGTAAACAGAGACACTGGAAAGATGAACAACAAAAATGACAAGTTATTTGGAATACAAGCTGGGCGAGGAAAGGCTGAAAGAGCTCGTTTCTTTTTTTAGGTTGGTAAAAAAGTGATGACGTGATGGCAGTTATCAAATATTTGAAAAGCTGAGTAAAGAAGAGGAAGAGCAACTGTTCTCCCTTGCCACAGAAGGGAGGGCATAAAGCAGTGAAGTTAAAATGTAACAAAATAGATTTAAGTTATATCTCATTAAAAAAAAAAAAATCCATAGCCATGAGAATAGTAGGACACTGGAATAAGCTGCCCAGGGAAACTGTGGAATCTCCTTCATTAGAGGCTTTCAAAAATAAGGTAGACAGGCATTTATATGGAATGGTTTAGAAACACCGTGTCCTGCATTTGTGCAAGGGGTTGGATGAGAAGACCATTGGTGTTCCTTCAACCCTCTATGATTCTAAGCAACTTTGAGGAGCATTTTGGGGTTTACTGTTGGAAAGTGCAAGACCAGATCTATTATCATCACTCTTACTTCTGTAATAGCACCTAGGAACCTCAGTTATGGATCATAACCTCAGTATGGAGGTTGCTGCACAAAAACAGAAGAACAAGAAGATCCCTTCCCTTCTAAATCTAAGATGCAACATGATAACGGGACACAATCGACAGGCTGGGGGTGGGGAGGATATGCTGATGATAAGACAATAATGCCATAACATCCACTGTCAATGATGATGTCATTTTAAGTTAGTATGGATGATCAGGGAGGATCTTTGCCTTAACTTTGGGAATTGTGCAAATGCTTCTATGGAACTCGGATGGAATATGTCCCTTCGTGAAGGACAGCATTGTAAGTCCTTATTTTGAGTGTGTAAGTGGTGTGTATACCTGCTTTCTTCCCAAGGCGGAGTATTATCAATGTGTATATTCATTTGGCTGGTTATTAATTGTCTGTCTTATACTGGCACACGCAACCTCCCAGAGATCATGGTTCCAGCTGGGTGAGGCACAATGGCTAATAAGTGACAGTCCCTGCCCCAGCAGCTTGCAAAATAGACAAAAAACAAACAAAAAAAAAATAGACA
This sequence comes from Alligator sinensis, assembly GCF_000455745.1. Classification (NCBI taxonomy): domain Eukaryota; kingdom Metazoa; phylum Chordata; order Crocodylia; family Alligatoridae; genus Alligator; species Alligator sinensis. The sequence continues at coordinate 2,578,073 of NW_005842036.1, read as the reverse complement.
AGCAAAAAAACCCCAAAAAAACCCAACAACCCAAGGTGAGAGAAAGAAAGCACTGGCAACAATTCTCCCTTGCAGTTGAACTTATCTGACATCAAACAATTGGCTTGCTTTCTTTTTTTGTGTGTTAACTCCCACCCCTATGTAAGCCCCCGCCTCTCCCTCTCTCCTGCAGAGACGGGAACCTGAAGAAAATTGATGCCATGGCAGCTTTAATATGACATTCGAAAAGTGACTTTTTGATTTTCAATTAACCTTGCACAAAGAGGAAATATTGAAATTCGCCCCTTTGTTCTTGGCTGTGTACACCAGCCGGGCTGTTGTTGGTAGGAGCAGCGAGCAGGAAGGGTTGGGATGGGAGGGTGGAATTGGCACCTCATTCAGGCTCTCCACTGCTATTTGCACAAAATGAGACAAGACTACCCTGCAGTAATTACTCTCTGAAGGGGGAAACAGGTAGGAGAGAGAGTGCTCTTGTCATTTGTTTGACTTAATTGTATGCTTTTATGAGCCGTCTGGCTGGAAGGATTAAAGTTACTTTTAATAACACTTCCTTTCAGAAGAATTTGATTTGAGATTTCCCAGCAGGGCTGCCTACCTACCAGCAGGACCCTTTTCTTCCTCTCTAGCCCCTTGTTCCTTCAATATTTTTTTCCCCTCATGAATGCTGGCATTGTTGTATTTGTCGAGGAGAAGCCAAGCTGCATAATGCACCAAGTAAACTTGTATAGATGCTTATTTAATAAATAATGCTTTAAAAAAATAAATAAAAAGCAGTGCTGTGCCAAAGTCCACAAAGAGGCTCAATCTGCAGATATTTGGCTTTTTTTCTCCTTTTGGCAAGCAGGAGGCATAGCAGATGAAAATGGAAGTGTCTCATCTAACCTGGTTCTAATCTGGCATGCCTTAAAGGGACCCACATTATGAAAAGAGTTAATGAGCAGGTCATAGGTTATTAACCCTAGATCTGGTCAGGAATATTGGGGTTTTATTGATTGATTTTTTGGTCCAACATTTCAATTTGTTGAAACTAAAGCTTTTTTTTTTTTTCTTTTTTGGTAGGAACATATGAACCAATTTGGAAAAAAAAAAAAAAAAAAAAAGAAGACTTGGAGAAAAAGGGTTGGCACCTACCTCTCTCACATCCAAATCTGAATACACTAAGCATTGGACTATTAACTACTTTGGGATGGATACTCTTGACCCCTCATGTGTTTTTTATGGAAAGCTTAAAATGGTCGTGAGATCAGTCTGTTGTATGAGACAGAGTGTTTTGAAACCTGAAAAAATGTTTTGCAAGGTGAATCCCAGCATTCATTCCTGCCATGGCAGGGGGTCGGATTTGATGATCTGCTCAGGTCCCTTCTGACCCTACCAAAAACTATGAAACTATGAAACAACCATGAAATTGTTTCCTGAGATGCTCTAACCAAGCCATACCTATTACTTGCCAGAGTTGAGGGACGGGAGCACGCCCCACCCCTCCTTTTTCCAGTTCTCATTCTGGGTGCCAGTCTAATTTGCAGTTGGCACAAATGGTTAAGACCAACTGCTATGTAAAGAGCAAATCCATTATTCTAGCTGAAGAACTGATGTTTGCAATTCATGGATGTTTTAAGAACCAAAGGGATCTCTAGGTAATCTGTTCTGATCTCCAGTGCAAAATAGACCAGAAAATGTAGTTCAGTTACCTCTCTACTGAGCCCAATAATTTGTGTTGGAGTAAAGCATGTTGCTCTAAGATTTCGAGGCTCCTGTTCTGCAAGAGTAAGATTTCAACATACAATGACTTGCACAGATACAAGACATGCTGGGCACATCTACGCATTCATTAATGTGCCGTAATTAGGGTGTGTTAAGTTTAGTACCTGTAATAACAGGTACCAAATGTGTGATAATCAGTGCCACTGTGCAATAGCACAAATTAATGCTTTTTTGTGTGATCTTTAATGTCAATTGGACTAATCTACTGCACATTAGCATGTAAGCATGGTTTTTGCTAGTCACGCTAAGGTGTAGTAGAATTAGTGCAATGGGCATTAAGCATCTTGTGTAGATGCACCCGCTTTCTATGAAGCCTTGGTAAAACATTATATTACATGGCTTTGTAATATCCTGAGCTGTATCAACAAGAGGGTTTGAAACCTGAACCTTTAGGTGTCTGGCCTATGCATGAGCAGGGTTGCCAACCAAAGGCTTTTTTTTTTTTTTTTTACTGACAATCTGCAAAGATTTTACTGACAACTAAACTTTTTCTAACATTAAGGTTTTACTGACAGGTGTTTTACATAATGTAAATATACATCCTGCCAGACCCTGGAAAAAGGCTGGATCCCAGCCATAGTTGAAATGTTTGGAGATTATCATTAAAAGAAAGAAAAAAATCCTTGGGTTTGTAAAACTACTTGACTCCAGCAATGGTTTTACACCATGCTTCCCCTACCCCAGGAGACCCTACTCAACCCTACACCCTGGTGCTCCAGCCACACCCTACAACATGCTTCTCCCCAACCCACTCGTAGTCTTACCCCCACCAGCCCCACTCCCCATCCCAGCCTGGACCACAAAAGATGGACCCTTTTTTACCTACCTGCCACCCAGAAGTTTTACAGACAGACAGGAGGCAGCACCAGCACATGGCTAAGGTGCTAGAGTGGGGTGGGGCTGGGAACAAAGCCACAAAGCCCTGAGGAGAGCTATTGTTGAGGTGTAGTGCTCCTGCTTAGACATCAGGTAGAATTGGTATGCTTGGATCATGAAACTTCAGTAGCTCTGGGCAGTTTTTTTAGAGTTTTTTTGCTCCATAATTTATAAATGGCACAATTTTCTTACAGAATTTACAGACATGTGTTTTATTTGTGCAGTGTCCATAAATGTATGTACAGCTGGCAGCCCTGGATGTGGGCCACCTAAGCTAAAAAACTAAAGGCAAATACCTATGTCAACAGTAGTAAATAATGTCAGGTGTGTTTCTACCTACCTGTAAGCTGCAGCAGACTCTGAAGAATAGTCAACAACAATTAATGATCTGGCTAACGTCAGACACATGACTATGAGGAATCTAGGCCAAATGAAAATGTAATTATGAGCTTTGGGCAGAGATTTCTAGGAGCTGTGGTTAAAAGGACCTTTTGCTTTCCTCAGTCCAAGTTGAATAAGCTAAAATTTGGGAGCATTATTTGTAAACATTTTCAAGAAAAAACAAACCCTCTTTTAATTGAAAACCTGTTGGCTAGATCTAAGGCAAAGTTTAGACCTATGACGAGAAAACCATTTGTCTTTCCCACAAAACTCTAGGAAAGTGTGCATACAGCTTTTAGTAACTCTAAATGGCTCTTCATAGCAAGGCAGGGTTTTGGACTCAGTAATAAAGATATTTGTCTCTTGAACATTTCCAGTATGGCTTTGAAATATGGGTTTTTCCTTCACTGAATCAATAGCCACTCCTACATTTACCATCACTTTCTTAGCACCACTTCGATTGATAGCTGACTGGTATGAGTCTGAATTTTTCCCCCATGTTGATGGGTATATAATGATTTAAGATTAAGTAGTATCACTCCCAGATAGTGTGTGTATAAATATATTTTTAATTATTTTATTTGAATATCAAGATATAACAACAATACATACTTATGGGCCGCAGACTCAATAATCTTCCTTCCTAATGCATGGTGCTACATAGTATAGTGTTGCTTTCGAGCATGTGCCAGCTGAGTTTCTATAGCCATTTAACATTTGGGATCCACATTCATAGAAAGGGACCTGATGGTTCAAAACTCTTTATCAACAAAAAGCAAAACCTTTTAGTACTCCAACTTTTTTTTTCTTTTTGTTTGTTCAGAGTTTTCCCAACGTGTGCTTTCTTGGCTTATATTTTTCATGGTTGGTCTCAATCTAGTGGTAATTCTTCTTTCAGAAATGCTGAGATGAATCAGTTCAGTCAGTTTTGACTTATACGTATACAAAAATATATGACTCTGTTCTCTTATATTCCATCTGGAATTACTGTACTTGGCTAACTCCAACAGGGCTGGAGCTGGAAACGTCAAACTTAGCTGGTCTCTAACACTCGTTGAGGAAGGGAAGACAATAAAACTTCAAATGAAAATAAGTCCAGGAGATTTAAAGTTATAAATATTTAAAATCTGGCATATTTACAAATGCAGACAGACCATTTTTCATGCTGCTTTTCATGGTACCCTTAGGCTAGAGCAGTTTAGTACATTGGGTGCACACCAAGTCCCTTTAGATTTAGGTTGCCTTAAGTATTCAAGGCTTTATAGTGAAAAGCATCCAAGCCATAAAAGGCACCTTTAACAACACGTTATCTTAAACATTTTGAGAATGGTCTTGTTACCTGAGAAATATGTGCATGTTTTGCTGTCATTTCTGTATGGGTAAGAATCACACCTGTAAAAAGGGGCTGGCCCAAGAGTCATGTACCAACTAATCAAAGTGCTTACGTGGTACATGTGCCCTGTCCTGGCCATCTACAAAAGGTTGAATTTGACCATAAATGTACTTAGTTTGGGGCTCTCAAGTTTAAACGTGTCTTTATCTTCTCATGTGATCATAAGGGAGCTTTCTGTCTCTTCTTGTGCTTTTCCTTCTCTGATAAGATCCTTAAATAAATCAGGGGTCCTTTAACTTTCCACTTTACTGTCACTTTCTTTCTTTCTTTTTCTTAATAAGCAGGGGAACTAAATACAAGAGAATTAAATTTAAAAAAAAAATAGACATTGAAATACTGAGACTGAGCATTTAAAATTATAAACTCAAAAGAGATTAGGTTTCTAGTGGGTGTGTCTACATGAGATGCTAACTGTGCAGTAGCCTAATAACACTGTGCAGTAGTGTGCCGGAAAAAAAACCCAACATGCTAATACACTACTATGCAGTAGTTAAAATCCAAAAAACCCATGTGCTGGTGCTTTTGCACAGTAGCACAAGTTACTGCACATTGATTTAGTACTTGGTTATCCAAATACTAAATGTAATTCGCAGTAACTCGGGCACATTAATGAACAAATAGATTTACCCACTATAACTTTAGTTGAACTGTGATGCACATCTGAGACTAGATTTGCTGCTGTGTTGCCTAAGAGTTTGCTAAACTAATCCTGAAGGCAGGTCTTCCCAGGTTACCTATATACAGCAATGAAAACTAGAATTTCTATAGGAATTAGCAGCATTCATATTTCTGCCTCAGGTCTCTGACATTCAGCCTTTCACACAGATCCTTATTCCTCTGCCTAGTTTTCAAGAAGGACAAACTAGGACACCTTAGATAAACCCTTATTTGTTCATACAGTGGTTAATTTTCAGACCGCATATGCCACCCAAGGAGGAGAGAGATTCTGTACCATATTGTTTTCAATTAATATTGGCTTTAATGTTACATTGATATTAGTTTTCATGGACAAATATTATAGCAGGCAGTAGTAAGGACACACACACACACACACACACACACACACACACACACACGGTAGCAAGCATACTCACACACACACACACACACACACTCTCTCTCTATATATATATGAAAACTTTTTATATAAATCTCATCATGTACAACTATCGTTGAACCTGGTCCTCCCTTTAATAGTCATTTGCACTGTGAAAAATGAGTGTAACTCACCACCAAAATCCATTGGTGCTTTATACCCATAGCATTGCTTTAGCTCCACTTTGCAGGATGTAAATGACTAAATAAACTGCTAGGCACAGGAGAACTAGGCCCATGATATTCATAAAGTCTTATGAATTAGAAGTGGAAAAGTGCTGTCGCATTCTCCATGCCATTCCCTTGCCAAAATAACATTGCTTTCCAGGACAGTGGTTGTACAATTGTCAAATGGAAAATATTGCTGTGATCTTCTTCATGTGGAAAATTGCAGACATCTGTTCATAGCTGTCTGGGTGAGCACCTTCTATGTGCTTGTGTGCCCTATAACATATTTTCCATCTATGGGATTCATCAAGCCTATTACCATACCAGATGAGTACCCCTGAGTCGTCATCTTCACAAACCACTTGGAAATAAGGAAGTGTTGTTATACTAATTTTATAGATGAGGAACATAACTACTAAGCAACTTTGCCAAGATCATTGTAACAGAGTGACCTCCTTGTCAGGTTTCCTTTGCCCCCCCTGCTCCTGGGGTAACCAACCACTTCGCTCTCCTGCCATGCCTTGATGGAAAAATATGAAGGTTGTTACTAAGGCAGGAGGCTACCTATTACCTGCCGTGATGACAAGGACCTAATTCCTGCTCTGACCTCCCCTCCATAAGTCCGATGCCTTGCAGCTGCTACTCTGGTGTCACTTCTCCAGCCTATTTTGCTCCTGGCCCATTGCTGGGCTACAATGCCTGCTCTGGGCCTCCTCACTTGCCTGAACTCATGGGCTGCTCTATCATCACCCCTCAGGCTTTCCCCTGCCACCTGGACATGGCCCCAGGTCAGGCCTGAGCTCTGCCTCAGGGCTCCTTAATGAGCCCTGGGCTCCCCCTGCTCATTAGTACACCACCAGGGATGAGGGGCTGGGGTTATAAGGTGCCCCAACCTGCCTTTCAATGGGAAGGTAACTGGCCTGCCATTTCCTGGGGGCTCCCACACCACTAGGAGCCCCACCAGATCACCATTCCCCAGCAGGATGCAGTTTTACATCATACCCAGGACAAAGGGTCACCTTAACCCCATAACCCCTGACCTTACCTCCTGACCTTGACCAGAGCAGTTTTGCAGCCTGATGTTACCTCCTTCCTCCTGCAGCAAACTGCAGCCCAGCATATATCCCTGGGTCCAAAAATGGCTACCTTCACCAGGTACCTGGCTGCTGCCTCTTTTATGCCCCTAAAGTATTAAGCACCAAAGGTGCCCTGCCAGAATCATACAAGAAACCGGAGGTAAAGGAACTGAAAACAGGTCTTCCAAGCCCATGCCTTTGTTGCCACTAGAGTATTATACCTATTTGTTTTAAAATACGGTTTCCCTCTTCTCTATGAGAGAGTATTCCATGTGCTTAATGAGAGGTGAGGGGCTAGCTGTGAAGTCCATAGAAGTTGGCTGATATTTAGTTTGGCTTCAGGATCAGGCCCCAAACCTAGAGTACTCAGAAATTAAGAAATAAGGACTAAGAGCATTTCGCCCAGGCTGACCTTCTGATTTTTTTTTTTTTTCTATCAGGTTTCAACTCCTTAAAATTGAAATGTTTAATAAAGGAAAGAAAGAATGTTGATGCTCCCAACTGTTCGGCAATTTAAGCTGTGACTGTGCTAACCTTAAAGTAAACGAACCCAGGTCTGGGAGCTGCATGATCAAATGCTGCTATAGAATAATTTAGCCCAATAGAATATTTCAGTAATGAAATAAAAACTCATTCTGTGCATATTTAAAGCTCTCACTTGTCATTTGCTCTTGAGAGTTAGGCACTGTACATGAAAGTTAGTTCCTGACCAAACTTTGACTCGAGCATTCAATGTGATACCACCAAATACGACTTTTGGGTGATCATTGCCAACCTTGTACCATCTTGCCTGTATAATGTCCTATTATGGTTGTCCTTACTATTTCTTATTTGCACTGTAGAAGTGCTTAGGGACCTCTAGCACCAAGAAAGTCCCCAGTGAGCTAGGCACTGGACAAACATATCACAGTGTCAATCTTCTCCCTAAGAGGTTTGCAGGGTCTCCAACATTTAGGTTGCTACAGATTATAAGCAAAGGTTCACAGAAAAGAAGCTACACTTCAGAAATCATCATCAGTAACTTAGGACATGTTTATAGCACAGAATCAGCAAACCCCAATCAGGATGGCCTTCAACAAGACCTGCCAATCTGCTTCCAAGGATAGGCTCCAAACCTGGAAATTTGCCAGTAAGGCTAATATAGAGTCATACCCTGGAGACTGAAGCTTTGAGAGTGGATACAGATCTCAATGTCCCCATCTAAAAAAAAAGGACAATGGTACTTAGTATCTAGAAACACCAGAAAGTAGTCATTCTTAAAAGCACCATATAAGTTGGAATCAAAAAAGGTCCAAATGATGCAGAATGTAAAAAATCACTTACTGATCAAGAATAAGGCTGCTCAGAAAAAAGAAAACGAATAACAAATGCAAGTCTTATTAACTTATTCTCGACCATGGGCCTGTTCCTTGGAAGGATTCTCCTTCTCATTGATGCACTGGTAAGACACCCACAAATCTTCCCTTGACCAATGTGTCATAATGCCTCAAGGGACAAGAAACGACAATTTCCATGAGTCACATCTATTCAGGTGGACAGGAAGATTTATGTTGACTTAAGACTAAATGTTTCAGTGTTTCCAAATCAAACTATTTCTGACCTTTTCTTTTTATGAAATAAAAAATATCTATAGTCTGACTTTTTGTCAGGATGAAAACAAATGTCAAACTGTCAGAATGTCCTTAGACAGAAATTCCCATATTTGCTCCCTTCTAAGGGATCACTCTAGTGCTCCACCCATCTCATAGACTGCCTACTGGTATGAGAACAGCTCTAGCCAAATAACCAAACTGATTACAAAAGAATTATTTTGCAAAGGAAAGTGAAAGGTGGAAAATTCTTGCCAGCAACTGAACTCCCTTGAGTGGAAATTGGCTCTGTTCCTTAAATATAGCATAAGTGGTGCCAACTGTCAAGGGTCTAGAAGAAGGCAGGAGAAAGTTCCCCTGGTGCAGGATTAGCATAAGGCTGATATTGGAGGCCATACTATGCGTTTCTTCATAGAGCGCATCAAAAAATAAAGATGCACTATGTTCAGATATTTTTTGCTACAGACCAGTCCTCCTAATACGTCCACACATAGGAACAGCCTTCAGGAAGTGTGCTTCTCAGAAACCTACCATAAGAAATTTCTCCTCACTGATCCAGTCAAAAAATTTATTTAGCCTACAATCCTGAGTGGGGCTTAATATGAATGCTTGGGGTGGGTGGGTATAGTGCTATAAAGGAATTAGAACAAAAAATAGCCTACATGACATAGACAAGATAATGGTCCAAATAACATCTCTAGTTTTGGGGACCTCATGGAGGCATGTCTGTTTTAGACTTGGTCAATCATTGCAGTGCGCCACGACCAGCGGGGTCCCCCAAGGCTCTGTCCTTGTCCCTATCCTTTTCAACATCTTAATTAATGATGTGGATATTGGTGTCAGAAGCGGACTGGCCAAGTTTGCTGATGACACCAAACTTTGGGGGAAAGCATCCATACCCAAGAACAGGATGGTGATCCAGGCCAACCTTGACAGGCTTGGAAAATGGGCAGACAAAAAACGGATGGGTTTCAACTCTGAAAAATGCAAGGTACTCCACTTTGGGAAGAACAAACCCACAGCATGCTTGCTAGCACCATGGCCAAAAGGGACTTGGAGGTCATGACTGACCACAAGATGAATATGAGCCACCAATGTGATGTTGCAGCTGGCAAAATGAGCAGAACTCTGGCATGCATCCATAGATGCTTCTCTAGCAAATCCCAGGATGTCATCTTCCTGCTGTACTCGGCCTTGGTGAGGTTGCAGCTGGAGTACTGCATCCAATTCTGGGCTGCACAATTTAAAAAGGATGAGGAGAAGCTTGAGAGAGTCCAGTCATCCACATGCATGATCAGAGGGCAGGAAAACAGGCCTTATGATGAGAGGCTGAGAGCCATGGGACTCTTTAGCCTGGAAAAGCACAGGTTCAGGGGGAACCTGGTGGCTGCCTATAAGTACATAAGGGGTGTACATCAGGATCTGGGGGAACACCTGTTCACCAGAGAGCCCCAAGGGATGATAAGATCAAATGGTCACAAACTCCTCCAAGACCATTTCAAGCTGGACATAAGGAAGAACTTATTTACAGGCCGAGCCCCCAAGGCTTGGAACAGGCTGTCACCAGATGTGGTGCAAGCACCTACTCTGAATTCCTTTAAGAGTCAATTGGATATTTATCTTTCTGGGATCCTGTGACCCCAGCTGACTTCCTGCCCCTGGGAAAAGGGGCTAGACTCGATGATCTTCCAAGGTCCTTTTCACCCCTAATGTCTATGAAATATATGAAATCTATGATTACTGTCTGATTTTTGTTGTTGATGCTGACTAAAAATGGATATGGGGGGGCAACTTTTGGGGAATTTCCTTTTTCACTTTCAGTTTTTCACGTATCTGAAAACATAAAAACCCAAATCAAGTTAAACAAAAAGAAAGACCCAGAAGTCATTTCTTTGATTTCCGCCCCCAATAGGAAAAATACCAAGAGTCATTTCCTAACGGCTCTAATCCTAATCATTTCCTGGTTTCTATCAAATTTTCCCAAACTACATCTCCTATTATCCCTATTTTTTCTGTGTAAATTCTACTCTTTTATAGTAATAAGGCAGTAGAGTGAGCACATATGTCTACTGTGGCAGAATGCCACCTCTGTCTCTCCCCTAAAACTCTGCTATGTGACTATGTGGTTACCATGGCAACTCCTCTGCCCCATCTCTTCATGTGACCCTGAGCTGGATACACTCCTGAGGGATGGGGGTATCCTGCTCCCTCTGCCTATGTGACTGGCATCACAGACCTGGGTGAAGGGCTTAGGGTCCCTATTCTTCTAAGCAATGCCAGCCTGCCCAGCAACCAGCAATGCATTTCAAATTGGTTGGCTGGCAGCCAGCAGATGCTGGCCTCCATTGGACCAGGTAAATGAGGTCATAAGGTCTATATAAGTTAAGGACTGCCCAGGAAGAAGCAATAGCCATGATAAAAACTGAGAGAGAAGCTGGACTATCTGAAACTTGCTGTCTCTTGAAACTCATGATCAATGTACTGTCTGCCTCCAGAGGGAATCTCCACCTGCCTCTGGATGATACTTGTGAGTAAGGTACCTGAGATCTAACTAGATAGATAGCTTGCTGTAACTCAGATGTGTGATCAAAGGCTACCCAGCCACCCTGTTTGCTCTATGGGATGTCTTTATTATTGCTCTACCCTGTACCCTATTACAAACCTACTCCTTGTAACAAATGCATTTCTCCTTCGTACCTAGCATGGGAGACTTATTGGGAGAGGGGCTAGATTATGCCTTGGGGTCCCCTTAGTTCAGCTGACTAAGGGAGACAACTATTTGTGCTTCAGACTAAGGGAAGCACCCCAAGTTCTTGAAGTGGGTGGAGTACCCTCAAGGGCTACTAGGCCTGTGTTTCCCAGGGGGCACAGAGCCAGGATCAGTCTAGACCCTGGGTGGTGGTGGCATTACCCCCAGGCTAGCAGGTGTGCTCCAGGAAGGGGATCAGATGGACATGAGGTGCCCCCAGGGAGGCACTTGGAGCCTAAAAGGTGGTTGGGTGCAATGAGGTGGGTGGCTCAGTGCAGGAGCACCCCCTACTGGCCCGCCCCAGCCACTACATCTATGTCCATGAAACTCTCATGTCTTTCACCTGGGATTTTTCCAATCCTCATTCCTCATTAAAATATGGAAGTGGGACAGTGCTTGTGACCCCTTGACCATTATTTGTAATCCCCAGATTGATTATACATATTCTACCCCAGACCCTCCATTATTTACCAATTTCTATACCTGATATTGATTATTTCAAAAACTTCCAAATATATATTCTCTATGTTCCTTCAGTTTTCCACTGTGTTTTACTTGAGGTGGAAGAATTATCAGTTTGGGTGAGGATTTGACTTAGGTTGGAGAATTCAGTAAATTCGAAATTCCTGAATAGCCGATAAAATGCACAGATTGGCGCGGGGTAGGGTCGGGGCAGGAGGGGGAGGAGGGATGCGGGGAGCAGAATCTCTTTTCAGCTTATATCAAACACCTACCCTGGAAAAGGATAAACTTCTTTCTCGCATGTAACAGAGACCTTCTTCTTTCCTGCCATTTAACATGCTGTCTCCATAACAGGACTGAAAACCTTGTCATCTTCTTCTTTAAAGAAAAGCAACATGATCAAACTGATAAAGTGATGTATTTTATGAATAATACATTGCTCAGGGGCTTCAGTCCATGTTATAAACTACACAGCTATAATTTGTAATGTTTACTTAAACACTGGCTCTCAACAAAACACTTAAAATCATTTAGCATCTTGTCCCTGAGCAGTTTGCATTAGAAATCTGGACTGCTTAATTTTATTGTGCTAAAGGCATTAGAACAAGTATTCTTGGACTGGAAAGGAGAAGAAAAAAAAAACATTTAATGTAATTGGAAAGAAGTTTTTTTTTTGTTTTTTTTTTTCCCACCTGAAGCCAACACACCGCACAGGATTATATCTTTTTGCAATTGACCTAACAGGAAACAATAAAATTTTTATATACTGTACATTAAAAAAACTCCTATCTGGGACAGTTCCTTTAACTTCCAGAACCTCATTTTTTTGTCAGCCTGTGATACACTTTTTTGGTTGCCTTACCATTTAAAATGAATTAAGTGGTACTAAACCCTACTTTTAGGCAGTTTCATCAGCACGGTCTAAAGGGATATAAAGTAAGGAGCTTTTCCTTGGCTGTAATCCAGATACTAATGGTGTTAAAATGCCTCCTTATTACATTTAAGTCAGTAGTTAGGTCAAGTAGACAAACAGATTTTAGAAGATGCTTAAATAAACACTCTATTTAGAGTTTCCTTGTAACTTGCATGTTTTACTTGTCTAACCTCAGAATAGTGGCGAGTGTGAAGGAAGACTTGTCTTCGCTGATATGACAAATATTTGTATAGATTAGACTGAGACTGAATATTTAGGCTATGTAAATTGATAACTTATGCTGGCCTAATAGCTCAGTGACTAATGTTTTCCATTGCTATATAGAACCGACGTGTAGGTGGAGAAACTTAAAAAAAAAAAAAAAAGGATGATCCCATTTTTTTTATGATCTAATTTCACTCAATCCACTTGTTTCCAGTGTCTCAGTTGCTAGGATAACTGATCTGCTGATCTCTCCTGCAGCTTTAGAGTCCACCCCTTTTCAGACCTCAGGCCCTATGCCATCGCTTCTCATGCAGTGGACTCACTTGGATTCTCCAACTGTCTGGAGAAGCTTTCAGATGCATCTCCCATGAGAAAATTGTGATTATCTCAGCACTCCAACTTAGTTTCAGTAAATGAAATTCTATTTTTTTCTGGGAGATATGATTGGTGGTATCCAGGGACCAAGCAGCCTTCTTAAACCAAAGTATTACTTATTTATGAACAAAGCATCTCAGGGGAAAAGATCTGAAAAACAGTTAAAAGTCTTTAGGCATATCTGTTTTTTGCTAAGCTTGCTCAACCCTGGAAGACCGGGAAGACCCTGCTTGCTTCAGACCCACCAGTAGAGACTTTTTCTGGATCTACATTAGTCTACTCTGCTCATAAATGACGCTCCCATTTCCTCCAAAGGTGTTTTAACTATTTACTGCATAATTTCAAACTCTAGACTTGTCCAAACAGCAAAGTAACTGTGTGTTGAAACCTAATGCAATCATCCTAACCGCTACCAGCCCACTGATCTCTAACTGTTGATCTGGTGAATCAATATGTATTGCCATTGTGTTGATTTTCTGCTTGTTCTGTTCAATATAGCCTGTATAAATCTCCACTATTTCTGGTCAAAAACAAAGGATCTCATACACAAAACTAAGCACGAGAGAACTTCAGCCATTCAGAGGTCATTAGTACCTGCAAACTCACTTTGGATTTCACTATCTGAGCTGGGAACATGGTTGTAATAAACATGAGTATCAAAAAGAAAGTACCTTTTTTCTTGACCTGATACAGGTCTCAAATACACAAGGTGTGATTAGTGTCTGGTAACTCCAAAGACCGGCTTAAATAAGAATGCAGCACAGAGAAAATGGCAGGAGCACTTCATCTTCTTTCTAGGTGATCTCCAAAAAAATAAAAGCACCTAGAAACATTCATGAATCATGCAAGTTGCCTCCTACCAGGCCAGCAAAATTATCTTCTCTACACTAATCATCAATATCATTGACCTTTGTCATAAAGCTTGGGTCATTTATATCTATATCCTATTAAAAAGTATCATCCCACAATCACCTCTTCAGTTCTATTAAAGTCATGTCAAAAAGAATCATTGACTTATTGTCAAACACATCCAGCCTTCCACATTAATATACCTGCAGACACCTCACCAATCACTCAGCAAACAATGCTCAGTTCTGGGCAATGGGAACTGAGGGACAGGGAGTCAGAGGACCTTGTCCTCCTACCTGCATGGGTTTGATGGTGACAATGAGAAATGAAAGGATACACAATCTGCTTTCTACACTTGGAAGCCTCACCCAGGTGCTGGGCTAGGTAGGCACCAATACTGATTTATTTTCTGTTTCTCTTCCTTTCTCTGCAAAGCTCTGAGAGGAGGAAGACATTGGTTTGGCAACTGAAACAACAAGAGAGACTGTTCTGTTCATGTCTTTGGGAACCCCTCTCTCTGTGATCCATAGCTCTTGACTTACTCGTTCCCAACTCAGTCTGTCCAAAGTTGTTCCACTGGGGAAAGACATTATAATCGTTCTCATTCTTGCTCATTAAACCAAAGTCATTTGGAATTAGATGACCTGGTTTCTATTCCCAGCCCAGCCATTGACTTCTTACATAACCTTGTGCAACTAACTCTGAAACTTGGGTAACTAAATCCATATTTAAGTGCTGGGTCTAGCAGTTTGGATGGTGGAATAGGACACAGGTTGCAGGGGTTCATTTCCCCATTTAGCCACTAAGTGACTTGTGAGTGGGTTTGTACAGCTTTCTGAAAGACACTGCTTCTTTTGCCATTTTAGCAAGTAAGGTCTTCAGGACAGAGTCTCTCTTCTAGTATACATTTCAACAGCATCTGGAGTAATGGGGTCTGCATTCAGAATGAAGCTTCTAAGAACAATTTTAGTATATATAATGTGGAGCAACAATTATATATTTCAATGTTTTCAAACTAATTAGGACCATGCATATCCATGTTTTCAAACTAATTAGGACTAAAATTCATTTATAAAATCAAATGGTTTCGTTAATGAGGTACCTATTATAGGATCACACTCTAATGCAATACTCTTAAATCATGTTTGTTAACAAATCTTTCTTTTTCAGTTTCTGATTTCAATGTTATTTTTTATTGTTACAACACTTCTATTCCTTTCAGTCACCGCTGCTCGCTTCTACCAGGCTCCATGCAGGTTGGCGGCATATTCTACACTCAGATAACTGAACAATTTGGAAAACGCTATTTAGATAACTGAGGTTCTGCTGTATTTTAAAATAATAGAGACATAAGAACAGGTCTGCTTTAGTCTTGCAAGTGCCTATACTTAGGTGCCAGGAAGCCCTGCCTGAAAAGGATGATTCAGTGTATTAGGTTAAATACTTATGATCCCTATCCAGCCAATGAGGACAATTGGGTGTCTTCATCATGGTAGCCAATAGGAGCTAAAGATAGGTGTGCACTGAAACTTCTACCTCTCTCCCTGATACTTAGGTGTCTGATGTATGCTATACAGTAAGTATACCCCTTCACTATAGTAGCAGATAAGCCCTGTTTCCCTCACTCTCTGCATGTCAACCCCAATAATTAGGCTATGACCTTGGCATCCTAGGCCTTGGTTGTGGTATCACGGCATCCTCCTCACTATATTTCTCAGGAGCCCATGTCTCCTAACTCAGAGGAGCAACATAACCCCTAGGCTACAGAAAACCCACGTCTTTATTTATTTATTTTTTTGTTTTTTTCTGGCCCCGGGACTTACATTTCTGGTTGCCCAGAGTATCTCAGCTTCAACCTGAGAAGTGGAGGGTATGCACCCTCAGGCCAGTTTGTAGCTGAGTGGGCAAGGCCCTCTTATAGCATATGTGTGTTTGAGTCCCCTAACTCCAAAGTGAGATTAAAACGCAAGTTTTACTTTTGTTGGTGAGTGCTCCATTAAGCTATTATGGACTAAATGGAGCACCCCATTGGTATTTTTGAGCTGAACCTGATGCTTTTGGTATGAACCAGGAGCGCGCTGGCATTCTCAATTGACCATACATTCTTCCTGGGTTTGATCTTATCCTCCAAGAACCATTTTGGATCATACCAAAGCCTAGGTGGGAGTTAAGTGAGTAGGTGATTCAACTGAGCTACTTCTATGCGTGCCCAGAAGTAGGCATAGGCAGAATATCGTAGTCCAAAATGGAGGCACTGCCTAAATTGAAGCACCTGCTGCATGTTTTGGCTAGTGGAGAGGAGCCAGTCCGAATCTCTGTTTGAAAAGCAGGCGCCTTTGCTCCCCATAAGTCCTGTTTAGGTGTGCACATAGCAAAGGCATAGCAAGCTCATTGAGTGTCCCAGGTGGGAGGTGGTGGGGGAAGGAAGGGTATGTTGGCCACTGTAGATGGGAGAAGAGGGGATGGGAGGAATAATCGAGGGGAAAGGAAGTCTTGCCTACCTGGGCTATTGGTGGCATGCTGCTGTTGTAGCATCAGCTCTGATGATAGCATCCCCAAGGCTGGCTTCTCTAGCAGCTGTCTCTGGAGCACCATTCACTCCCCACAGATACATATGTATTGGATGCAGCACTGGGTCTGTTCTGACAAAGGCTTCCCATGGAAGAGGAGCACTATTCTGTTTATCCTACTAGCTCCCTTACCCCCAGATACACTTCTTGGTGCACTATTGGTGTATTATTATTCTTGGTGATCCTTTGACCAGACAGCATCAGAGACATGGCAAACTTTTTGGGCCCTGGGGGAATTCTGGCGCCTTTTCATCATTGGTGCCAGGGGCCAGTGCTCCACTTGCCTTGCTCTAGTTATGCTACGGGTACCAAAGCAAACCTAGTTTCAGCATTCACATTTTCCAAATGCTTCATCAAGAACTGGGTATCCTGAATACAGCTAAAACCCAGACCTGTCAAGTCCCTAATCTTCAGGCACACAGTTTGATAATGCTGACCTTATTTTGGCTTTGCTTTAATTTCCCAGTGCACTAAATAGTGCTAATAATATTTACTCATCTTAGAGAATGTTATGAGGCAAAATTTAATAATGTTTATGAAAATGTTTTAAGATCTTTGAATGAACGCAGCACGATAAGTGGAAGTTACTCTCCTTATTGCTATATTAATTAAATTGATTAGCAAGTTCCAGAAAGGAAAGCAAAAGAAAGGAAAGTGAAAAAAAAAGTAAAGGAAGGGAAAGGGATGGATAGGGAAGAAGACAAGAAAACAAAAGAAAACAAAAGAGAGGAGAGGGATTTTCTAAACTACCAGAATCACCACAGTAAGAAGAAATAAAGTAACTGCAGCAACAATAAATAAAAGAGTTTTGTGAGGGATATAGGGACTTATGCTTCAGGCCATAATCCAGTCTCTAACCATTGGGGCCTGGAAATAAACTTTCCCTAACTTCCCCTGCAGGCAAGTTATTATATACTTAATTTGTACCAAACTTTTGTACCTTCCCCTGAAGTGTCTGCTACCGATCACTGTCAGAAGTTGGGTACTGAGCTAGCTTGCCCACTGGTTGTCTCTGCTCTGGTGATGTCTATTGTGCTGCAAGTCAAAAGAAAAAGACTATATTTACCTGCAGCTAATTTCAAGGTAGAGATACTGCCCATGCCAGGGATAAACAGGCAGGGTGGTACTAGCCCCCTTCCAAACACAGAGCCAAGTAGAGCCTTTTTGAAGATCTGCAGGCTTAGTTTGACATTTTTGGCAGATGTCTGGTGTACTTCAAGGGCACTGGAGCTCGTGCCAAATTCTGCTCTTTGATTTCTACAGATCTGCATGCATACATCTGTCTGGAGGAGGGGTTATCGGATATGTACATCTGCCAGACAGGACTGATTTAACCCGTGCATGGGTGTTTAATTTCTATGGCTATTATAAGCCTTGCTCTGCTGGGCTAATCCAGGCAATGAGTTAAATCTAAAGACATTCATTTAAAAAACATAAAAAAGTGATGGAGGAAATCTGAGCATTGCTGTATTCCCATTGGGTTTGGAGGTGGCTGCATGCTATTCAAAGACCGCGAACATAAACCAGCCAGAGAGCTTATACAGAAACTGAGCAATGAAAAACAAAGCATGTGACTTCAAAATGCAGCTAAGTCTATGATCATTAAAAATAGATTAGCAAGGAGGGCAATGTCTATAAAGAAGTAGGAAGGGAAAAATAAAATGTACATTTACAAGTGGAGAGTCAGAGAAGTTGGGAAAAAGATGCAGGCAAATGAAATAATAATAATTGTTAGAACTGAGCCAGTAATTCTCTGTGAATAATTTACTCAGAAAATTCTGTCGTCTTTTCTACTCATGCAAAGCCCAGGAGCAGATTGTGAGTTTCTTGAATTTACCCATTAAGCCAATGCACTGAATAGTATTTTAGTGAGGGTTTTTATTGTTTTCTTTTATTCTTTTTTTCTTCTTCTTGTTTTTGTTAATTTTTTTCCCTTTTCTGGGAATCAACGGGAAATATTTGCTACTCCAGCTTTGAAATTTGACTTGTATTATTTGCAAGGCACGCTTCTTTTACATGGGTTGGGTAAGCATAGCTTTATAATGTATCAATAGTCTCAGCCCCATAAGGAATGCAATGGATAATCAGCAATGGATTCAGAATTCATCCCAACTGTGTTGAATATTTCCCGCCACGAAAAACAAAAAATTTACATTTTGGCAGTCAGCGCTATCGCCTTAAACTATTTACAAGTAATTACAACTTTAGTATTACAGGAAGTGATGCATGAACAAAGTCAGGATCATTGCTATTTCGTGGCTGATTTTTGTTAATAGTCATCCAAAGCTTCCTTGTACTGCAATCTAGAACAGCCTGCATTGATGGGAGTGAGAATAGCAAGGATTTGGAAAGAAAAGGAGATGCAATGGGGCCTTTCAGGTCCAACACATAATACAGAAGCCTTCCTTAGCAGTGAATCAGGCACATCAAAATGAGAGCTTATAACTGATACCTATTTAATGCTTTGATTGGCAGTAAGGAAGGGAAAGGAAGACACCAAGGGCTAACTTGACCATGAAGCTAAGAAAACAAATGAGCAACAGCAACAACAACCACCCATTAAATGTGTTCAGTATTGCAAACCTCACTGGTTAGAGACCTTGCCAATGTAATAGCACACACAGCCTTGAGTTAGGGTTTTAGGCTTTCTATACGATATATAGAAAGTGTTAGGTACCTGAGTGAGGGATCCCGAATATTGGGGAGATGAACAAGAACTTGGATTCAAGGCCTTCCTCAGGTCAAATATCTGAACCCAAACCTATCCCCATCTCCTTCTCCCAGGAAAGCCCTAATCTCCAGTCTCTAGAACAGCTTGCGGGGAGGCAGGGAGGAGGAATTTCAGAATATTCTGATGTCAGGTAATAATATTTATAAGATGACAAAAAAAGGGAGAAAAAAAAGCAGTGAGGGTTCAAATCCGCAGCTGGTATAAACTGGTGTGTGCCCAGGCCAAGTTACAATAGTTGAAGAGTTGTCCCTGGAACAGTTATCTGAAGTCTCATGGTTCTGAAATTTAGGTACAGTGATTTGATCATATTGAATGGCATGCCTATTGTTTCTGGGTGAGTTAGAAACTCTGCCAAGAACTGAGTTTTCCAAGGGTCTCTGTTAGGACATGGCTGGATTCTTGCACTGCAAAATCAAACACAACAAGAATAAAAGAAAGAAGGACTGTAGCAAAACCCCCAGTTTTTCTTTTTTCTTTTTTTAATGCATTCTCTCCCCTTCCCCAACCATTTCTGACTTTTCTCTCCCTCTCTATTCCCTATAGATAAGTATAAGTGAGCTCAAACTTAGGATAAGCTTTAAACATTTTTATTTTGCTAGCAAGTTTTTTGGTTGTGGATATCTATTGTTTTATATCATATAATTATTAGGTTTGTATTAATTGTTATTGTTGTATATTGTATTATTATCATTTTCATATTGATTTTTATTATTTCGTATGCATATTGTATGGTTTAGGCCTGTGTTTTTAAGTGAACCAAAGCCATGTCAAGTTTCCATTTTATATGTCAAGCCTCCATCTTCTGTCCTCTGCCTGGGCATCCCATGTTGCAATAATATGATTCATTGTACCCCTCCCATGTAAACTGGTTCCCCAATGAATGAGAATGATTGAGAATGATTCAAATACAATGGTAACAGGCCTCTACTGAATGGCCTATAATGATCGCGCCATCACCTCGTATTGATTCATTCAGGAACCACGGACCTCACCCAGGAACAGAGACAAGACCAGCGTTTGAAAAACAAAAGACTCTGCAGAATCAGCAACTCTACCATTGTACCCCACCATTACAGACACCCGAAACTGCACACCCCCGCATGCAGCACACATGCTCAGTATGTCAGGGGCTGACCCTTGCCTTGGCATGCCTCCTGTCACTAGGGTCACACACGGTCTGCCCCTATAAAAAGGGGCAGTGAAGACAGACTCGGTAGGAACGCCATTTCCATCCGGACCGGACCAGCTTCGAGTCACCTATCCACCCCAGAGGCCCTGCCGGCGACCCCCTCTGGACAACACCGAGCTGAAGGAGACCCCGACAGGCCATCGGGGATCAACTTCCAGCCTGGGATAGGTAGATATTACCTGCACATCTCCTCCTACAATTTGGACTCTCTCTTTCTCTCTCTGTCTCTCCTCGTGGACTTCAGCCCCTGCACCAAGCTTCTCTAACCCCTGTTGCCAGTGTGTGTGTGTGCGCATGCGTGCGTGTGTGTGCAAGGGAACCAATTTGGCATCGTGTCACCATCTCCCCTGTTCAATAAAATCACAGTCATTTGCAACCCCGAGTTGGGTCATGTTTTACTGAATCCCAGTCCCTTCCTTATCTTAAATTCCAGCCTCTCTCTCTCTCAATTCCAACCCCACCCCTCTCCACTATTTTTCCGATCTCCTTTCAATTCCTACTGCCGCTTTTCCTGTGATTTTTCTGCTGTCTTTCTCTCTGGCTTCAGGCTCCCCAGTTCCCCCCCGCAGCTCCCAAGACTTCTCTGGCTCCCCCACACGCAGAGCCCTCTTTAACACCCACACTTTCCCTTAATCCCATTTTCCCCTGTCCCCACCTACCTTTTCAGCTCCCCTGTAGCTCTGGCTCCAGACCCAGCCTCTGTGCCGGCCTTCTTCCCTGTTCTGCAGGCTTTGGGCATTGTCTTTTAATCAAGTAAAATCAATTAACCTAAAGTTACCCCCAAGCTTCAGTTCTTCAGCCCAGGCACCTGGAGTCTACTGGTTCTAATCCCAGTCCTGGTAACTTTAAATCCTTACACTTTTACTTCCTTACCTTAACCTTTCCCCAGGTATCCCAAGTACACCAAGCATATACATACATACACATCACAACACCCAACTTAGGAACTCACCTGTGTATGTGTAGGTGGGTGATATGTGTGTGAATTAGTGAATACACATATATATAGATATCATTGTGTGTGTGGTATATGAATTAATAATCCACGGATGTGCATTGGATGTGCAGGTGTTGGTAACTGGTAACTGATTCTGTCTAAATTTGGTGTGCGTAGCATGTATGGGCTTAAACTGGTGATAGGTGTGCATGGACCTAGACTGGTTATTTTGAACATGTGTGTATCTGAGCTGCATGTGTGAGTATGCATGCCTAGTAGGGGTGTAGGGGTTTGGGTTGTAGCCATGTTGCTCTAAGGACATAGGCAGACAAGGTTCCTTGGGTGAATTTGATATCTTTTATTAGACCAACCCAAATGGTTGGAGAATAGTTATTAAGCAAGCTTTTGGGTTCAAAAACCCTTTGTCAGGGTGTAGTAGGGGTGTATGCACCTAGTGTGTATGTGTGCTTAATTGATTTTTATGTGTGCATGTGCAGTTGTACACCACACCCTCCTGTCTAACAGCACAATATTGAGATCCTGAGCATTGGCCTGACCCCTCCGGGCAACAGGATGATGGGCGGAGGGAAGAAAAAGGAAAAACATTAAATAAAATTGTGTGATACACCCAAATTTACCTCAGCTAGATCAGGTCACCTAAAGGCTTCATTTGAGCCCCCTGACAGATATGCAATAACGTGCCAGTAAATCTCTATATATCTCGGTTGTCAGTACTGGTGAGGGCAGTCTTCAACTTCTTCCAATGGGCCTGAATACATAAAGAAATTATTTTCAGATTTTTATTTAATTTTATTTTATTGAAATGCACTGGCTGGCGTGGATGTGCATCGCCACTTTCTATGGTCCAAGCTCAGAAGCATCGACCTTACACTATTAGCAGGGAACCGAGAGCTTGTCTTGGTTAGAAAGCTTACTGTGGAATAACCACACACATTTTAAGCGGCTTGGCTTATGCTAATTGGTATAAATCCCAGATGCATAGTTAAACTGGTTTCCTTAATTCCGTAGATTACTGTAGAAAGGTAAACAGATTTAAACACATTTAAATTGTTTCTACATTTGGGTTTTGCACTGATATCATTAAATCAGCCCCTTACAGTGTGTTTTTTACCTCCCATTTAAATGCTTGGGGGCTTCTCCCTCTACAGCCATGTCATTCAGGGTAGACGTGTTGTACAAAACAAGGCTAATCTTACTGCTCATGGACTGAACTGGTTATATAATTAATTCCCTATTCTTTTCTCTGCAGAAACCCACCAGATGGTGGAATAAAAAGGGATCAACAGAAAAAGGGATAGAAAAGAAAATGAAAGGGGAAAAATGCTGACAAGGGTATGTGCAGGGGCTACAAATTCAAAGTTAAAGTGTCCTTATATTAACTTCAGGTGGGTTACACTAGGCATGTATTATACTAGTGACACAAAGTATAAACCAAAAGGTCCTTAGTCACCTTATTCATCTATAAATGGTTTAGAAATAAAGGGAAAAGAAATATTTGATCTGTACTGGAAGCTAGATTTGAAAATGGTCTTTGTTTCACTAACAACCTGCAATGATTCCCCCACTAAGGTCTTGACCCAAAAAAGGGATGTATGTCCTTAAAACAGTAGTAAGCACACCAAGAACTTTCGGGGTCCTTTCAAACTGCAATCAGTGCGGATGCTACCTGGATTTTTTGTAATAGCCCTATGGTTAGCGCATGCCTAGGAGGTGAAGGATACATATAAGTTCCTCCTTGACCAGAGGGGATTCTTACATATATCCCTCACTTCTCAGGGGTGCACTAACCATCTCGCAATAAAGGGACCCTCTATCCTTCCTGCCCAAACTGCATGATTGTCAGACAAGCATAAACACTCATGGGGCCAGGAATAGATAATACAAAAGTGACCCCCAACTCTACATCCTACTGGTGAAGGGCACTTTATGGGAGGGTCAGTCTTAGAGTCTGTTCCCAACATGATTTCTGGTTTCTATCCAATGGCACCTGAATAGAAAATGCACAAATAATAGTGGGAAGCAGAGACTAGAACCAAGTTTCTCTTTCCCAGATAAGACTATTTAGTTGCCGGTACTAATCAAGTAGTTAAACTATCTCCTGCCTCAAGAGGAATGGACTATGCTATTGACTTTTACATGAACTGTACCATTGACTAGAGAAGAAAGCAGAAGTCTCAGATATAAACAATTGCGTTTTATAGAGATCCATCAAAACCCTGTAAAAGAATAGTAATAAAGTACTGCTTTCCTTTTTTTCCTTCATATTTTTGTTCTCCTCTCCTATTGCCTTCTCTATGGAAGGGGATATAATGTTATGTTAAATTCAATGGACGTGTTACCTAAACCTATAGAAAGCATAGTTCTCTTAAAGCCTGTGCATTTTTTTTTTTTTTTTGACTATGTAGAGGAGTGTTTGATTTTATTGTACTTTATCATCTTTTATTTTATGTCAGTGTCACAGAGTACCCTCAAGGAGGGTGCTTGCTCTGGGCCTCTGTGGCCTTGTCAGTCTGGTCTCTGGGATTGCCTCTGGAAGCCAGCAAGTTTGGCTTCTAGAGCCCAAGCTTCTTCTCTTTCTGTGACCTCAGCCTTTCAGTCCCTCACCCTCCCTGGTTCTCCGTGGCCCTGACTCCATGAGATTAACATCCAGTTCCACTCAGACCAGAACTTCACTTCTTCTTCTTCTTCTTCTTCTTCTTCTTCACTTTCTCTTGACCCAGCACAACCCACGGTTCCTAGTAGCACAACAGACAGTCTCTTCACTTATTTATTTCTCTTCACTCTGCATTTCTTAGTGCAGAGACCAGCCAGCCAGAGGTTCTTTGCTCCCTCCAAAGGCATTAAGCAGTCTCTCCATCCCATCTTGGGTGTCCAGCATCTTATCTTTGTTGGTATGTCAACAAAGCATTCAAGGCACTGCCAATGCTAAAGGTCCATCTGGTTTCCTCCTGCACATAGCCAGCCCTGGTGCCTTTTCACAGGCTAAAGAAGTCAACTGAGTTGCACAATATTAACACCAGCAATACTGTGAACGCAGACATATCACAAAAAAACCCATAGTCCATCGCGGGGAAAATAGGATAATTATACTCTCATGGATTAAACATATAAACTGTATGACTAATAGCAGGAGAAAAGGGTGAAGGAAGGTGAAGTGGTGATGTGGAGAACCCCATTTCACTTTACGTACCTAAATAGCAGTTATGTAGCTGCACAACTGCAGCTTTTGTCACTAAGGTGCAGATTCTGTTGCCCCCCATGCGTACCTGCCAGAAGCAAAAAGGAGGAAGAGTGTTAGCTTAGTACTCTGGGGGTTAAGGTACTCACCCAAGCAGCAGGAGATACATGGCCTTTCTCACCCAAAAGGGGCTTGAACCTGTACCTTGTAGCACTGATCTAACCACCAGGCCATAGGCTCAGCATGACAAAGACCTTTCTTCAGCCCTCTTCTTGAAGTTGATCCACTGCACCTTAGATCTATCATTAATTGGAATTCCTATTCAGGGCAGCAGCTATCACTGAGCCACAGCCCCCTAGAAACAGGGATGTGGGATCAAAAGAAAAAGAAGACAACAAATGAGCTGTGTGTGGGTAATACCTAACAGCCTGGTGGCTAAAGCACTGGTGTTTGGGAGACAGGAGAAATGTAGGCCCAAACTTTGGGGAGATGGGATGGGCTCAGAACACAAATTCCCTACTTCCTGGGTAGCCTAGTCCTAAATACCAGGCTGCTGGGCTAGACCTCTCCTCCTTTCTTGTCGGGAAAAAAAAAATATGGGTGGATCTTGCTTTGCCTTTGTCTAGCATGTATTTGTGCACAGCTACAATTCTGGGACTCACCTGGCCTTGCACAGGTACTGTAATAAGTGATGCTAACTACCTGCCTGGCCAGAGCTTGGCCTCACTGAGCCTTTTTGGCTGCACACCCAAAGCTGAATTGCAACCGGTGAGTAAGAGTCAGAAAAAGCAGCTAACATTTAGGCTCATGAAATGAAATAGGATTCTACCTGAGGTCCTGCACTAAGTCTTGTGAGAAACCCTGCTGGTGTCTTCAGAACATGTTGAAAACACATGGGTGGGATAGGAGCCTCTCGCAAAATTAAGTCAGTGGAGAATCAGTTCCTAGGATTTTGCATTATAGCTTCATAGTTACAGCATTCAGCTGGGAGGAAGGGCACTGGAGTTTGCCTCCTGCTGCCATCACTGTGCACTTAGCATTAAACAGTCATTGCATAAGAAATAGAAATAGTCCTAGGGCCTACAACCTGAACCCCAGACTCAGCATACCTTACAACATGGCTACAGAATCACTCCCCCTCTTGTGTAACCGCTCTGTTGCCCTCTGACCCCATGAATCTCTCATTCTTGGCTTCCTAGTAGTCCAGTTTAGGCAGGAATGGCCTGAGAAGTGGGTTCAAATCCTCTCTCATTCAGGAGGGACCTAGAACTGACTCTTTGCCATGTAAGAGAACCCTCTAACCATTCAGCTATTGGGCAAATGGGGTGCTGTTACCAATTTGAAGTGTATGGGACATACAGCTGTCTGTCTCTGATCCATCTGTCTCATTTTCCTAGCCCAGGGTGTCCAGGAGGTATAAATAACTCTAAGACCAAATGGAGATTTGGTCCTAAGTTGTTCCTTGAATCTAGCCAGGAACATCTATAGCCATGTCTGTGCTGCTTCCTTGCTGAGCATGGGACTGCCCACTTGCTCCTCATCTATGTGTATCCAAGTATGATGGTATATCAGTGTAGAGAGATCAAAGCAGTCGTAAAGGGTTTTCTGCTCACATCTGGTAGCTATCCTCAGGCTCTTCTGACAAGGAAAAGCCCAAGAGTGGCAATGGGGCTTTCATTCAGGAATGCTTAAGCCTTCTGTCCCAAAGATGTCCAACTCCTGGCCCATGGGCAGATTTGGACCCCAGAGCTATATCATTCAGCCCTTGGGGCTTGCCATGGGTCTGCAAATTTGGCAGCAGGGAAGCAGTTGCTATTCTCCTGCTGCCTGGATAGCTTGGTCCTGCAATGAAGACATCACAGGGCCCAATCCCAACATGTGGGACTGGACAAAGGCTGCATGGGACACCAGAGCTTGATTCTAGCATGTGGGGATGGGCAGGGGTGGTGCATGCCACTCCTACTTGGCCTCATCCATAGCCAGGTAGGGGTGGCATGGGGTGCCAGGGACCAGTCCCAGAGCACGGCACCTGATCCCAGCACACGGGGCTAGCACAGGATTCCAATCTGGGCATACAGGGGCCAGCTGACGCCACACAAGGCCTGATCCAACCCACAGGTTGGCCCCATGTCACTCCTCTGACCTGCAGGTTGAATCCCATTCTTGTGTCCTATCACACAGCTGGGGCTGAGAGCAGGAGTGAGCAGGTGCAGCTTGTTTCCTTGGTGGCAGTCCTGGGTTTGGCAGGGTGGTAATATCTTCAGGCCGCTGTGAGATATCTCGGAGAGATGCAGAACATCTGTTGAGCACAGGATTATTTTTCAGAACCTGGCTGTGATGATGTTTCCATCTGCGACCTTGAGAGACTTACTTGAGCACCATGCTTTGTTAGTTTTCTCCCTTTGTAAAACGTGAAAGCAGTTTCCTGCCTCTCAGGCTTAGTTAGTTAATATTTGTAAAATACACCAGAGATGAAATGCACTCTGGAAGTGTTAAATAATATGATCCTGATCCTGCCCAATTGGTGTCAATAGGATCTTTGTCATGGACTTCAATGAAAGCAGGGTCAGGCCCCACTATAATTGAGAGCAGTCGTTAATACACACCACTTACTGCCTGCCTGCAGTTCTCGTCTAGCTAATAAAGTCACTCACTGACACAACAGAATATAGAGTGCAGGAACGGGTGACACATTCCTCTGTGTGGTTATGAGCTCTTTTATAGTACACCTTTCCCTTCAGTACCCTACCAGAGGGTATATAAATATACCTCCATATGTTTTATACCAACATAGCGAGTAACTTTTTCAACATACGCTACGGTAGCTCAACATATCTCTTGCTAAGCACAAGGACGTGTGATGTGACATCCACAACAGATTAGCAGCTTCTGTGCACTTATGGAAATACCAAAATAGTCTAGCACCAGTAGCTGCCAATTATACTTAATTGGCTTTCAGAATACACTAATAGAGCCACTTAGATTAGTAAGAATTGATGGTTTGTTTGTTTGTTTTAAATCTTTTCCTTTGTCATCAAAGGTTCATATTAGTGGCATTCCAAATGTATAACAATATGAGCAAAATTACACTACAATCAACATTTGAAGCCACCTGTTTAGTCATAAGGGACTGCTCCTGTTAGATGAGAAAAGTAGAAGCAGCATTGTGAAGCGCTTAATCGCACACAAGAGAAAGAAAAGCCTTTATTTCTAATTATTATTTTAGTGAGGTTAGTACTCATGAAAGATGCCATATTCGCTGCCCTAGAGGCTGAATAGGTACAGCGCAGCCAGTAGTAATCTCATTTGATCTCACCGATTTATGTATCAATCACCTTTTTACTGTGATAACAAAAGGTCTAGGATGGGACTTCTGAATTGCTTTCTCCTCAGATATTCATAGCTTCTGTAGAGGACAGAATAGGCTATTAGATCATCTAGTCATCCTTTAGTCTGACTTCTTATATAAAACAGGCCACAGGATTTCATCTGTGCATTGGGCCAAATGCTTGTGTTTGACTAAAACACGTTTTCAGAAAGTCTCCTGTCGTGTCAGTCTTCATTTGAAAACATTATATCTCTGGGTTGTTGTTTTTTTTCCTCCAGTGGTTAAACACCCACAATGTTAAGAACACATGCCTTACTTCCAATCTTGTGTTCATTTATTTCCCTCCTGCTTTTAGCATTCAGGAAGATGAAAATGGGCTTCAAAAAAGCAGACTTGACCAAATGCAGGGAACTGCTGGTGGGCAACATCCTATGGGACACAAGGAGTCTATCCCCTGGTTTCAGCTTCTGGTTCTGGTAGGACTTTTGGCATATCTTGATTCCAGCATTTGTTCTTGATTCTGCTTTTACTCCAGCTCTTGTTTTTGGTTTCTGATCCTGTTTTAACCCCTGGCATATCCATCTCTGAGTGAATCCTGACTGTGGTTTGGCTCCTGGACTGCCTCGACTCCAGCTGCATGTCCCAATTCCAGTTCCAATGCCAAACCGCTCCACACCCCCAATGTCTTGGGAACCCAGCTTGGACAACATTCATATGGCAGGTGAATAATCACTAAACCAGATTCCCCACATCCCAATTCCTAACAAGAGGATAGGATTCGTATTCAGAATGACCTTGATAAACTGGGAAAATTGTCCAAAATTAATCAGATGAAATTCAGTATGGATAGGTGCAAAGTCCTGCATTTGGGATGGAACAATTACATTGCACCAATGACAGGACTAAAGTTTGTGAGTCAAGGGAAGGGAATCTTCCACTCTAATTGGCACTAGTATGGCCTTCCTTGGAGAATGGCACCCAGTTCTGGGAACCATGTTTCAAGAAAGATATGAGTAAATTAGAAACAGTGCAGTGGAGAATAATAAAATGATTAGAGGACTGGGAAACATGACTTACGGGGAAAGGTTGGAAGAACTGGAATTATTTAATCCTGGAGACGAGATGCCTAGTGGAGATTTTGTAACAGTCTTCAAATGGCTGAAGGTTGGTTATAAAGGGGATGGTGCTAGGCTACTTTCTGTAGTCACAAGGGACAAATTGAAGCAAGGAAGGTACGAGGAAGAACTTTCTCACTACAAGGGGAGGATAAGTATTGGGATCACTTACCTAGAGAGGTGGTAGATTTCCAGTCCATGGACGTTTTTAAAAACGAGATGAAACACTTGAGTGGAATGGTTTAAACAGTACTAATCCTGCCTTTTGCAAGGGATTGGACTAGTTGACCTCTAGAGATGTCTTCCAGCATTATTGTTCTATGCCTTTATGATGCAGCTCTTGTGTTTACTTCCTTTAGAAAACTAAATCACGCTCACAAATTGACAAGACATAGATCCTTTCCAACGATCCAGGTTTTTGTCACCTCCATCTTTTATTTGAGGTCATTTTTGAAGTGGAATCAGAAGAAAGTTTAGAAACCAGGCAACAAGTCTGTACAGGTGGGGACAAAACGGGGCACTCTAACCTGGAAAGTGGAGACTCTGAAAAGTATCAATGGACAAGAAACTCACCATGAAATCCCAGAATGATGTTCTGGGAATAAAGGGTTTGGATGTGAAAGAGGTGAATGCAGAGGTGAGTAGGGAGTGATTGTGCCTCTGAATACAGCGCTTAGGGGACTGATGCTAGAATGGTATGTCCAAATCTGTTGTCAGTATTTTTAAAAGAATATTGAAAGAAGAGAGAAGATTTCAGAAATCAGCCAAAATCATTATTTAAAACCTGGACAAATGTGTCCTATGAAAGATTTAAAGTCTCTTCAGTTTAAGTCTCTTAAGATTTAAGTCTCTAAATGTATTGCAAGGAAGAAAAGTGACTTGAGTACAGCACATAAATACTTTCCCAGGGAGAAAATGCTGGAATACTATGTTCTAGATGGCTCTTGAACAGCAGAGAGAGACACAACAATAACCAATATCTGAGACATGGAGTCAGACAAATTCAAATGGGAAATAAAAACATGGTTGGGGGAGGGGTGGGCTTTTTTTTTTGTTTGGGTTTTTTTTTGGTTTTCTTTTATTTAAAAAGGATGGAACAAACTCCTGAGAGAAGTAGTGGATTGTCCATTTTTCAAGGTTTCCAGATCAAGGCGTCTTTCTGGATGCTATGCTTTCATCCAGTTTTCCTAGTACAGCAATAAATATTTAAAGTTGATACACCTGTGCTATACAGGAGGACAAACGAAATGGTAATGGTAATCTGAGAACTCATACATGGAAATATGAAGAACAGGTTGCCAAAAAAACAGGTCAACTTTTTAATGAACATATGTCCATTGAAATTCAAAATTTAAATGTAAGATATTGTTACTTTTTAATTTCAAATGGGTTTTTAGCAGTGCTACTCAGAATCGTTAATCATTACAGAATGTAATGGATCATCTCCTAAACTGGGTGACTTACTAAGAGTAGCTAATATGGTAGGTCATTAGACCTAGCATCTGACTTGTGCTTGAAAATCAAGGTGACCTTCCCATCCAATAATGCTCTTGGTCTCAGTTAGTAATGGGAGTATTTGGTTTGACTGCATCCATCTATGAAACTTTACACATGTACAACCTGCAATTAAAAAGGCAAAATTTGAACCAGAGCAAGAAAAAAAAAATCCTAAAATTATGGAAATATTTTTTAAAAGCTTATTAACTTATATTTACATTTAGTGAAGGTCTGACTCCATTTTTAAAGAGTTTTCTTGATGGACACATCATTTTAGAGCTCACACCGTGGCTGGTTGCAGTTGTCACTTTGCATTGAATCGTAACTTGACAAGGGAGACCTAGCCAAATGCAGCACTTTAACAAGACGACACATGAGACAAGGAAACCTAAAATGACATGATTTCCTTTCTTTTCATCCCTTTTTTTCCCCCCAGAGACACATTATTTTTTTAAGACAAAAAGAAAGACGAGCTTGGGGATCTAATAGTTGAGTTATTCTTTTTCTTTTCGTAAATGTTATAATCAGGCTACCCCTCAAAATGTCCCAATCGGTGATAACAAATGATGCTTTAGAGAAGGCCAGCCTGTCAAGCTATTAGCAGAAGATCCCAAATGATTCCAATCTTAGTTTTCCAATCTTTTGAGCAGACAGGGCTAAAACCGACAAATTTGTGAGAGTGGAATTGGGAGCTGCATTAGCTAAGCCCTAGGTGAATTGAATAGAAGTTGGTTAAACTATCAGGTTACCATATCTCTTGGTTTCCAGTTTATCATCAAAAGTAAGGTCATGGGGTGCTGGAGGAAATGAATCAGGTGAAAGCAAGTAATTCACCCAAAGATTTTTTTTGAACCTTAAAAGTGAAGAAATCAGGTTTACAAGGAAGAACGGGTGTAGATTTGTGTTGATTTTCTTGCATCTTAAATAAATGTAATTTATTCCTATTCTCAGTGCCTTTAGTGTTCAGGTTCAGAAACCAGGTCTGGTAAGGTGTCCATGTGCTTTCAGACTCTCGCCATTAGATGTGCCTGGACCCAAGATGTATTAATTTCCAGAAGATTAATGAACTTGATGTTGGTAAAAGGTATCTTGGAAACTGTTAATCCTCTATTTGCTACTATACAAGTATGATGCAGGTGGCTGGAATGCAAATTTCCTCTTGATCCTAATGAATTGATATGACCCTTGAAGTACCTTTTTAAATGATGAGTAAATAATCTAGTTTCTCTGGACAGTATGTTTTTGGCACGTGTGCTGAAACTAGAAAGGCAAGTACCAAGGTAGGACAATTAAGGCACGGGTAATTTTGGGGGGGACCTGGAGACCTTTTTTAGAGGGAAAACTTATTCTGTATAGGCTACCCAACAGCAACACTTGTTACTGCAACAGTTACTTGTTACTGATTTGGGGATCTATCCAACTGACTGGAGAGATACCAACCCCTAAAATCATGCTGAGCCCCACTTTTGGGGCTCTGTAGAAGCTCAGATGCCCATGTTAGCAAATCAGATTGCAGGACCATGGCCTAAGTTTGGATTCCAGCCATTACTCCATTTCTTATTCTCTCAGACATCCAGTCTGATCCCAGGATTTATCATTTTGCATTTTTTCAAGTGTTAAGAAGTTGAGTGGAGTGGGGAAAGTGGAAGATAGATGAAGGTAAACTGAGAAGGAGCCCTGTCAGAAAGCCCTAGGTAAGTTTAATGAGGAGCATTTGGTTTCAGGATAAATACAAAGTTCATTTTTGAGTGTTGACTGAATAGAAGAGTGTATATGCAAATGGACTTCCTGACAGGATGTATGACTTCCAAGTTCTCTTTCTCTTGCTTGTTCTTTATCTTTTTTTTTTTTTTTCTCTCTCTCTCTCTTTTGCCTAGAATATTTCATTTGTGAGGCATGTTTTCCCCAAGGGAAGTACAACAAGATTCAATTCGGTGTTCTTTTTTTCCCCCCCCTTTTAAATGAAATTAAATGAAATGGCCATAAAGCCCCCAAGGGAGGTGATCGTGAGGGCGCAGACTTCAGATCCAGAGAGGATGATGACTTATTCCGAAAGCAAGTAACTTTTGAATAAATTGGAACTGCCTATGACAAGATGATGAGATGGTGGAATGAATTAATATGAACATTTAATGAGCTAAATTGTTACTATCCTACTCAGAAGGACTAGGACTTTCTGTGCGAGGTAGGAGAAGCTTGAACTATAGATGTAGTAACATGAAAAAAATAAGTATTTACTAAAAATGTGTGTAGTTGCTTTCTATGGTATTTTCTATAGTTTTCATTTACACTTGTATTCATATCACTGGCAAGGTTCCCATTGTACTATTCATATGTTTTATGGAAAACTATCATCATGCTAATTAGGATTATAGTAGGGCCTACAGGCCATACCTGAAATCAAGGCCCTACTTTTCTGTGCTGTACAAACAAATTAGGGAAAACAAACTACCCCAAAGCATTTATACTCAGAGCAGACATGGCAACCCAAAGAAGAAGCAGCAAGAGTCCAAACAATGATGTGGTTTTCAAAATATAAGAAAGCAGGTTAGAAGTCATGTAGCTAGAGCAGGAGACCTCATTTATTTCCACAAGTTTTTCATTGACCTGCTGGGTGGTTTCAAGCCACTTTGATCCAAATCCAGAAAGGGACCTTGACATTGCAACACACAACTTTCAGGCACTCTTTCATCTAGTAGGAGCCATAACCTGGAGTTAGATACTATGGCTCCTCTATGCAATGCAAAGGGAGAGTTGGACACCTAAGAATAAGGTTCACAGAAGCCAGCAAGTTGAGTGGCTAGCCACCTAAGCTAGTGAACAGAAAAAGCTAAGGGGAAGAGTGGTTCTTAAACCTGATATCAGCAGCATAGATGTCCTGTTGATTATATAGTTAAAACTCAGTACCTTGTGAAAAAGGAAATCCAGATTAAAATCCCTCCAACTGTGCCTTGTTAGGAACAGGGCTTTGAAGTTTGGTCCCCTCTCACTCTTATGGGTAGTCTAACAAGTCAGTTATTTAGTATACTATGATGAGTTGCTCTCTTATCTTAACTATGAAAACTATTCTACTACTTAAATAGTTCCAAATATTTACTGCTTGACTTACTGAGGTCAGGACCAAGCTATCACTATCCAGCTAAAATTGTACGCATGGCAATGATTAGACTTTGTGGCAATCAGGAGTATTAGGGGTAACTAATAATGCTCCAGTCCAAGCTGAGCCCCACTCAAACATTCACCTCCTTGGCCTAGTGTCATCACCTCACCTACTGCCATCCCTTGGATCTCAGTGTGACGTCAACTTGCCATCAATCATCCAAACTCAAAGTTGTGGTTTGGAGTATTAGCAGGATTCTCAGGTATTGCCAAATATTACCTGGCAGGGCTTGTAACATGAATGCTTCTGCTGGGTTAAGTAATAAAATAGTATTAGACCCTATCCCACATTCCCAACATCGATGAATTGGCATTCAGATCAACCCTGCAGTAACGCCTATAGCAGGGAAAGATCCATCCAACCCAAAGAGCTTCAGACCTCTCTCTCTGCTATGCCACACATAGGCATTGTATGAACAACTGACACTGAACCGGCTTGCCCCATATGTGGATAAACACCTAATCCCCGAACAGGGTGGCTTTCACCCTGGAAAATCAACAATGAAGCAGCTGCTCAATCTAACTCAATGTAATGATGAAGGTTTTGAAAGAGGCCAAATTACTGGAGCTTTGTTCATCAATCTAAGAGCCGCCTATGATACACTTAAGCACTGACGACTCTTCCACAAGACCCTGGCAATGACAGAAGATCTACACCTTATAGAGCTGATAGGAAACCCTGCTTGAAAACAGACCTTTTTTATCCAACTGGATGGGAAACAAAGCAGATGGCGGTGACAGATGAATGGCCTCCCCCAAGGAAGCATGCTTGCACCGCTGTTGCATAACGTCTACACAAATGACTAACCGATCAATTTGGAAACAAACATGTTCAAGCATCTACATTGAACCCCTTCAAGAGAAAATTGGATGCTTATCTTGCTGGGATCCTATGACCCCAGCTGACTTCCTGCCCTTCGGGCGGGGGGCTGGACTCGATGATCTTCCAAGGTCCCTTCCAGCTCTAATGTCTATGAAACCTATGACATCTATTTCATCTATGCAGATGACCTGTGCATAACAGCCCCAAACACTTTCTTTGACCAGGTTGAAAAATCCCTAAGCAAGGCACAAATTGGCCTAACCTCAGTTCACCCACTCCTCAAGCGGGGGCAGGGGAGGTTGCCTTGTCTGCCCCGATGCACCAGAAATCCAGCCTGTCAGAGAAGACTCGATTAATCGAGTCTGCGGAGCATACGAGCTGTCGCGACCGGCACTGTATTACAAGCATTGTATGCACGGTGAAATGCACATTAGTGCACAGAAAACGACGGCGGTGTGCTTTTGAACTAAAACACCTTCGATGGGTTTTAGTTCAAAAGCACACCGCCATTATTTTCTCAGCCATTTTAAAAACACCCAGAACGGCAGTGCATGCATGTGTACAAATGCCTTCATGTTTTAAGTGTCCTAAGTAGGCTCTAAATATAACATGTAACTTCAACCTTAAATTTCAAGTTCTGGGTTTTTACACTTACAACAGTATGTGCCAACATGTCCCCCCATCCACACACACACTGCCATCTCCTCTCACCAAAACCCAGGGGATGGGAGTGTTTGAAAAAGGTGGCAGAATAATGGACCCTTCTTTCCAGACCTCTCTGCTCTTTAACCACACGGCCAGCTTGTCCTGATTGCTAAATCCCAGCGTGGGAATTGGAGATGGGAGGCACACCACTTGACTTCTGTATTTATGCTTCTTGAAGATGCCGTGCTGGCAGCTGTGGAGGGCTGCTTTAACTTGTAAAGTGCACAGTCAATCAAAGGAACAGTGAAAGCTGGACGATAACCCTATAGTCCAGCAAGGGGCAGTGCAAAGCTATGTTATCCAAGGACTGGAACCCAGAATCCGACTGCAGCTTTCAGGGCAAAGATACAATTTTTTCCCCTTTTACTAAAGGACCAGCATCAATATGGAAATAACTGAAAACAGACCCACAGTGCAGAAAGAGCTGAAAACCAACCAACAGCGCTCTCTCAAAATTAACAAAATGAAAGATTTCAGCTTTTTTTTTTTTCTTTTGGGAATGTTAAATCTGCTCAAAGGGAAAGATTTTCATGCTTTTGAAAATCAGGCAGGTGCCCAAATATGTGTGTTTAAGGGTTTCCATTTAGGCTCTGATAATGACCCTGGAATTAGAGTAGTGCAGGTTGATCCCTGAGCTCATGAGCTGTCTTAATGAAGGCAAACAGTCATTCAAAAGCATCAAAGTCCATGATACTCTACCAAGACACACAGAGAGGGCTGCTTTTTGGGATCCGGGTGTCTGGAGGGTTTCTCAGATATCGCAAGGAAAGTTTATACGAGATCATAAAAGCCCTCCGAATTTCATGCTATAAAATGATGCACTGAATAAAATTATTTTTTCTGGATATATTAAAAAAAGCTCCTAGCTAAACAATAGATATGATAAAATGCAAAGATATATGGATCCTGTTTTCCAGAAACATGTGATTAACACAAAAAGAAGCTATGCGTGATGTATTGGTGAGAACATTAAGCCAATTTAAACAAATCTTATGAATATATGGATCATATATTCTCTTCCATAAATGCTTTTTAGATAATAATATCATTCAGCAATGACAAAATGATTGCAACTGATCTACAGTATATTTTTCTTTATGCGCTTGATATCCATAAAACAATAAAAAACTTTAAATCTCAAAAAGGAAAAAAAAATAAATGACTATGCAGCACCATAGAAACAAAACAGGTTGTTTTAATCAAAATTCAGTTTAATCCTGAAACTATCCTAGGTTTCCATAACCATAGGAATTGCTATACTGTACCAGAGTCATGCATGTATAGTCCAGTGTTTTGTCTCTAAGAGTGGCCAGTATCAATGTTTTAGAGGAAGACAATAAGAAAGAAAAAAGCCACAGCAGGCAGATGTGGGACAAGCTGTTCACCAACAGCTGTGAAGAATATATTTGTGAGATCTCCTGAGAAATAAGCTTAATTTTTATCCCTTAATGTGACTTCTAGGAGCTTGTAGCGGAGGTTAATCTGGCCCATACAGTGTATGCAGCTCTGTGTTTGACATGTCTTTTGCTACCATGCAGCTGCCACATAGAGGTGGCTTTCTTGCTCACTATTCCTATTGCAACAATAGTGCTAAAGCACTTCAATTTGCTGACTTTCCACAAATATGCTTCACCTCTTAACAGTATACTTCTGTTTGCAGTTTGGCCAATGCCAAGAGAATCCATGGTAACTGTTCAGCCCCATATAGGTATGATCCATCAGATAAAAGACAGTCTCAGTCAATAGTGTTTGTTTTTTCTTCTCCCCTCTTTAAAGACTAACCAGAAATAAAAATGAAATATTAGGAGCCAGATCTTATTCCACCTATTAGGATCACACTTTAGTGCCCTGAGAATGGGGTCATTTGTCCTCAGTGACACTCTCTCTTTATAGCCCTGACATAGAATGAATGGGAAGAGACTTGTGCACCCACTTTTCCACCATCACACCTACTTACATCACTGGTGAGATGTAACAAGGCCCCATCAGACCGACCGGTTATTTCTGGCATTTAACTTTTGGCATGGGACAGCACCTGTGGACCCCTGGCTTGAAACAAAACCCAAAGTGCCACCAGCTTGAAGGCAGACCAGAATCGAGCGGGGGGCAGAGGAAGGAGAGAGAAGTGCAGTGCTCTCCATAGGATGCCATGTGCCTCACTACCCTTCCCCCTCTGCATATAGCCACTCTGGGGCAGCCCCAGTCTGGCCCTCACTCTTTGAAAAGCACTTTGAAGATGAAGCACACTTTGTAAGTGCTAAGCATTATTATTAAAATTAATTGATAGGGTGACTGTTCGGTGCAGCTGCCTGCTAGCTCCGATTGAGTTATACTGCAGGATATTGTTTGTGTTGTACTGAAGAGTGCTGGAGTAATATTGTATGACTGCCTCTCCCCCGGGAACTCTCCCGAAAGCGAGATGTGCATCTGATGAGAGTATCCCAGTGAGCAAAGATTTAAATACATAAATAACATGAATAAGAATGAGGAACATGTGTGGGAAGTAATTTGAGGGCTTTATAAACACCGATCGTTGGATTGGGATAGAAACTGACTCTGGGCTCTATTCTGCTGTCACGGATTTAACAGCTTGCTCACCATTGGTTTCAATGGCAGCAAGGGCAAGCACTCGCTAAAGCTTACCTTCATATTTTACTGAGATCGGTTTCAGGCTAGGATAATTCTCATGGGCAATAGTGGAAGCACTCTGCATTTACCCTGGTCTGAGTGAGATCTGAGGTCAAAATTACCCCCCAACCTCTTGATGCACACCTCCTACCAAAGAAGTGTCTCGCACAAGTACAAAAGCAAGGTCCCACTAGATGTTTGACTCAAGGGGCCCAACTGTAATGAGCTAGCCTTGATATTCCCCCTCTGCTCAGTCCCTTTTTTTCTTCTTCCTTTTACTTTGGTGTCCTCTGATTCACTGATCTGAGCTCCATGCTTCCTAGACCTAATGCTCCTATTATTCCCTCTCCATATTTCAGTCCAGTCACACTGAAACAGCAGGCATTACCCATGATGCTTGGGCCTTTACAATGCAGCTTTGCATAGCAAACCCAAAACACATGTCTCATCAATCCGTGTTATGCTAACTTATCATTGAAACATTCAGGCCTGAACCCCTGGAATTTTCCATCTGCTTTTCATCTGCTGAGCTGGTGCTAGAAGGGCACTGCTGTGAGAAGCCCTGCAGGGCAGGCTTTACCAGTGGGTGTAATTGAGTATCAGTATCTAACACTGATATCCAGGGTAAGGGGATAGTTAATAAAAGAAAATATAGATCAGAAAGATATAAACGCACATCACAGCAGGATCCAAATCAGGTTGCTTTTTCTTTATTCTTTTTTCTGTGTGTGCGCGTGTACATTTTCAAGACTGTACTTGAGCCAGACTTTTTTGTTTGTGGAAGCCAAGCAGCCTGCCAAGGATGGAAAACCAAAGGTGTTTGCACAAAGAAGAGAGTCTGGTGAGTAAGAGTCTAAACTGGTGTTCATCTCCCTGCTAAGTTTGTCACAAACATTTTGGACAATGCTTGCTAAGAGCTGGAGGGGGGGTGGGGGATAGAAATAAAACCTTGTAATGTTAGTTCCCATTCAAGAGCTGATTAAAGGAGCCAGCTTTTCAGAAGATGTGTGCTTGCATTTTCATCTGTAAAATTTTCAAGTCTACTTCTCATCATGAGAGCTGACAAATGTGTCTCACCTGCCCCCCGCCCCTAGACAGATAGATCGATTTCATAGACATTAGGATTGGAAGGAGGGAACACAGAAGATCATCGAGTCCAGCCCCCTGCCCCAGGGCCAGGAAGTCACCTGGGGTGAATGGATCCCAGCAAGATAAACGTCCAAATGTCTCTTAAAAGAGTCCAGAGAAGCTGCTTGCACCACCTCCAGTAGTAGTCTGTTCCAGGCTTTGGGGGCTCGAACAGTAAAGTTTTTCCTTATGTCCAGCCTGAAACGGTCTTCAAGTGGTCACAAACTCTTTCAACTTGTCATACCTTGGGGTGCCCTGGTGAACAGATGTTCCCCCAGGTTCTGATGTACACCCCTTATGTACTTATAGGCAGCCATCAGGTCCCCCCCTGAGCCAGCGCTTTTCCAGGCTGAAGAGTCCCATGGTTCTCAGCCTCTCATCATAAGGCCTGTTCTCCTGCCCTCTGATCATGCATGTGGCTCTCCTCTGGGCTCTCTCAAACTTCTCCACATCCTTTTTAAATTGTGGAGCCCAGAATTAGATGCAGTACTCCAGCTGCGGCTTCACCAAGGCCGAGTACAGTGGGAGGATGACATCCTGGAATTTGCTTGAGAAGCATCTATGGATGCAAGGCAGAGTTTTGTTTGCTTTAGCAGCTGCAGCATCACATTGTTGGCTCATAATCATCTTGTGGTCAGTCATGACCCCCCCCAATCCCTTTCAGCCATGGTGCTAATTAGTGTAGCACTGCCGAGCCTATAAGCATGCTGTGGGTTTTTTTTTTTTTCCCCCAAGGTGGAGTACCTTGTATTTTTCAGTGTTGAACATCATCAGGTTTTCATCTGCCCATTTTTTGAACCTGTCTAGGTTGGCCTGGATTGCCATCTTGTCCTCTGGTTTGGATGCTCTACCCCAAAGTTTGGTGTCATCGGTGAACTTGGCCAGTTCTCTTCTGATACCAATGTCTACATCACTAATAAAGATATTAAAGAGTATAGGCCCAAGAACACAGCCTTCGGGGACCCCACTGGTCACAGTGCACCATGATGATTTACTTCCATCAACTACCACTCTCTGGGTCCAACCTCAGAGTCAATTGCCCAGCCAGCAGACTGTGATGTAGCTGAGGCCGCAGCTGGCCAATTTTTCCATGAGGAGATCATGGGACATCAGATTGAAAGCTTTTTTAAAATCAAGATTTATGACGTCAATCTATTCTCCCTTGTCCAGGTGATAGGTCACCTGGTCATACAAGGAGATGAGATTGGTCAGGCAAGACTTACCCGCAACAAACCTGTGCTAGCTATCCCTCAGGATGTTGCCATCAGCCAGCTGTTCAAGGATGGTCTCTTTAATATTTTTTCCAAGATATTCCCCATGATAAGAGGTCAGACTGATGGGCCTATAGTTCCTTGGATCTACTTTATTCCCTTTCTTGAAGATAGGCACCATATTGGCCTTCTTCCAATCTTCGGACACTTTACCAGAGTGCCACGAGTTCTTGAAGATCCGTGCCAGGGGCTGAGCTATGATGCCTGCCAGCTCCTTAAGTACCCTGGGGTGTAAACTGTCTGGGCCAGCTGACTTGAAGCTTTCCAGACTTTCAGGGTGTGCCTTCACATGGTCTACATTGATGAAGGGTAACAATTCTCCTTCACCCTAGGTGTCCTGTACAGTATTGAGCAGGGCTTTCTCTTGGGACTTGTGAAAAACTGGCACAAAATACCCATTAAGTAGGTTGGATTTTTCCTGGGCATCAGTCATCCCATTTGGTTTAGCAGGGGTCCAATGTTACTCGTGCTTCCCCTTCATATCTAAAAAAGGACTATTTATTGTCTTTGATACGTGTAGCCAGTTGGAGTTCAGTCACAGCCTTGGCTTTCCTGGTTCACTCCCTACAGGTCCGGACCAGTGCAGAGTATTCCTCCTTTGGGGCAGATCCCGTCTTCCATCCTTTGTAGGTCTTTCTTTTTAGATGCAGGAGGTCCACTAGTTCCCTGCAGAGCCATGAAGATAGATAGATAGATAGATAGATAGATAGATAGATAGATAGATAGATAGATAGATAGATAGATAGATAGATAGATAGATAGATAGATAGATAGATAGATAGATAGATAGATAGATAGATAGATAGATAGATAGATAGATAGATAGATAGATAGATAGATAGATAGATAGATAGATAGATAGATAGATAGATAGATAGATAGATAGATAGATAGATAGATAGATAGATATAGAGGGGAGTGGGGCAACCAGGGCAAAATCTCTATTTGAGATGGAAGATTTAATAGATACAAATATATCTATAGCTATATCACAACTACTTACATCACTGATCTATCTACATAGAGATCTATCTATATATAGATATCTAAATATATATATATATATATATATATATATGTATGTATGTGCATGTATGTGCGTGTGTGTGTGTGTGTGTGTGTGTGTACACAAATATACACACACTTATCCTGTGATTATTTCTTGTCAACATCAATAAGGGAAAGAAATTTTAGGAGGAACTTGAATGATGAAATAAATGTTGGGTTAATGAATTAGATGGGAGGGGATGGAATTTCATATTGAAGCCACTATAGAAATGGCATAGAGATGAGAGCAGCAGACAATGTTTCGTTAGTTTGGAAACCAAAGAAGTCCCTTTACTGTTATGTGAGTGACAAAGTGCAAGCACCACTCTTCTGTACCATGTTTATTCATGGTAACTTCTTTTTCCCCCATCCCTTTCCCCAACTCTATTTGTATTTCCATCCATGTCTTACATCCTGTGTGCTGTAAACATTATAAACTCTGGAGTCGTGTTGCCTTCTTTGTCCCTTGTCTGTACAGTTCTTGGAATAACAGAGCCATGAGCCTAGACTGAGATCCTTAGCACCCAGGATAATAAGTGTGCCTGCTTAGTAGTGCAATTGCAGGGAATAGCTTATGGATATTTGTACTAATACATATAAATGTAGGATGATTCCTGCAAATGATTGAGCAACTTTAAACCTGATTATATCAGTAGCATGCAAGATTGAGGCAATGGATGGCAACAGAAAGAGATACGTTTATCTATAGGTACCTGGGGGAATCCTTAGATGACAGCTGTTATCCTGGGATGTGGACAGAGGATGCCCAGAGGCAGAAGGGTAGGGAGGCACATGGCATCATATGGAAAATGGTAAAAGCACAAGTGGCAACAGTTGAGCTAACACTTGCTAGATGGTACTGTCCCACCACACATCCTCCCTGGACTGGGCAGAGAAAGGGTGCTGCAGCGTACCCCTATGCTTGGGCTACAATGCTTTGTGAAGAATGAATAAAGCAACCAAAATGTGACTGAAATAATCCTTACCTTCCCCTCATTTTTTTTTTTTGGGGGGGGTGGGGGGGAAGGGTTTAAAAAACCCAGAAACCAAATAAATGCACACACAGAGGAATCGTTATACAAAATGTCCAAGGCAAATCAAGGAAAATAATTATTGCAGCTGATGGAGCAGAAACCCCATTACGGCTAGATACTAGTTCACAATGTACAGTCCTGGAGGTTCAGAGCTAAATGCATTTTTCAGCATCTTTAGCACAATTTATTAAATTAAGATTTAAAATGAATCTCATTTTCTTCTCCCTTCTCTTCTCCTCCCTGTTCAGAGGCTTTTTCTTGCCTGAATTGCACCTTGCTTGAATTTTCCCATCATTGTTTATCACTCTCCTGGTTTTGGACTGCAAGTTCTCACGTGCTAACCTACCATTAGGCAATATGTTTGGAGCTGGAGAGAGAGTTTTAGGTCAATTGGTCTTTGGGAATTTGGGATGAGGTAAGAGTCCTAAGGGTTTCCTCTGAAGGGAAACAAGGTGTGCCAATTATTTTATCCTGGAAGATGGAATAAAAGCAGACTAACACCCCAAGTGAAATGGGGGAAATTATGAGTTGTCACTTGTGCAGAACAGATACGTGTGTAGTCAACTAGGCAGGCACATATCCATTTTTACAAAACAACACACAGCAACTGGAGCAGAGCAGGCTGTTGTGACAGGGGGAGTGGGGAGGGCAGTTTGCACTCTCATCCACTGTATGGGCTATTCACCCACAAGAGCAGAGCCTTGGCTTAGTCCCCAAAATGAGCTCCTTGCAAACCTGAGTTGAAACTAAAAGGGGAAGTTGAAATTCTCTCCTTATTTGGGTGGTGAATCTGTCCATAAAGCACAGCGGATGGCACGGCTACAATCCGCCTTTAAGTCTGCACGTCCCTTTTAATCGGATCCCTTTATTTTCCTCCTGTTTTCTTCCGCTGGCTCATACATGTTCAAAACACACTGAGCATGCACTGAGTTATGTGACATGTGGGAGTTGAGGCAGCAACAAGACACTGCTTTCCACTGCCTGATTTTGAGTGGCTTAATTGCCAACATTAAACTGTACAGAAATGGTGGAAACGAGCCCTATACTATCCCTATTCAAACATGTGTAAGAGATGAAAGAATCACAGGCCACTTTTTGAAGTAGATAAGCATGAAAGGACGGCCGGTGGGTAAAATGAGGAACATAACTCAAGTGACCTACCAGAAGTGATGGGATGAGGCA
The DNA here is from genome assembly GCF_000455745.1 of Alligator sinensis. NCBI lineage: Eukaryota > Metazoa > Chordata > Crocodylia > Alligatoridae > Alligator > Alligator sinensis. The sequence continues at coordinate 2,534,618 of NW_005842036.1, read as the reverse complement.
GCTGCAGATTGAAAAATGGGACAAAAGACTTATGACACCAAACCCTTTGGTGTAGCCTCCGAGGAAGTTATAATGCCAATTCCAAGCTTCAAAAAAGCTATCAAAAAGTAAAAAAAAAAAAAATCTATGGAGGAAAATGTAGAAATGTCCCTCCCCCGTTACAGCTATCTGATCGGGGGGATCAAAACTGCATTTAAAATTGCTGATTTTACTCCAGCATTTATGGTCATATGCAAACCATCATAGATCCAGTTGTGGTGTGGTTGAAGTATGATTTAATTAATAATCCTCAGACTATGGGCCTTTTTTGGTTATATCAAGGCCCTTTGCACCACTCTAGTGGCATAAAAAGACATCAAAATGGGTATAAATAACATTTATATAAGACACTGCAAGCAGTGTAAAAGAAGCCTTTACGCAAATATATATATATGGTCATTTTTGTTATAGATGTACAAAGAACATATTTTTAAAGATCTTTATTTCTGCTTTTTTTTTTTTAATAAAAAGGAGCATGGCAATATTATCTTCTGCAGTTATTAGTAGAGATCTATTTATACAGATGCCTTTCTAAATTATGAATTCAGTCATCATCCCACAGATAAATGTTGAGTCATAAAGGCACATGTTGATTTAATATCTGAGAATGAGACTTTTGAGTCAAAGGACTGAATCACATTAGAAGTGCTGGGTTAGAAATGGTTAGGCTTTGAAATTTAATACTACAGCAAATAAATCTGACAATACGTTTTAAAATTGAGAAGGGGGGTGGAAAAAAGATAAATGGCAGCCATGAAAGTATCATCAGAGTATTTTCAACCAAACTGCTGCATATTTCAAAGGCACATTATCAAGGCAGTTTTCCGTTTGAGGGCCAGATGAATAACTTGTTCATCAGTGTAATAAAGCATGTTGGGCTCCATGTAAACATATATGATTTAGACAGAAATCAACAAGCAACGTCACCAACTTGGTTAGCGATGAGGTTTGCCCAGCAAGAATCTGAGGTATAAATTACAGGGTGAAATTCAGGGTAGGTAAATGTAGGCAATACTTTTCCAAAGTGAAATCTATCAAATTGCCCGAGGGATGTGGTGGAAATTTCATCGGCTTTGTACATTTCAGGTCAAATTTGATAAGAGGCCAACAAATTTATGCTTGCAATGGTCTGCACGCAAGCCCCTTGCATTTGGATACATGAGGAACAACAGCACTACCCATGTGTAATCATCACTTCACCATCTACTGGACCCATGCAGATATCCTTTGCATGGACATCACCGTGAACAGAAAATAGGGCCTGTGCCTTATGAAGCTAACTTGTGGAGCCTGCTAAGACTGTTTCAGTACCTGAGTAGGTATGGGCCAGGCTAAATTCTGTGTTTTTCTGTTCTTTGAAAAAAGAAGAGCCCCACTCTAAAGTGTGTGTATCTGACTTCTGATTTTTATTACTTTCTGTTGACATAATAGAGTTGGCAAAGACAATTCAGAGAACAAAACCAAATTGACCTAAACCTTAAACAAGCCTAAGCACTGAAATGATGATCATAATAATATCAATGGCCCAAACAGCTCAGTGTCTTCTCCCTAAAATGAGGTTTCAGAGGAAGTTTCCAAGCCTAGAGTAAAAGCATATATATTGAATAATTTTCCTGGATCCTAACTATCTCAGGTAAACTTCAGCTTCTTCAGTTCCTTACCTCTACTTCAGTGCTGAGGGAATTAAAAATAGTTGTCTCCTGTAGAGTGATTCAAAAGCAGGGTCAGGTGTATTAGTTCCTTATACCTTCAGTGGGGACAGTTAAGGGTCCCTGAAAGGTTAGTTAGAGGACCCTGGGCAGTAAGCATGGACTTGCCTACTTCTAAGTAATAGGAAACACTGAGAATAGGAGTCTTTCAGACTCTGGAATTATAGGTTTCTGGCTCACAGCTCCATATTAGACACCTCTGTCCACCCAAAATCCAGAGCATCTCACTGTTTTCTGAGGGTTTTGTATTTTTGGTCCTTGGCGTTTGCTCTTTTTTATGTGTTTTACATTGAAACAGTCATTGGGTCAAACTCAGAAATAAATCAGGGGATCGGAACTAAAACCAGGACCCTCCCATCCCAGATGAGTGCCCGAGCTAGATATAAAGCCATGGTCCCTGTTGATGGGTCGCCTCCTGTCCTTGTTGACTGGGAAACCCTTCTGCCCAGGGCTTCAGCTGTCACAGCAAGGGGTAAAAGGGACCTCCTTTCAAGTCACTCTTTAGGTGCTGAGAGATGTGGGTTTGAATCTCCTCAAGAAGAAGAGACTTTAGCATTAAAGCCTCCCACTTCCTTGGTGAATGATGTCACCTTACCACCCCTTGTACTTAAATACAAGTGATTGTAGGCATATGCCCAGGAAAGTCAGTTTAAGTGCCTAGGGATATTTCTGCACCAAAATGTAGGCACTTACAAACGTTTTATAACTGCTGGACCAAAGCTGGCCAGGATAGATTTAGCTGACTTAGGCTTTTAAATTTCCCCAAGTCCCATTTAGGGGCCTAATTTACCAATTTAGATCTCACCCTGACTAGAAAGTAGATGACATTTCCACTGAATCAGTAGGCAAATTTGATACATTTCACTTTGGCAAAGTATTTTCTGCATTAACCTTCTCCAAATTTCATCCCATGTTTCTCTCTCTGCTACTTGCTGGGCAAACCTTGGAGCTAACCAAGCAGATGGTGGGATTAATTCTTGTCAACATAATATAGACAGTCATATTTGCTATGTATTTTTACCCAACCAATGTGAATACCAGTAAAGCATGGTCAGAAACAATAACGTCTGATCTTTTCTTGAATTATACTGAAGTCTTGATTCCAGTTACAGCTTGTTGCACAGATTTCCCTCATTCCCCTCAGTTAATCATGCAGAGTGCTTGTGTCTATATGCACATTAATGTGCTTTATCTAATGCATATTAAATCTAGAACCTCCATTGTGACGTAATAGGAAGATGCACATTACCCTGTCTTAATGCACGTTAACTGAAGAGCATGCGGCATTTACAGATGTGCTGGACTTCAGAAAAGCAGACTTAGACTCACTCAGGGAACTCATGGGCAGGATCTGCTAGGAAGCCAGATTGTGGGGTAAAGAGTCCAGGAGAGCTGGCTGTACATAAAATAAACCTTACTGAGAGTACTGGAACAAGCCATCCCAATGTGCAGAAAGACTAGCAAGTACAGCAGAAGACCAGTTTGGCTTAGCAGGGAGCTCTTCAATAAACTAAACAAAAAGGAAGCTTGTAAGAAGTGGAAACTTGGACAAATAACTAGGGAAGAACATAAGAGCATTGCTTGGGCATGCAAGGATGAAGTCAAGAAGGCCAAAGCACAGTTGGAGTTGCAGCTAGCAAGAGATGTGAAAGGTAGCAAGAAGGGTTTGTACAAATAGGTCAGTAGCAAGAGAGGGATCAGGGAACATGTGGGTGCCTTACTGAATGGGGGAAGCAGCCTCATGACAGACAATACAGAAAAGGCTGAAGTTCTCATGCCTTCTTGGCCTCTGTCTTCACAGGCAAAATCAGCTCGCAAACTACTGCACTTGACAGCATATTTTGGGGAGGGGGTGAACAGCAAACAGTAGTGAAAGAACAGGTGAGGGACTATTTAGAAAAGCTGGACATATACAAGTCCATGGGGCTGTGCACCCAAGGGTGCTGAGGGAGTTGGCTGATGAGTTTGCAGAGCCTTTGCCATCATCTTTGAAAACTCATGGCAATCAGAAGAACTCCCAGATGACTGGAAAAGGGCAAACATAGTTCCCATATTTAATAAAGGGAAAAAGGAGGATCCAGGGAACTACAGACCATTCAGCATTACTTTAGTCCTTGGAAAAATCATGGAACAGACTCTCAAGAAATCCATTTTTAAGCAGGAGAAGAGGGTAATTAGGAGCAATCAGCATGAATTCATCAAGGGTAAGTCCTGCCTGACCAACCTGATTGCCTTCTATGATGAGATGGCAGGCTCCGTGGATGTGGGGAGACCGGGGGATGTGGTGTACTTTGATTTTAGCAAGGCTTTTGATATAATCTCCCACAACATTCTCGCAGGCAAGCTAAGGAAGAACAGTTTGGATGAATGGAGTGTAACATGGATAGAAAACTAGCTGGATCATCAGGCTCAGAGGGTAGTAATCAATGGTTCAATGCCTAGTTGGCAGCCGGTATCAAGTGAAGTGCCCTGGGGTTGGTCCTGGGACTAGTTTTGTTTAATCTCTTCATCATCCACCTGGAAGATGGGATGGTGTGCACTCTCAGCAACTTTGCAGATGACACCAAGCTGGGGGAGTAGTAGATATGCTGGAGGGTAGGACTAGGATTCAGAGTGACCTAGACAAATTGGAGGACTGGGCCAAAAGGAATCTCACAAAGTTCAACAAGGGCAAGTGCAAAGTCCTGCACTGAGGACAGAACAATCCCATGCACCAGTACAGGCTGGGGACTGACTGGCTGGGCAGCAGCTCTGTAGAAAAAGACCTGGGGGTGACAGTGGACAATAAGCTGATATGAGCAAGCAGTGTGCCCATGTTGCAAAGAAGGTTAATGGCATCCTGGCCTGCATTGGTAGGTGTGCTGTCAAGTAAAACACTGGAACAGGTTACCCAGAGAGGTAGTGGACTCTCCATCCTTGCAGGTTTTCAAGACCTGGCCGGACAAACCTTTGGCTAGGATGATGTAGCTAGGGCTGGTCCTGCTTTGAGCAGGGGTTTGGACTAGATGGCACCTCCTGAAGTCCCATCCCATCCCAACTTTTAATGACTCTATGATTCTGTGCTTTGTGAGATGGGGGTGAGGGGGGACACTTTAATTAGCTCAGCTTTCAGAGCCATGCTAATTAAAAGCATCCAGAACATTGAATGTATTAGCATCCCTTCACTAAAAAGTGGCAGCAGGGTGCTTTGAACTAAAACTCATTGAATCAGCTATAGTTTAAAGTGCCCAACTGGCATTTTTCATCATGGGGACACTGATACACGTGTCACTGGAGTCTGCTGGATGGAGCACAGTATTTACCACACTCCTGCAGACTCAGTTAACCGAGTCTGCTCTGACACACTGTAATTACAGCGCATCAGAGCAGCTTCCCTGCATGGGTATTGGAGACCATTGTTTTTAAGTGATGCTTAATGCACATTATCCTATTTTAATGTGCATTAGCTAAATAGTGTGGTTTTTTTAATGATGTTCTAATGCACATTAAAATAGGCTAATGTACATTAAAGTGCACGTGTAGATACAGCCTAAGGTACTAGGAAAATGTGCATTATCCTGTCATTAACTGAAGAACACCATTTTTTTAGTAATGCTTAATATGCATTAGCCTATTTTAATGCACATTAACTAAATAGTGTGGGCATTATTTTGCATTCTCCCAATGCGGCGCAAGCCACTTTTAATTAGCAAATTGGGCATTGAAAAATGGCAGCAGGGCACTTTAAAACTCATTTGATGAGCTTTAGTCAACGTGCCCCACTGCCATTTTTCAGTGTGGAGCTGCTGATACATGTGACACTCCAGGCACTTTAATTAGGATGGCTCTCAGAGCTGTGCTAATTAAAGCACCCCCTCCACCTCCCAGAGCATATTACAAATACCCTTAGTGATGTTTTAATGCACATTAAAGTTGGCTAATGTGCATTAAAGCACACATGTAGATGTTCCCATTGTTTTAAAAATAAATCTTGTAGTGGTTTTACTCATATTGCTGTTTCATTTGGCCTTTATTGTCATCCCTCGCATTACTTTTTGGGGCCAGATAGGGTGAGAAGGGGAAGCAATGGTTTACTGCAGAAAAAAAGTTGTTTGAACAGTGTTGGGTTCAGTTCCGTTTTCTGTTCTAGTGTGCAAATGGGCTGGAAAATACTCAGAGATGTAACCAGCCAAATACGAATTCTCCTAGTCGTCTGCATGGCATCAAAGATAAGACCAGACACTCATGGGGCCATTACTGGCTACACGATGCCTTGTACACATATCTGCATTGAGCAGATCTCAGGGCAAGGAGGTCTAGATCATGGTTGCCAGAAGGTCTGGAAATCACCCGAGAGAGGCAAATCATCCAAAGTGTTGCAGGAAGCTTGAGTAACACACAATCCAAGGTCCATGTAATAAAACCAAGAGGATTTAGGTGCCTCTGTTATCACCCTTACAGCACGCTGGAACTATTCCCGCACATTTCCACCCCAGGCAGTCCCATTTGCAGTAAGATGTAGTGCATCTATTTTCCTTTTCCTTTCAGAGTTTTGAATCTCCTCCTAACAGTGAAGGGCACTGACCTTTCCTTCCTTCATAAAAGCAAAAGAGCATAATTTAAAGAGGAAGCTGGGGCAGAAAGGAAGAAAAAGAGGAGTAACATTTGATCCTAAATAAATGTGCTCATTTGAAAGTCCCTTGCCTGCCAAAAGTGGAGAGAGCTCCTGTCGTCTTGGTTTTAGTCGGAGCTTTGGATTATCTCTGTTCAGGGTAATAAGTAAAAACCATGCAGTTGCTTTTCAAGGAACATTAGAAATTGTTCTAGAAAGGCCTTATTAGTTCTGCTTTTCCAGTTCTCAACAGTGTGACATTATGAACAATGATAGGTTTTACAGACTTAGTAAAATGTGTTATTGTCCTTGCTGACAAGCCCTGGCAAGACGCTGTGTATGTTTTCACAGAGCACAATGTCAAAACTTTCTCATACAAAGCTTGAGGACCTGCACAGAATAAGCTACAGCAGGCAGAGATTAGCAAATTCCCACTCTAGCTGTTTACAGATTTGCAACTTGTATATTCACTCACAGGGGCGTCACGGTTATATATTGAGCATTCATAAATCACAAAGCTCCCCGGCCTTGTTATGGAAATATGACAATTCTGCTCAGCACCTGCTCCACCCTCTATTTCTGTCACTTGTGAGAGTGACAGTGGGCTATAAATGTCTCCCCATACCGGGGCCTTAGCGCCGATTCTGATGAAATGAAATGACCTTGGCCGAGATGATATCTTTGATGTAGAGAGCTGGTCCCATTCTTCATGCAACACCAGCAGCGCTCTAAACCTGACTGACAGAAGTCAAATCTTTTTGGGGGCAACAAAAAGGGGAAAGAAAAGAACATTGTCTTTATTTTAATATTTCTTTTCCCAACCACAGAAGTTTTCCCGGGTAATTGCACGGCACAAATATTTATGAATGTCAGGCGGAGGAATGCTATAGCATTTGCTCAGAGAATACATCGCTTAATGAATTCTGCTGTGCACATGGGACTCGGGGCTTTAATGAATAGGTCACTGTGATTTCTAGAGATGGCTGTCACTTTGAGATATGAGAATCGTTTCTCTTTAGTGAAGAGGAGCTTGGATATGTGCATATTTAGGGGCTCTATTTCCCAGAACTTTAGATCTTGCGAGCAAGCTGCAGACAGGGCTCAAAGTTAGGCGATTTCCGGCGTCGTGTTAGTGAGAGTCTCAAAGAGCAGGACAGTACAAACAAACGCACCAAAAAGGAAAGGAAAAAAAAAGGACGAAAACATTTCCTCCTTCATATTCGTTACCTCTCCATTTCTGCCAGAGTACGGTAGGACTAGAAATAACACAGTCAATATTTCTAATCTGTTCAGCTTCGTTGGTTCACTGAATACTTTCTTTTTCCTGATTTCATCCTGAGTCAAGGATACAAGGATGCTTTTTTAAAGAATCCACAGCCTTTCACCTCTAGGTGACTATTTACATCTTTATTCCCATGCCAGAAGCTGAGAAATCACTACCATTTGAAAACAACTGTGCGAAAGAACTTGATGGCAACTTTCAATTAACAATTGACAGATGTGCACAATTTTATAATGAATTCATTAAAAAAAGACCATTAACATGGTATTGGAAAACAACTTTCACCATGCTGGCTGCTATGACACAAACGGATAATGGAGAGTGGAGTAACTGCAGTTCCTTTTAAGTTACTATTCAGATGTTTTGATAGGATATAATATGTTTTGTCTCCTACTACTACTCATACTATTCCTTTTTTGGGTGGGGGAGGGAGGGGGACTAGGACCTTCGGTCTTTACAGCTGCCAAAATAGTACTTTATGCAAGCACAAAATGCATTTAAAATAAAGAAAAAGTGTTAGACTTGTAGTTATCTTGGAAGTCGAGAGGTGGTGCTGTTAGAGGTAGTCATTACAAATACTCTTTGACTGGCTTTCCAGGCAGCTGGGAACTGTTTGCTCTTAAACCAGGTACAGGTTCTTTTAAAAAGAGCCATATGTCCTGAATTCGTCTTTCCAGTGTCCCAGTATTAATAAGAACTCCTTCAAACTGAAACTCAGTCTCAAATTTGAACTTCTGGTCCCTGCTGAGTGCTAGACAGGATCCTACAGGGTGCATCTACACATGCATGAATGAACTTTTGTTAATCCATATTAAATCTAGTACCTCTGGGCATTTATACACATACATTTGTCTGCTCCGATGCAGTGGCCATCCAGTGCATCGGAGCAGACTCAATTCATCGAGTATGCAGAGCGCACGAGTTGATGTACCCCGTGCTGCATCATGTGCATTTGTATAAATGCAAAATGCACATCAGCACTAAGAAAATGGTGGTGGTGTGCTTTGAAACTAAAACACCTTCAATGTGTTTTAGTTCAAAAGCGTACTGCCACCATTTTCTCAGCGCTGATGTGCATTTTGCCATTTATACAAATGCACGCGATGCAACGCTGGGTGCTTTTAAAAGCACCTGGTGCTCCATTGCATGCATGTGTGCATACACCCTCCATTGTGAGGTACTAGGGAAATGCTCATTAGCCTTAATTTACTAAAAAAAATTAATATCTGTCTTTATTATTGAAATGGCTCACTTATCATGGGCAGTTTTGTGTTGATTTATGAGACCAAATGTTATAAAGATAGGTAAAGTGCACACAATTGACTCAGGTCAGATATATTTTAACAGTGTATTTCCCCCTGTGAAATCACTTTTATTCAAATTTGGAAATATCTTTTAAATTTAAGATTAAAAAAACAAAAACAAACCCACCATTTACTATGAGTTTGATAGGATGATGTCATCATATTTGTAAGTATGGGAGACTATAGATAATAGATATTAAGTGCTCACTGAGCATAGCACAACCTAAAAAAATAAAGGCAATATTTTTCAGCCAAGAAGCAGCAACAGATTTATTAAACCTTAAATTCAGTCAAGATCACTCCTAAAGGCAGTGTCTAGCCAGCAGTTAAAGGAACAATACTTACCCCAAGAAATCAGTAGTTTTCCATTCTTTTCTTTTTCAAGACCATCTCAGGGTTGTACAAATAATGGATTTTTCAAGATTTGTACCCAACAAAGCAACATATATATATATATTGACCTCAACTATTTTTTTTTCTTTCTATGCAACTTGAAAATGTTTTCTTTAAACTTTCAAGCCATTTAACCTTTTTTTTGCTCTTAAAGAAAAAAAAAATAGTTAATTTCAGAAAAGCAATATTATTCAGAAACACAAAATCAAATCATTTACTTTTCCTAGTATTTTCAGCCAAAAATATTCATTAGATTTGATTTAGATTTGAAGATAATGTTGTTCCTACTACATCCACCTGCCCTGCATTTTTCATGAATTTACTGTTTGCCAAATGCATGTGGCCCTGCTCTGGTCCAAAGCATGCTGGCATACCTTGGGCCCAATTAATTAATATCTAGGCTTTCTGGGTCTACATTACCCCAAGACCTGTCCAAGTTTTCCAGTCAATCCCAGGTGTAATCAAAAATATAATATCATAGACTCATAGAAATTAAGGGCTGAAAGGGATCTCAAGAGATCATTGAGTCCAACCAGCCTGCTCTGGGCAGGAATACTGCTGAAATCAAAAGATCCCGGCAAGGTGTCTGTCCAGTTTCCTTTCAAATCCGTCCAAGTTTGGGCACTGCACCATCTCCTCGGGAAGTCTAGTCCAGATTCTGATGACCCTTACCATAAAGAAGTGCTTCCTTACATCCAACCTGAACCATCCTCTAACAGTTTATAGCCATCTGTCCTCCCCTTGGGCGCCCTAGTGAACAGTTTTTCTCCTAACTCTTGATATTCCCCCCTTACATATTTATAGATGGCCACCAAGTCCCCCTTCAGTCTTCTCTTCCCCAGGCTGAACAGTCCCAGATCCCTTAGTCTTGCCTCATCAGCTTTGTCCCCCAGGCCCTTAATCATTCTTGTGGCCCTTCTCTGGACCCTTTCAGGATTCTCCATGTCTTTTTTGAAGTGTGGCACCCAGAACTGGACACAGTACTGCAGTTGGTGTCTCTTCAGCGCTGAGTAGAGTGGAAGTGTCATTTCCTTAGCCCTGCTCAGGACACAGCAGCTAATGCATCCCAGTATGCTATTAGCCTTGTTGACTGCAGCGCTGCACTGGTGTCTTATGTTCATCCTATGATCCTATGAGCCCTGAGGTCCCTTTCAGCCATTGTGCTAGCCAGGACATCTCCTTCTAATTTATATGCATGTTGCTGGTTACCTCTCTCCAGATGAAGCACTCTGCATTTATCCTTATTGAACTGCATCAGGTTCTGCTCCACTCACCTTTCCAGCTTGTCCAGGTCCACTTGGATCCATATCCTATCCCCTAGTGTTACCACTGTTCCCCATAACTTAGTATTATCTGCAAACTTGGCCAGCGTGCTTTCCACATCCTCATCTAAAACATTGATAAAGATGTTGAACAGCATGAGGCCAAAAGCCGAACTTTGCAGGAAACCACTGGCCACCTCCCACCAAGATAATATAGAACCATCCACTAACACTCTCTGAGTTTGAACCCTTACCCAGTTACCAGCCCACTTGACTGTGGACTCTGCCAGCCAACAATCCCCTGGGTTTGTTTGTTTTTATGAGAGGGTTATGGGAGACCATATTGAAGGTCTTTTAAAAATCCAAGTGTATGACATTGACTGCATCTCCCACATCTATCCAGTTCATTACTTGATCATAGAAGGAGACAAGGCTGATCGGACACAACCTTCCCACAGCTAAACCATGTTGGCTATCCTTCAGCATCATGCCTTCTTCCAGTCTCTCACAAATGAACTTCTTGATGATTTTTTCCAAAATTTTACCCGGTATAGAGGTCAAACTAACTGGTTTATAGTTTCCTGGGCCCTCCCTCCTCCCTTTCTTAAAGATTGGCATCACATTGGCCACTTTCCAGTCTTCCAGGATCTCTTCTGAGCACCATGAGTCTTCAAATACTTTCAACAGCAGTCCTGCAATGACTCCAGCCAATTCCCTCAGCACTCTCAGGTTTATTCCACCTGATCCTGCTGACATGAAGGCCTTCAGGCTTCAGGTGCTCCCTCACCGGTTTGATGCTGATCATTGGTCGGCAATTGCTCCTCCCCACCCCACCCGCATCACCCATCCAGATGTCCTGTCCCATTCTGCAAGGGCCCCACATTTCTGTTTGTCTTCCTCCTGGTCCCTAAAAAAGGACTTCCTACCGTCCTTGATTTTGGTCACCAACTTGATCTTGGTTGTTGCCCGTGCCTTCCTTATCCTCTCCCTACAAATATGGGCTATACTTGTGTATTCCTCCTTGGTGACTATCCCTCGTATCATGCAGTATCATTCAGACTACTGTATGAAAGAGCGACTAGCTCTCCTATGAGAGAGATCTCACTACTGATGGTGAGATGATACTTAGATCACAGGAAAGGATAGAACTACTGAAACCATCACCTCTCTAATTCAATCTCCCATGGATTCTAATCCTTTTCTCAAGACCTGACATCCAGTGAAAATCCATGTAATAAATAAATCCAGAAAATATTAAACCTTATACCAATAGATGCTGATGTCCTTGCAAAGCTTTGTATAACATGGGTTCATCTGGACTTTGATACAATTGTTTAGGTTCTTTGTTGCACAAGCAAAGCCTGAATATATCCCTGAAGTCTGGTTGTCATCATCCCAATGTCCTTCCCTCGCCCAGTACATAACACACACAGTTGAACAGGCAGAATAACATGAAATTGTTAACACAATTGTTAATGCATTGTTAACCAACACTGGTTAACCAACCAACCAACAATGCATTGTTAGCCAACCAACAGCCAAAATAAAATGGGGGGAAGCATGGGATATTGCAGAATTGGAGCAGGAAGCAGCCAGCTTCTGCCTTTTTATAAGCAGTCACAGCCCTTGTTACATGTTCTGGGACTGAAAATGGGAGATCTCCTAACAAGGAAGAGCAGCCACTAATGCCTGGGATCAGTGACTTATGCCAGGATTGTGACCTGTTCTCTTGACCATTCCCCTGTAATTTAGACCTCTTTGGGGTGGACCAATATTGTTTTGCTTGTGTGCAGAAATGTAGGTGAAGTTTCCTAGGCTCAACTGATAACTCAAACACATCCTCTTCAGCTTTTCCCACGGAGAATATTGCTTGGCTTCTGTCAGGTCCCAGAAAGCAGCTCACATTTTTAAAGAAGAGCCTTTTTATTCAAATAAACACCAAACAATAACTGGCTTTCCAAAAGGGATGCTCCTTTAAAGTGACAGTGACATCTCCTGCTTTAATCCACTCCCTTGACTCTTACAATAAAGTGACAAATGAAATCAGAGACTGTTGAGAAATAACTACTGCTCAGTTCAGTTGGATACGCGCACATGCATGTTTCTCTTGAGCAGGTTTATTCTTTAAGCAGGCATTCCTCAAAGTAACAGTGTCATATTGCAAATGTTAAGAAAACAAGCCCTTATAAAATCATAGAAAACCATATAGCCCATAAGATCGTAGAAAATGGTCTCTCAAAAATGATGGGAAATACATCCAGGTCCTCTGCTGGTGTCATGTGGCTTAAGTTCATAGACGTCAGCTGAAGATCTAGTGTGGGGTCATTAGATAGCGTTTTCATACAGATACACTGCATTATTCTACAGTAATGGCTCTAAATTCAGATGCAAACACAGTGTTATCATTCTTGCAGTATGGGATACCATTATGTTATTTTCATGTCTATATTTCTTCCCGGTGTGCACAAAGTAAAGAATAACTAGTTTGCTGATTAAGATTGAGTCTCAGCACATGATCTTTACAGGTCTTTCTGCAATCTCACTTATTAAGGATGGACCTCATTCAGGAACACACGTCTGGAAGAAACTTAATGAATCATCAAGCCCTATCCTTGCTATTTCCGGCACCATGTCATATTCTTCCTTTCATTACCTACTGAGCTCCATGTTAAAACCAGTAAGGGTTTTGGCCCTCATTACTCTCTTTAGAAGGTTGTTCTAGATCCTCATTGCTCAAATTGCTTCTAGTTTTCAGCTTAAATTTACACCTAGCCAATGTGTTCCCATTTCTTCTTGTGTTAACATTGTTCATTAAATAAATCAATTTAGTTTTATATTAAAGATTGGGTTCCTCCTTCCCCTTGTCATTCTAGCAGGGCTCTTTCTCACCCATTCCAGTTTCATTTAATCTTTTTCTGAACAAGCGTGACTGGAATTGTACTCTGCATTTCAGAAGAATTAGCCTCATTGATGGCACTAACACTTTCCTATCTCTACTCAAAATACTTCTCCTGGCCCATACTAGGATAACATTTGCCTTTTTTTTGTTCATGACTACCTTGCATTGGTGACACAAAGTCATCCTGGAATCAGCTAACGCACCACGGAGCTTCTCTTGCTCCGTCTGAATATAATTTCCAACAAAATTTGGAGAAAGCAAAGGGCAGGTGTGAAAGTAAGAAATACAAGCTATATTAGTGCTAATGTAGAAAAGCTCCTTGGTGTTTTTCTTCCCCAGCAGCAGTGGGTGATCATTAATCTTTCTGGGATTTTATGCAGCAGGTTTGCATAGCTATGGTATAAGAGGTGACTTGAAGTTACTACGATATGTGAATGTGACAAACTGCAAGCAAGTGATCATACAGTAAGTGACTGATCAATATATTCCTTTCCTGGAGGACTAACAGAGGTGCATATAGCATCTCCTCCAGCTTGTGACTGGTTATCAAACTCAATCATAGACTATAATTGTGCTACTCTCTGTATGAGGGGAAGAGAGAGAAAGAGAACATCTTCAGCCAATGATGAAGCAACCGAGGAAGCTTGAACTGGCTGAGTTCAGTGGAGCTAGGTAGGCTTACACCAGCTGAGAATCTGTCCTTTTATTTCTGAACAAACCCTCTAATTAACTGAGGGCATGACACTGTGTGTAGCAGCTTCTGAAAACAGCCTTTCTCCAAATAAGTCATTCCTGCCGGGGTTTGCCACAGTCCTGCCATACGAGGTAAGTTGAAGAGGCATCTTTCATACAAACAAAAAAATGTGAATCTTTGCCTGAAAAACACTAAAATGACAGGAATTGTTATGCCTCTGACATGCTAAATTTTGAGCAGGTTGAATAATACATTAAACTAGATTGGGAATGTTTGGGGGAATAACAATGAAGATTTGCTATTATTTGAAAGGTTGTATTAATTGTGGTCCAAGAGGATTCAGATGACTATCAGACATTTTTTTTTCTTTTTTCCAAGCAGAGGGCTTCAAACTTTTTCTTTTATACCAGCATCAATCAGGAGTGAGTCCATTGAAGTCCACAGGGTCACATTGCTGTAGAAGTAGACTAAGGGCTTGTCTACACAGGGAAGTTTTGAACTAAGTCATAGGTTTACAAATACACTAACTACTCTGCATTATGTAGATATTTCATAGGTTTTCAGGGTCAGAAGGGACCTCAGCAGATCATCAAGTCCGACCCTCTGCCCTGGTAGGAAAGATGGATCAGATGGCTCCAGCCAGGTGCATGTCCATGCTCCTCTTAAAGACCCAAGTGGTGATGCATAAGGTGTGCACAGGGGTGCACGTGCACACCCTGAGAGTGCTGGTGCACCCCCTCACTGGTCGCACTTGCCGCTTAGGTGACGGCCAGGGGGGGCAGTCGGGAGCACCAGTGCCCCCCGCTGCAAGCATCAGCCAGGGAGCAGAGCACCATGGTGCTCCCAGAAACATTCACAGCCACTTCCAGAAGCAGCTGCAGTGATCGGCCGTCTCGTGATTGGCCACAGGGGACTCTCTCCCAGTCAGCGAGATTGGCCGTGGGGGGACCCCCCGCCCCAGTTGTTGACTGGCCACTGGGGGAGCACATGGCCCCCCTGATTAAGTCGCCTATGAAAGACTCCGAAGGTAGGGGAGAGCACCACCTCCCTTGGAAGCCCATTCCAGATTCTGGTAACCCTTATCGTAAAGAAGTTCTTCCTAATGTCTAGTTTAAATATTTTATTTTTTGTATTAGCATTCTTCATTTTGGAAGCTAAGTAAAGTACACCATACAAATGGAGTCCTATCCCTGGCGAAGAATGCCATGGGGTAATTAGGCAGACAAGATTCTTTGGGTAAATCTGATATTTTTTATAATATATTTTATTATAAGATATTTTTTGGGTGCAGACCCAAGGGTCTGTCCTTGGACCAGTGTGGTTCAATATCTTCATCAGTGATTTGGATGAGGGGGTTAAAAGCACTCTGTCCAAATTTGCAGATGATACCAAACTATGGGGTATTGTAAATACACTAGAGGTTAGGGAGAAAATTCAGGTGTATTTGGATAGACTGGGGAAGTGGGCAGAATAGAATAGGATGCGATTTAACAAAGATAAGTGCAAAGTGCTTCACCTGGGAAGAAAGAATCACCAATATACCTAGAGACTGGGAAGTACCATTCTAAGTAGCATGGCAGTAGAAAGGGATCTTGGAGTCATACTCGACACAAAAATGAACATAAGTCGCCAATGTGATGAGGTAACAAGTAAGGCTAAGTGTACTCTGTCTTCTACCAGAAAGTGCATCACAAGCAGGTCTAGGGAGGTGATATTTCCCCTCGATGCGGCATTGGTGAGGCCACAACTGGAGTACTGCATCCAGTTTTGGGCGCTGCACTTCAAGAGGGATGTGGATAACCTGGAAAGGGTCCAGAGGAGGACTACTCATATGATTGAAGGTCTGCGGGTAAGATCGTGTGAAGACAGGCTGACAGACCTGAATCTCTTTAGCCTCTGCAAGAGAAGGCTAAGAGGTCAGATGGCCCCAGCCAGGTGCATGCCCAGGCTCCTCTTAAAGACCTGATCTTGTGGCTGTCTACAAACTCACTGGGGCGGTCAGCAAGGAATAGGGGATACTCTGCTTACCAGCTCTCCCCTCAGGGTTACTAGAAACAACGGCCATAAGCTGAAGGAGAGTAGCTTTAGATTGGATATCAGGAAGAAATTCTTTACAGTGAGATTCTTTACTGGACAATCAGGAAGTATTTTTTACATACTTTTGGAAGTATGGAATGGGCTTCCAAGGGAGGTGGTGTTTTCCCCTACCTTGGAGGTGTTCAAAAGGAGATTAGACAAGCACTTGGCTACGGTTATTTGACCCCAGCGCTCTTTCCTGCCCAGGGCAGGGGGTCAGACTCTATGATCTGATCTAATAGATCCCTTCCAGCCCTAGAAATCTATGAAATCTAAGCTGTGAGTGAATAAGGATCAAGAAGGCAAGTTATATGCATGATAGCACTAATGAGTATCCATCCAAAAATGTATACTAGAAAGTGTATAATTTCCTATTTTTCATTATTTTGAATGTTTCTTCCATTCACTGAAGTAGGGAGCAGAAATAATAATATGCAACTAGGATGATCTGACCCACACAAAATATAATGAATGCTGAAAAGACAAAGAGAACAGTTGACATACGCACTATAGATCAGGATTTGTCCATGGAAGCTGTTTGAGGAATACTTAAAAATAATGAGCATGCTCATCAAAATGAGGATTAGTTTATGAGGGGTTCGCAGGTAGCATACAACTCTCCAATAACAGATAGAATACTCCCAGATAGCATGCTGCTCTCCGGAGAGATAGGAAAAGCTAAATAAATGGCAAATATTACTGGCCACTAGTAATTCGACTAGCTTTAGCTGTGACCCATCGCCACTGTCCAAGTCTTTCTTCTATAGAAGTCTGTTCATTTATTTCATCCTCTGAGACTGACAAAGATGATAAAGCTCTTTGCAGATTCTTCAAGATAACAATGCGTTAAGCATGCCTGAGAAGAAATTGCAATGGCCCTGAAAGATATAGTTTCTGTTTATTTGTTTAAAATGCCTGACAGTCTGGTCTTAGTCACATCTTACAGAGTGGAAGCAATTAAACCTTCATTGTCCAAGCTTTCAAGGCAGTAGTTTTACTAAACCTCAGTATGGCAGCATTATGCCTGTCATGCATCCATGTCTTCTGGGAATAGGCTAATTCTCAGTCACACAGTTAAACAGATAAGTGCAGCTTCTTAGGTTAATCTTATTTTATTATTGAGTGACATTAAGATATTTGCATTAGTTCAGAGCGTCAGCCTCTTCCTTATTTATACATCTTTTATGTTACAAAAACACCCATGATTTGTGAAAGAGAAACACGGTTGCCAAAATGTAAAAAAAAAATAAAAAAAATAAAAAAAAAAATAAACACAGACACCTAATTTGTCATGCTGTTCCAAGGAGTTAAATCAGGGTCTACAGAAGGCTGTTTAATTTTTACTTTGTGACATTTGGTACAGCAACACATTTGATATTTGAGAGACCTCGACAAATTGGAGGGTTGGACTAAGAAAACTCTCATGAGGTTCAACAAGGACAAGTGCAAAGTCCTGCACGTCGGAGGGAACAATCCCATGCACCGGGACAGGCTGGGGGCTGACTGGGTGGGCAACAGCTCTGCAGAAAAGGACCTGGGGGTGACAGTGGACAATAAGCTTTATATGAGCCAACTGTGTGCCCTTGTTGCCAAGAAGGCTAATGGCATATTGGGCTGCACTGGAAGAAGTATTGCCCGGAGGTCAAGGATGTGATTATTCCCCACTGTTCAGTACTGGGGAGGCCACATCTGGAGTACTGTGTTCAGTTTTGGGACCCCCACTACAGATAGGATGTGGACAAATTGGAAAGAGTTCAGTGGAAGGCAACAAAAATGGTGAGGGGGTTGAGGGATGTGACTTGTGAGGGGAGGCTCAAGGAACTGGGTTGATTTAATCTGCAGAAGAGAAAACTGGGAAGGGATTGAGTAGCAGCCTTCACCTCCCTGCAGGGGGGGTTGCAAAGAGGATGGAGCTGGACTGGTCTCAGTGGGGGCAGATGACAGGACAAGGAGCAATGGGCTCAAGGTGCAGCAAGGGAGGGTTAGGTTAGATATTAGGAAAAAACTCTCTCACCAGGAAGCTGGTGAAACACTGGAACAGGTTACTGAGAGAGGTGTGGACTCTCCATCCTTGGAGGTTTTTCAGACCCAGCTAGAGAAAGCCTTGGCTGGGATGATCTAGTTGGGGATGGCCCTGCTTTGAGCAGGGAGTTGGCCTGGATGTGCCCTCATGAGGTCCCTTCCAACCCTCATTTTCTATGATTCTATGATTTTCTATGATTCTATCATATGCAAACCTCAGTCTTCCACTATTTTTGCAATGTTGCTACATGCAAGTTTTGTGATAAGGTCTTTCTTTCTTTCTTTGGAGAGCAGACAAATAAAGCATAGGCTCATTCAACTTTACACCACTGGTGAAATTCAATGGGAGTTGGATCTGTCCCTGTTTGGGCACCACAGTCTATTGATTAGATACGTAGTGACTATGTCTTTAGTCAGGGTGCCTTGAGAAACCCATCTACATAGCAAATATTTGTCTGCTTCTAGACCACATAAACTAATCATTCATTCTTATTTCATATGAAACGCTGACAATATCCTTAGCACAGCGTTGACCTGAACTTCACCGTAATTCAATCCTTTGTTTGCAATGATGACTGAAACTTTTCTTAAAAAAAACAGTTTTCTGGTCTATAATAGAATGGACTCTGAGTATTCTCTGTTCTACACAACCAGCTCTTGGACTGGTCCAGGAAATGCTTTAAGATTATGTCAGGATTGGAAGGGGGCAATATTGATAAATGCTGTGCCAATTTTTTAGGCCAATGGAATAGCTGCTGGATAGCTTTATGGCCAGTACAAATAAGACCTGTCTTCAGATTGCTTGAAGTTCCACCAGTGGGCAAGTCATCTTCTGGCTGATCCCAGAACTGGAGAGTAGAGAAGTGGTAATTAATCTCTGATCTGAAGGCTTAGATGACTTAGATGACTATCCGAAACTGCACTGCAAGATGAACAACATGACTATAATCGAGAGAACTTTAATAAAACAATGCATTTCTCTTGGGCATCCCCTGGTTCAGTGACAGCGCTCCCCAGGATGAGGGCAGTAGTGATCTCTGCAGAGAAAGTGAGTTACAAGTAGGCAACTCATCCAGATGTCGTTTGCAAGGATTCCTTATGATGGACATGTGCTCTTCATGCAATAAGGGTTGCCTCATCTCCTCTTATATGTACCTCACCTGTCCCACAGAAACACTAGTGAGGAGAAAATCTTCTTGTACCCATTTTAAAGGTGGTTAACTGAGTCACAGGCAGGTCAGTCATAACAATGATCCTAAGTCACAGTGTTTGCATACAGAGGCAAACTTGCTTCAGTCTCAAAGATCTTGTCTTCTGCTACAGCCTCCTCTTCAGTGAATGCATGTGCCTAAGATCACAGGAAATTATCAGTTTAGTGACATAGGGAATTGGGGTGGGGGAGGGAGGTTGTTTCCACTGATAGTGCGGCTGAGATTTCACCCCAACAGTCCTAATTTGCCCTGTCGACAAAGGAGTGGAAGAGAAAATGTTAGCAAGCTGGCAGCATGTGTGCCATAGTAAAACAAGCAGAGAAACCTTCCCTCACCCTGATCAGTGTTCACCTCTTTTAGGTAGAGCTGCCCTGTAGGAACCCTGGCAGAGTGTTCCCAAAATGTGTATCTCACCAACAACAGCTACTGCTTCAGCAGTTACTGCCAATATGGCTCATGAGAGATAACAGACATCCTCTGTGCTTTTTTTTTTTCTTCTTTTTTACAAATTCAAGGGAAAACTGCTTTGAAGAGCAACAACTCCCGTCTGGCCCTCTGAAATCTAAATTAACATGGCAAACGGCCATGATTTTCAGTATTGATTTACAATTGGGTCCCAGTTCATAGACCTGCAGTGGTGACTTCTGCTGTCACGCTGTATGTGTGTAGTCAAGAAATAGTGTTTTAAGTCATAAAACAATAATTCAGCAAGCGGGAATGTTAGAAACCATCAGTGTATTGAACTGCACATCAGTTTTTAACAGGTTGCTGTTGTGCCTCTTCTGCATAATTCCACAATATAGTCAAGCAGAAATGTATGGGGGGTGGGGGAGGAGGGGGAATCCACTACAGGCAAGCTTTTTTGGGGGGGGAGAGGGGGTGTTAAGAAATAAATGGTGCTTATACACATGCCAGATGTCTGCTTCAGCAAGTGTTAATTAGCACACGTTGGAGCAGACTCGATGAATACGCTCCAGCAGACTCGATTAATCGAGTCTGCTGGAGTGTACTAATTAACATGCTCTAGCAGCCTCTGCATCACATGTATTCAGCATCCTCATGCTTCAAAATGGTGGCGGGGGGATTTTAACTAAATTTAAAGTGCCCCCACTAGGATGCTGAATACACATGATACTGCCGATGCTTTAATTAGAGTGGCTCTTGGAGGCTCTCTAATTAAAGTGCCTCCCACCTCCACCCCAGAGCACATATAAAGATGCCCACAAAGCCAGGTCCAAGAACTCTGAAGACCAAGGGAGTGATTCCATTCAGGTCATTGATCTCCGAATCAAGTCCCTAGTGAAAAGACGATGGTTTTAGGGGTAATTGTGAAGGGAAAACTGAGCTGAGGGCTTGATTCTATTTTGTCTGTGCCTTGTAGAGACATCTTTACCTGTGCAAGAGGAAAAGATGTCTCTACAAGGCACAGACAAAATAGAATGTGCAAAATAGAAACTCCTCTGTGCAAGTGGAGTTTAAAATGTTATCGTTATAAACTAGATATATCACATAGTCTCCTTGTATAATGTAAAATGGGCTGAGAGTATATATCAGCCTCATTCTCTCAGCCTTCTTAAGGAGGGCTACTTTCAAACCCATACTATTGATTCACTGTCATTTACATAGTATTGGGCATGTCTACACAAGACACTTAATGTCCATTGGACTAATTCTACTACACATTAGCAAGGCTGGCAAAAACTGAGCTAATGCACAGTAGATTAGTCCAATGAGCATTAAAGCATCACAAAAATGTGTTCATTTACCCTAATGCACAGTTGCACTGATTATGGTGCATTAATTATTACAGAGATTCATGAATGTGCTGTAATTACAGCTCATTAAGTTTAGTATGTAGATGCACCCACTGACATACCACCACATTGCCTGGAGATAAGAACATAAGAATTGCCATTTACTGGGTCCAGCCATAGGTCCATCTTGCCCAATATCCTGTTTCATGCAGTGACAAAAAGTGGATGCTGAAAGGGAGCGTGAACATGGTGTGGCCAGGGTTTTTCCCTTGTCCCCCTCCCACTTGCAGCTTCCAGCATTTAAGGTCCCAGAAGTTCTGATTCATAGGTTGTACCCCTAACCCATATGCTCAATAGCTACTGGTGCACCTTTCCTCCAAGAATTTGTTCAATGATAAAGCAACTCTGGAAGCACCTTGCCAGGTGCTCTCAAGTTGTCTGTCTCCAGTGTACTGTGTCTGAAAAAGGGACCCCTCAGATAGTTTTGGTGTCGCTGGACAGAGTGTGTTTTTAAGCATCCTCATAAGGAGTGCCAGGGTAGACCAATGCCTAGTTAGCAAAACTGAATTCAAGTCTTACCTGCGATAGCAAGAATGGAATAAAAGGGCCAGTAGGCAAAGAAAGCTATGTTGCAACTGGCCAGGAATACAAAAGGAAATAAAACAAGGATTCTATAAATGCATCAAAAGTAAGCAGGAAAAAAAAACCAACAACATCGGTCCCTTACAGAATATGGAAGGCAACCTAGTTACTGATGATGCAGAGAAGGCTAAAGTATTTAATGTCTTTTTTATTGATGTGTTCACAGATAGGGGCAGCTATCAAATGATGAGCACAGTTGGCAGCAAAGATAGGGAAGGAAACAAACAGCCTAGAGTATTGGAAGAACAGGTTAGGGATTACTTAGAGAAGTTAGATGCTTTCAGGCAGGGCCAGAGAAGATGAACCTTGGGTCCTGGAGGAATTGGTTGAGGTAATTTCAGAGCTAATTTCAGAACTTGTGGAGGTCAGGTGAGGTCCTGGATGACTGGGAACGGAAAATACAATGCCTATCTTTAAGACAGAGAAGAAGAAGGATCTGGGAAAATATAAACCAGTCAGCGTGACCTTGATACATGGAAGGATCATGGAACAAGTCCTCAAGGAATCTGTTGTGAAGCATCTGGAGGAGAACAAGGCAATCAGGAACAGCTAGCAGCAATTCACCAAGAGCAAGTCATGTCTGACCAATATGATTTCCTTCTATGACAAGGTGACAGGCTCTGTGCATGGGGGAAGAACAGTGGATGAGATGTACCCTGACTGTAGCATGGTTTTTGGCACGTGTATCCACCTTACACTAGTTTTGTCTAGTCTGTATTTCCTTAGCTTGTTAATGAGAATTTCATGGGAGACAAACTGGTTGGATCATCCTGCTCAATGAGTAGTCATTGATGGCTCAATGTGTAGCTGGGAGGAGCTATCAAGTGGTGTTTCCCAGGGGACTGTCCTGGCTCTGGTACTGTTCAACATCTTCATTAATGGCTTGGATGTTGGGATCGAGTACATGCTTAGCAAATGCGTGGATTACAGCAAGTTGGATGGAATTGCAGACCCTCTGGAGGCCAGGAGCTGATAAACAGACTGCAGTCAACCAGATGGGATTCAACAAGGAGAATTGCAAAGTCCTGCACTTGGTATGGAATCACTTTACACATAAATAAAGACTGGGGAACGAGTGACTAGGCTGCAGTTCTGTAGAGAAAGACCCAGGGGTTACAGTGGACCATAAACTGAATATAATCTAACAGCGTGCTCTTGTTGCAAAATCCCCCCCCCCCCCAAAAAAAAAAAAAAACCAACAACAAAAACCAAAAAAGCCAAGAGCAGACTGGGTTCTCTCAACAAGAATGTCATCTGTAATTCAAAGGGAATGATTCTTCCCCTCTATTGAGTACTGGCGAGGTCTTATGTGTCCAGTTTGGGACCCCACATTTCAAGCAGGATGTGGACAGAATGAAAAGAGTTCAGCACAGAGAAACAAAAATCATTAGAGGCCTGGGAAAGTAGGAAAGACTGAAAGAGTTAGGATTATAAAGTTGTGAGAAGACAAGATGGGGAGGGGGTGTTGATAACAGTCTTCAGTTACAGAGAGGGTGCTGATAGGGGGCAGGAGTGGGAGCAGAGGAAACTTAGGTTGGAGATTAGGAGGAACTTTCTGTCTATGAGAGTGGTCAAGCATTGGGAGATACCACCTAGAGAAATTGTGGAATCTCCATCCTTGGACATTTTCAAGAAGAGGTTGGACAGACCCTTGGCTGGGATGGTTTATTCAGGGATGGTCCTGCCTTGAGCAGGGGGCTGGACCAGATGACTGTGAGGTGCAGCCCTACTTTCCTGTAACCCTATGATACTATGTTTTGGAAGTCAGAAAATATAAAGATAAAGTGAGAATGGCCTATCTTCAAGCTGAATGAGACCTCGAAAAGGATCTTTAAACAAATAGCAAAATAACAAAAAATCAGCTATGGAAATAGGGTGAGATCAAGGAAAGAAGTGGGGTTGCTCTGCAGTGAGAGATTCAGGATAGTTTATGGATGACCTAGCAACTAAAGTTTATAATAAGGGTAATGATATTGCAGTGCCTGTGAAATAACAATGGGAATGAGGGTGTGGAAATAAAAAGTGCAGCAAATCAAATGGAAGCAAAATTCCATGGAATACCATGGCATCAAATGGAAGCCTGGATAGTCTGTACACCAGAACTATGAAATACCAAATGTGGACAACTGAGGCCAGTAATAAATATTTGTAACAAATCTATCACTTCAGGGATGGTTCCATGTGAATTAAGAATAGAAAATGTAGTATTTGTATTTAAGAAACAGGGGAAAGGAAAGTTACCCGAGCAAATGTCAGCCTGTAAATCTGACTTCAGTAGTATGTGAGACTTTATAATGGATTGTGATAGAAAGGATAATTAAAAGCACAGAGGCAAAGGGAAAATGGAATAAAATGCAATGCAGGTTTATCAAAGATAGATCATGCCACACTCGCTTGATACCTGTCTTTGATAAGATAACCCATTTTCTAGACAAAGGCAATGCAGGAGATCTGTCCTATTTGGACTTCAATAAAGCATTTGAAGTGGTGCCACATAGGAGATTGTTAATGAAACTGGAGAAGACAGCAATAAGTAGGGGGATTGTGAGGTGAGTAGAAGTGCATGGGGAGGTGACAATGGGTAGTACTGAAAGGACAAGAATCAGGCTGGATGGAGGTTATTAGTAGAGTTAACAAGGGCCTGTCTTAATACCAATTCTGGATTTTTTGTTTTATTAATGAACTTGAACAAATATTAGGAGTACCCTGATGAAATTTGCTGGTGACATAAAGTTGGGAAGCACCGTCATTACAGGGGATCAAAAGACCACACATGAAGAAGTAGATTACCTTGAGGACCACGGCTGTACAAATGGGATGACACTCAACAGTGCAAATGCAGAGTAACACACTTGAGGCTAGCAACGAGGAAACTCAACAGCACCGGGCACTGCAGTTAAGCTATTTTTGTTACATGTTTATCCGCTATCACTGTGATGTGCACAGACCCATGCTGGGGGTGAATTGGAGTTTGAGAGCAGCTGGCTTATACCTATGTTTAATTTTACACCAGACAACCAGGAACAGCTGTGAGGGAAGGCTTGGAGGCCTCAGGGAGTGTCTGGAGTGGCTCTGCCACTGTTTGTAGAAGTCAAGACTGTAAACTGGGCATCAGAGTCTATGACTTAAAAAGACTGAGCAAGCAGGCCTGGGGCTCAAGAGGTAACCAGAGAGATGGTGCAGTGGGGTCAGGACTCCGAATTGAGCAGGCCAAGTCAAGCCTAAGGAGGAGCAGGGTAGGAAAAGCACCATTGGCTTCTGATGTCAACCCTATCACTTTACTTTTAACATCAAGGCATGACAGGCAAGACAGCAGGGTGGGACCCTGGGACATCAGAGTGGGTGAGTAGGGCAGGGTCAAGGCTGTCACTATGGGGTGACACAGCTGCCCCCAGGGCCTGTCCTGCTACAATCAGATGCTTAAACTCTATTATGACCACTAAAGGGTATCTTTTAATAGCAGAGCAAGGACTTTGCTTTGAATGCAAATGCTAATCCTGTGAATGTCCATGAAGACTTTGGTTGCCACATATTCATTTGAAATAATGCCAGGAAGTTGAATTTAGACACTTTTAAATCCACGGAAGCATGGATAATAGCATTCCTGTGTACTTGCACACAATCATATCCTGGATGGACCTGATCCCCTGCCACTTCTAATTAATTCAGAGTTTGACTCTGTGGGTGTGTCTACACATTCATTAATGCACTTTAGGTAATGCACATTAAATCTAGCACCTCCATCATGAGGACACTTTTAAACGTGCTCTGCAGATGGGGTGCATGGTGCTTTAATTAGAGAGGCTCTGTTGCAGCATCTCAAGTATTAGCATCCTTACGTTTCAATAAGGCAGTGGGGGCACTTGAACTGAAGCTCATTTGAAGAACTTTAGATAAAATAGCCTGCCACCATTTTGAAGTGTGGGGCCACTGATTCATGAGACGCAGGAGGCTGCTGGAGCGTGGTAACTGCAACTCTCCAGAGTACACTCGATTAATCGAGTCTGCTCCGATATGCCATAATCACAGCGCATCAGCGCAGTCTCTGTGTTCATGTATAGGAACCCTGAGGTACTAGAAAAATACACATGAGCTTATTTTAATGTGCATTACTTAGAGAGGATGGGCATTTATACACATGGATTTTCATGCTCCGATGCGCTGGAGATCCAGCATGTCAGAGCAGATTTGATTAATTGAGTCTGCTCCGCACGTGAGCTGACATGCACTACGCTGCTGTATAAGTGAAAAAATGCACATCAGTGCACAGAAAATGGTGGTGGCACGCTTTTAAGCTTAAAACATCTTTGATGTGTTTTAATTCAAAAACGTGCCACCACCATTTTCTCAGTACTGACATGCATTTTGCCGCTTATACAACTGCATGTGATGCAGCGCAAGGTGCTTTTAAAAGCGCCCGGTGCTGCAGCACAAGCATGCGTACAAATGCTTTTCTTGCTGGGGTCATTTGATCTCAGCTGACTTCTTGCCTATGGTGGGTGGGGGGCTGGACCCAATGATCTCATGAGGTCCCCTCCAGGCCCTAATGTCTGGAAGGGACCTCTATGAAATGAAATCTATGAAATGCCCCATGGTTTTTTTTGTGATGCTTTAATGTGCATTCAAATAGGCTAATGCACATTAAAGTGCATGTGTAGATGTGCCCAGTATCTCTTAGAATTAGGATTTCACATTTGTATATGCCCTCATAAAACACTGCTAAGTGGAACATCAGACTACCCTGGATATCACGTGATACCACGTTACAGTTAAAATCCCCACTTCTTTTTGCTTAAAGAGTTTGAACTAAAGCTCACTGAAGCCAATGGAAAGACTCCCTTTGAGTTCAGGGATCTTCAGATCAGGTGGAAGAACTTTAGATCTGTTGCTTCTGAAACCCTGTGCATTTCTGAATGAGTTAGCCTATAAGATGCCACCCTGCCCTGCCATCTACCTGCAAAAACCTGTGCGGTGATGGTGCAGTGGTAGCTGTGAAACTATGTGCGGTCACAGAATCATCACAACATGCAGTTAACTGGAGCCGTTAATAAATTCAGTTGATTGCCCCCCTCCCTACTCCTCACCCCCTTCGTCCCCCACAACTTGTGTCAGGACTTTTAATTGCTATTTCTGCAAACAAAAGCACACCATAATTTGACATTTTCTGAAGCGTGCACACCCAGAGGATGCCTAGACTGTACTCTGCTTTTAAAGCATTGTTCATCCAACTCACTTTGAACTTTAAAGCTTTTTACCGAGATAACAGGATCTACAGTGTGAGATCAAGCTTAGAAATCACAGCTTGAAATGCCCATCCAGGGGAAGTCATGCAGAAAATGAAACATATCTGGCAGAACAAGACTGTGGTCAGAGTGACAAGGCAAAGTCAAGGAAAAGGGCAACAAAGGAAACACCAGACAGGGAAAGGCTCCCTGGTGTGACTGGGAGGGGAAAAAGAGGAGTGCAGGGGGAATGAAGAGTTAATATTCACCTAGCAAGGCAGAGAAGGAAGGGTATGGGCATTTCCTCCTCCTCATGTGTATGTGCATATGTGCATGCATACACATGCACTTGCACACTCCACACACATATACACACACAACCTTGCTCGCTTTGAGAAAACGTTCCCCTGCTTCTGTCCCTCTGCTTTTCTTTCTATGTCTTCTCTTTTCTTTATCAGGAGGAATTATGCCTGGGTGCAATTGTCTCTTTTCCCTTTTCTCTCTTTAGGAAAGAAAGAAAGAAAGAAAGAAAAAGGTTTAGTGCAGTGAATAGTTCCAGACTGAGAGCTGCGTAGCCACTGAACAATTATAACCTGGATAGCACAAGTAGAGGCCCCCTGCATCCCTTCGCCCTCCATCTCGTATCATCCCAGTACAGCCCCCAAAGGATACCTTTTAGCCCTGTCTCCATGTCCATTTGGCTAGCGATCCCTCTTCATGACAGCCAGTGGGTGTGCCTGGCAGTTACTATTATCTCCGATTGTGGATTTGGTGATGTCCATTAGGAATTCATCTCAGAACATCAACTCATTTCACAGCCTTTGCTAAACAACTGTCACATTGCAACTTGCAGTCAATATCAGCTTATGGGCCCAAAATGCTGATGCCGGCAGGAATGACTGTCTATCCCATTACTAATCGCTGGAGTCAACCCATTCCCAGTACGCTCCTATTACTGGCAACTTGACATCATGTTTTTCCCCATAAAAACAGGCCAAAATAGGTGTGAGATTTGTTTCCCTACTCCAATGGGTTTATACTTCAACTCTGCTCTGGGCATTGATGAAAATACTCCAAACGTCCTGGGTATTAGTGCAGATAAAATAGAAGATGCAGTCCCTGTAGTGAAAAACCCAACGCTAAGACATTCTTCATGATGAAGAGAGAGGATATGTCTTTTATTCCTGAGATGTAAAAACATAACACTTTCCCAAGGCTTGAAGAGCAAATATTTTGAGAAGAAGAAGATACTGCATAGAATTGGTAAGTTGAATCTGCCCATAACACGCACGCCTACCAGCTGACAACATAGTACCACTGCTTTTGTATTAAATAGCAATCACTCTGAAAGGATGTTATATTAACATTTTGACTCACCTGAGAGATCCTACTAGAAACGTGCATGTGAAAGGACTATTCAGAACCAAACGGATCAGGCTATATATCAGGTTTTGACTGGAGTTGCACAGATTTTAACATGCAGCGTGAAATCAACCCTGCACACCAAACCCCGTGTTAGGAAAAGTTTAGTAAAGGTTGCAAAATTTTGGAGAAACTGACTTACCTTTCAACCACGTTTCAACTGATAGAACCTTTTTATTCCTATCAAATAAGCGATGTTGGTAACTTTTTAATAATGTATTAAAATTCATTGAAAAGATGAAAAAATACTGGATTAAAAAAAAAAAGTTTTCTTCAATGGCGCTTCTTTTTCATTTTTATTCTTTTTTTCTGGCAACCCCCCCGCCCCCACAAGGTTAAAGGATCTAATCCAAAGTAACGTGAAATGACAGTTTCTTATGCCTCTGTTTTTCACTCTTTATGATACCTTAGAGGGGATTCAGTAGTAAGTAGAATTGGTTAGGAAAAAAAAGGGCTTTTTTCATGGGCAATGTTGATGAACACAATAGTAAAAAAAAATCATTGAAGAATAAAAACTCTGAAAACCAATACCTTATTCATTTTTAAGATAAGTAAATAATGTTCCCAGGAAAGCAGATCTTTAAGCACAGCTAAAGAATGACTTTGTTGATGAAAAAACAGTTTTCAAAGAAAACTTTGTTACCATATCAATTCAGCTATCTCATGGTATTGTAGACGTAACCCAAATCCAAACATAGTTATTTTGCATTTACTAAAAAGAAAATTACATTGTGACTTCTTAAAAACTGGCCAGTTTTCCTTCTTAAATAAGCTTCCTTCAATATTTGCAGACATGTAACCCTTTGTTATATTTATGCTGAGGAATAGCACAGTGCTAGAAACACTACTGCTCTCAGTCGGTGGATTGGTTCTGATTCAGCTAAAAATCACATCAGATGAGAATCTGGCCTGAAGATTATCAAACTTCATACAGTTATCTGGGCCCCAACCCTGCAGCTAGATAAACACGTTATGAATCACTGGACATGTGCAGAGCTGACCCTATTGACACGAGGGTTGGGATATTTGTTATCCGAGGAACTGGTGATTTTTTTTATACAGCCACTACTGAGAGAAACCATTGCACCCAAGCAAAATCCTGCAAAATCCCCTGAATTCCCATCAAAAAGACCCTCTCGGAGGTTCATCAGGATTGATGGACTTTTATAGCTCTGGAGAATGTTTTAACCAATTCATTGACATACACAAAAGAGAGAGAAAGTGTTTGCAAATTCATCTGCAAGACTATCTTAACATATGAATGTGGTGTATGTAAGGTGTATATGCGATTATTGGGTGTATATATATATGTGTGAGTAAGTGCTTATATATGGGTGGATGTGCATGTACATTCAGCATTTGTTATCTACCTTCGCATTGCTTTCTCAAACTTCAATTTTCTTTCTATTATTGCTTTATCTAATTTCAGCCTCTTCCCAACATATGTTCCTGTCTTCTGCCTGCATCACCACTTATAAATAATAAGACAGAGAGACAGATTCTTAACAAAAAAAAAAGAAGGAAAGAAAGAAAAAAAAAAAGAATCTAGGACATCTCGTTTATTTTGGTTTAATTTTTCATTTAAAAAAAATCATTAAAAATGACATTACCCTCTAATTTTTCCTCTCTGCAGCAGCTGCCATTGGCAAGCTGTTGTCTTTGTTACTGCATTTTGTGTGTGTGCGAGAGAGACGGCGAACCAGTGTTTTTAGAAAAATATGACAGCTTGGTCTTATACTGAGAGAGATTTTAACGAAAACAAACCCTCTTTTTAACCCTCATTTCTCTTTTGAACTATTCCTAGGGAGCTCCTGGGCTCAATGCTCAGCTGGAGAAATCAGTATAACTGATTTACACCAGTTGAAAACCTTGTCCGGGATGTAAAAAATATGAGGGTAACTGTCACCATGTGATATATCTTGAATGCTACTGTTAACTAGACGGCTGTAGGAAGGCTGTTCAGCACACAAATAATTGAAAACTGATCTATTCCTTCTGTTCTGGCTCCCAGTATCATTTCAGCAAACTCCACTGTGTTTTGCAAACTAAAGGTAGACATGATGCATTTTCAGCCCTGAATACTTTTGTTTGAGGTTAAGGAAAACAGTAAAGACCGGAAGAAAGGGGAAAAAATCTCATCAGATAAATATCATCTCGTCTCTTCCATTTCATGTTATTGGGGCCAAGATTTTTCAGAAATTACTAGTGATTTTGTGTATTGTAATGTTTTTGGTACCTAGCATGAAGCACTTTAACAAGATTCAATTTTCAATGAGTGGCTGCTCAGCTCTTTCTGAAGTTCAGGTACGGTAAGGTATCAAATCCCTAATCGCTTTCACCCGCTCACTAAAACCCTTGGCTACAAAACAGATTCAGAGCCTCACATGTTGTATTCCTCACTTGATCATCTTCCAACACATGCTTTAGTCTTGTGAGTGATTAGGGCCAACAGTATCCATAGTTTAGAGGAAGAAATGGCTTCACTGTTCAGGTACACTGGGCCATTTCTGGAGTCCTGAGAGGGACTTGTCCAATCCAACAGGTGCTGATTTCTACTGAAGTTGAGTGCTGTTGACTCAAGTCAAGCATGTTCTGAACAGCTTTAAATTGCACAAAAGGTTAGTGCCCACAATGTGGGGCCCTTATTAGGTCTCTTTTGATCTGTGTAGATGAGTTTCCCTGTTTTCTTGATTGTAAGTCTCTTAGGAATTCACTGCATATTACTGCCGTGGTTTCCTCTTCTCCACCCTAACCAGATTTTCCTACCTTCCTACAGAAAGTGAGAATCAGCTTCCTGAATAGATAGAACCTAACCTGAAGTAACTGAATGTGTCTCTCTTTTAAGTAGGCCTTTATCGTATAACCCTACTGGGTGAGGTGTGGTCTTAGACATGGTTCAGTTTCAAGAATTTCCTTGCATCAGATCCTTAAAGACAAAAATGTAAGTAAACTTTAGCCCTTACCATTGTGGATGATACCACCTTTTAGCTGATTTGCGCAACCTATTTACTGTCTCTCTACAAAGGGGTAAATTTAATCTTGGGCAGATATTACGAGGAGTAAAATCTATACGTAATCTTAGCGGTAACCCCTGGAAGCTAGAAACACAATAACATACTGAGTATATTTATATATGTGTGTGGCAGGGCACTTGATGTGTCTGCCATATTAAGTGCTCAGGCAGCCCCTTGAGCCGCTGGCAGGTGAGGATCATGGCTAATGGAAGAATCAGATCAACCAGGGGCCTGGTAGTTAAGGCTAAGCCTGAGCAAGGGAGTCACCTGGTTGGAGGAGGGCTGGGTGTAGACATGAATAAGCCCAGACCCTGAGAGCAGAGTGGGCAGTAACATCTTGGGAGTTGGTGTAGGAACATCACTGAGCAGGAAGGCTCCAGGTCCTGAATGCTAGCAAGGAAAACGATATCCAGAGGTTTGGGTAGAAACTAAGGGGATGGAGGAGGTTCCTGGGGACCCAGTGTGGGGTCCAGAGCCCTGGAAGAGGAGCTGACATTCTGTGGGCCTGTTGAGGGGCCTGTTGAGCCCTGAGAGAAGAGATGAGTGCCTGGCCAGATGAGCCTGAGGAGAGAGAGCCCAGGTGCACAGGCACCTAGTGAAAGATCAGGCAAGCCCAGGGAGAGGGACTGAGAGTTGGTGGGCTGACTGTGGGGTCCAGATGTGCCCAGAGAAGAAAGGGGTGTATAAGAAGACCTATGGAGGGCTCCAAGCCTGCAGACAGAGAGAGTGACCTATGGAGGGGCCCGAGAGGGTGGACCCACAGAGGTGAGGGGGCTGACTGCTGGAGGACTGACCCTGGGAATCTCAACTGGCCTGTGCTGGGGCCAGGGCCCAGGAGGGGCTGAAGGGTGAAAGAGATTACAGTGGAGATTACCAGTGTGACAGGACATTAGGGGCAATACTGCTCTGAGCCACCCGCCTTACTGTGCCCGACCAAAACCACACTTTGGGTATCTTCCCTGTGGCACCTACATCTGGCCAACCATCTGTTGCCTTCCTGGAGTATACCCACAAGCCTAGGGTAATTGCTGCCACCACCCAGACCCTGGTCTTTGTTAAGGCTCTGTGCAGCCTCGGGGTACACAGACTCTGCAGACCTTGGGGGTGCTTAGCCCACCATGGTATTTTGGGGTGCTTCTTTTAGGCTGAAGCATTCACAAGTAAACTCCTGTACCAGAGGAAAGTAAAAACCCATGCCCACCTTAGCTAGTCAACCAAAGGGAGATATAAAGGCTAGTCTCACCCTCTTAAGCATCCACTGCGAGGAGTGCTATAACAGATAGTTTTATTGATTAACAAGGGAGAGGGTGAGGATGGGGTACAAGACAAAGGAATATTGAAGGAAAAACAACTTGAACAAAACAGAATGGCCTTCAAGGCCCTTTTGATACACATCTAGATTACTTAATCCTAAATTACTGGCTACATTTCAGGTAAATTACTCATGAGTTCATCCAGTGACTGAGAGAGAGAGCTCCAGAGCCACATGCTTCTGTGCATGTCTGTGTTCCCAACATGACTGCCCACACCTCTCCCCCTGCAAGATGGCATGACCCATTTTTTAACTTTTTCTGACCTCATCACTTAGCTCCAACCAGAACCAGGCATTATTGGATGCAGACCAATCCTTTTAAAAGTCATCAGCATCCCAGGTGGAGAGACCAGGGTCACACAGCTGGTCACACAGGTTGTTTGGTGGGAAACTCAGGACAAAGGAATTTATACAGCCCAGTCCACTAGATAACCAAGCTTCTTTGCCTAAGCAACCAGGCAGTGTGAAGAGAAAAGAGAGGGTGTTAGGGTGTCCCCTTGCAGAAGTGAGACAGAGTGGGGATCTCAACTGGCCTGAGGTGGGGCCAAGGCCTAGGAGAAGACAAATGCCCTGGGGTCCCACAGCTGAGAGAGGAAGGGCTCGGAGCTTGCAGCCTAGGATGATGATGGCTGATGGGTCAAAGAGTGAGCTGGGGCCAAAGATGGAGGACTTAGGGTAGGAGATGGAGCCAGAGCCAGGGGGCCCAGTGGTTAGCAGCACAGGAAGGGCATAGGACGTGTAAGGTCAGGAAGGTCTGAAAAGTGGTCCTGGGTAAGACCTAAAACTGGAGCTGGTTAGCATGGTGGAGCTACTTGTGGTGGGGCAGCCTTCATGAAATGCCATGCATGGGCCACTCCAGGGAAAAGCAAGACAGGAGGGCACCCTAGGGGTGGAGGGGGCACAGTTGCAAAGCCACCAGTGGGCATCATGGCCACCCTTGGGACCCTGACCTTGTAACAATGTGCATCACACATGTAGACAGACACACCATCATTTGTATATAGTGATTTTGCTGAATAAATCGGTGTATCATTTTATCTTTTATCTGTTTCAATGCAAAAGCTAATCATATCCATTATATATATATATATATATATATATATATATATAACATATCAAGTCATATTTACAAGGAGATTATATGTAGATGTAGATGTAGATAGATAGATGGATAGATATAGATAGATATCTATAGTTAGATAGATAGATCTATAGATATAGATATAGATCGATAGATATACATATAGATATTGATCTATATCTATAGATATATCTATACATAGATATCTATGTAGATATATACAGATCTCACTCTCTCTATATATATATACATATATCCATATACATATACATTTACATATGAATCAAGTTGCATGATAGAATGATTTACAAGAATATCATCCTTTTCAGATATATAATCTGTAATGTGTAGTAGCTCAGTTTACATGTGATGTTTAATTAGTAGCTTGCAGTTGCAATAAACTTTTTTTTAACTGCACTTAGGCAAGGTACAGTATAATGAAATGTAAGTGACCCAAACTAAATGGAAGCACTGAAGTAGATAATGTGGCAGTATATCAAGTAAAATACACTGATTCTGTAGTCAGTGCATGCCCTAATGGCAGAAAAAGGGTTTGAAAGCCACTTTAACCATAAGTAGTGTGTTTATGTATTATTTGCAGTATCAAATAATTGCAAAATGTCAACATTTCATTTTCCTCTTACAGATTTCTTTTGATTAGTGACCTAATTAACCATTAAGAAGGGGGAAAAAAATCCTTTTTTTTTAAAAGTATAAATATGAAAAGCAGGAGTGTTTCCTAGTGGTAAGTTATTTATGATCTCAGAATGTCACAGTCAACATCACTAGTCTGCTACTGATCAGCACTAAAATAAATAAAGAAATAAAATCTTCACCCAGCAGTGCTGAGTTTTGGGGGGGTTTATTACCATGAAGTAAGCAATGTAAATATTTCAACAGTTGCCTCAGGGATTTTTTTTTTCTTTTTCACAGAAATCCTGCAACTTACCTTGCATACATAATATTAGGAAATAAGTACGATCTGCATAGACCCACATTGCACAGTGCCCAGTTACTTGATGTCTTTTACTCAGTTGATTGTTCTGTAAATATGCCGGTATTATAGTAGTATCTTCAAGGCACTGTTTAAATTTAGGACTGGATTTTGCCACTTGTTTTGGTCATACGCAGCATTGTGCTTCTCAGATATCTGATGGTGGGTGACATGAGAAGCCAAGTCAACAGGGGAACTTGAAAAGCAATTTTACTCAATGGAATCTCTTGGGAGAAGTGGATTTAATCTTCCCAGGGTGAAAAAAAAAAACCCAGGTCTTCTAGCTGCTGGGTAAATACTCTGACTAGTCGGCTATTATATAAAGAGCGTGTGTCACTTTCTACAGATACAGAAAACAACCATGGTTGCTGAGTTTTGTGCTGGATTCAATAGGGCGGTGTCTGTTAGGTGTGTTCAGGGCATGCCTGTAGTGTGAGACCCCTCCAGGGAACCAGAGGGAGTTGGAGCAACAGTCTGCCTCATGTCGGGATCAGAACAAAGCATAGTCAGTCACTAGGGCCCAAATCCTGTTCCACCTATGAGACTTTTGCACAACTGGCACAAAAAGCATACATGTCGCTTCAGGAGAACAGTCCTAATTCATCCAAGGAGATGCATAGCTCTTCCATGCTGATAACCAAGAGCAGTCTTCATGCATCCAAATCTAGCCATCCTCGTGAAAAGAAAATAATCAGTAAGAGCTGAGGGCCAGGATCTGATTGGCCAATCCAAATACTCTACTTCTATTCCAGTCCATCTCTAGTAGGCAAGAAATACATGTTAGCCACATCTATACAAGTAGAGGACTGTGCAGGTATTACTGTGCAGTCATTTAGTACTTGCATATGCAAGTACTGCGACAGTATTGTGCAGTAGTAATGAGCTACTAAGTACTAAAATGAGCTATGCAAGTACGTTGCCACATGTTTTTTTTCCAGATGCTACTGTGTAATAGCAATGAACTACTGTGCAGTAGCTCGTTACTACTGCGCAGTACCATCACCACAGAGTGCCCGTCAATGCAGTAGCATCTCATGTAGACGTGCCCATTAAAACTAAACCTGGCTACCACTAAGCTGATTCAAGATACAATGGGAAGTTAATGTTCCTAGTCACCCTCTGAAAAATAAATTATTTTTCAATGTGGAATTTAATATCATCCCACTGATTTACCCAGCGGACCCTCTCTGAGAGTATAATTATCTTAGCCTTTGGAAGAGTTAACCTATCAGCTTTGCCCAAGCCAATATTTCTGTAGTAATCCTTCCTCTTCAAGCTCTGATAGCTTAACCTAAGGAAAGAAATTCCAGAACAAGGTATCCAAGTCATCTAAGCAAATATTTTAGTCAGGCTGGTCCTGCCACTTCATATCAAGCATGCTCCACTCTCTGCATGACCTGGATCCTCACTTTAATATTTATATCCATTCAGCGCTGACGGGGGGTGGGAATCCATCTAGAAACTTTCTAAGAAAATATGCAGCAACTGAGCCCTGGATACAAAATCCAGGTAGGTCTCACTCCATCAAGCAGGAGGTTAGATATGGACTAGCTGCCCTTTGCTCCTTGCTCAGCCAAGTCAGAGAAGGGGGCAGTCTAGCCCTTAATCTTTTGTAATGTAATCTGCCCATGGTTAAAATTAAATATTAAATGTGTTTCAATAAGGCCATTGCTCTGACCTTATAAATAGGCAATTTGCTAGGCTGAGCAGTTGTTTTTTTTCTGTATTTGCTAATGCATCTTTTATTTCATTAGCATTTTACTAATACCTTGCACATCTTTATGTAGATAAACTTGCATACATGCACACCCTCATAAATGTAATTGCTAACTATGAAATATATATGCCTGGAAGTGCCATCCTGTTGATACTGCTATTTGTGGGCTAAATTAGGAGCCCTTTGCTTTCCCTTGCTATAGAAGAGGAGTAGATACGCCCCCAAGAATGATAGAGTGGGATGGTTAGTGACAGCTCTACCATAAGTGCCTAACTTTCCTAGCAGCAGGCTAAGTCCTCCACTGACAATCTGACATGGTCTCTGCATCCTGAGGGTTGGATTGGATCGGTCTATCAAAGATCGAGACCATTAGCCTCCCATGGTACATCTGCTGGAACTAAAGTGGTGTTGGATCTTGTGGAGCATCCAGAAGAGTATAGTATATGGGCATGGCCAAGAAAGCAAATGGGAAAGAAGGGAACCATGCCTGACTGGCTGATGTGGCAGTAAAGAATAGTGAAGAGTGATGGATATCCTGTATCCAAAGGAGCTGGAGTTCCTTTTCCTTTGGAGAAGAGAAGAGCCATTTTTCATCACCCATGCATTTTTATAATACATCCATGGATGGTAAGACCAGAAGAAAACTTTGTGATAATTTGGTCTGACCTACATAATACAGACTATACAGCATTGCTGAATAAAATTCTGTAAAACATGAACATATATTTTAAGGGGGGACATGCCTAAATATTTAAGAATACATGCTTGTGACATTTCAAACACATGCCTTTGAGCTTTCTCCCCTGCTATACCTTGTGCGTACAGGTGCTTCATATAAACATCTGCAAGCTATTTCATTAGTGTTCTTCAAAAATCTCTGTGGATATAATGACTTCCAAAAGCCTGATCGTAGTTTGCAACTGGGCTTTCCAAATTACCCTTCAGCATGGCCTAACTCCCCTTCAAAACTGATTGTATACGGAATAGGTTTGGGTATTTGACAAGTCAAATAAAGGGTGGTCAATTGACTGGCCAAATATCTGTCAAAAACTGTAACCCCCCAATATAAATAAAATACAGAAAAAAATATAATTTTTTGTTGAGAAATGTGTAAAAAAAAAAAACCAATAAAAATATGTATGTCAAGAAAATTACAAAAAAAAAAAAATTAAGATTTTGTTTTTCTGTAAAATTGCTATAATCTTTGACCGGTCAAAAAATATGCAGTCAATTGATAGTATTTGACTGGTTAATTGACCACCTTGCCAACTGTATTAGGGAACCCTAGCCTGGTCCTTAGAATCCCCCTCTTGGGACTTGCACCAGTTTTAGGTACTGCAATATTGAAGTTGGTGGTGTCCACAAGACCAGTTGATCTATCCTTAGTTCATCTATCTTCAACTTCCAGGAATTAGATCTTGTTGGCAGTGAAACTAAAGAAGGCCGTGTTACCTAATTTCTGTCTTCGCTGGAGGTATGTATAACAGTGACCAATTTATCTCTTAGCTTTCTCTTCAATAAGTGAAACAGGCCAAGTTCCTTGACTCTTTTCCTTTAAAGCTCACTTCAGAAGCCTTTAATCATTCCTAAGGTTCTTCTCTGAAACGTCTCAATTTTTCAGTCTCCTTTAGAATTTGGGATACCAGAATTGGACATCATTGATTTTTTTAACAAGGTCAGTGCAACAGCAACAACAGCAAATGACCTGACATATAAAACAAGAATGCCACAAGAAAAAAACCAGTGAGATTTAATACACAAGGAAGTAATTTCAGCAGCATTCCCTGAAATGCCTCATCTTCCGATTACAGCAGCATTATGGAGCATTACTCAACAATTGCTGGTGTTACAAAACTGTGGCCTAGCAGAAGTTCCAAAAATTGCCATTTTTCCCACACGGGTAAACCATGTTTCTCATGAAATTTACTGGCATTCATGTGTGTTCCCAGCAGCTCAGGAGTTTATGTATAGTCTTGTACTGAACTCAAGCAGGAGTTACTGTATTTCCTCACATGCCACATGTCCCCAAATAAGATGCACACCTTTAGGCAGACAGAAATCCCAGTTGTGGCTGGATCCTGACCATCAATGATCAGCTAAAAGTGAGTTTTAGCCCTTTCACAGCCACGGTCATATTAGCAGT
Organism: Alligator sinensis; assembly: GCF_000455745.1. Taxonomy (NCBI): domain Eukaryota; kingdom Metazoa; phylum Chordata; order Crocodylia; family Alligatoridae; genus Alligator; species Alligator sinensis. The sequence continues at coordinate 2,495,835 of NW_005842036.1, read as the reverse complement.
AGCTCTTGTCTACTCAGTCAAAAGTGACTTCCTATTCAGCAGTGGCTGTGAAAAGGTTAAAGATAACTGATGCTGCAGCATACACTCCACCCCTCCCTATCTGAGACCGCAGGGAGCAGCAGAAACCCAGAAGCCTTCATGGCCCCCTGCGCAACCATTACAGTTTCCCTCTGCTTCAGTTCTGGCATAGAAATAAGCTTCCCCACTAAAGACACGCACCCCAGTTCTGACCCCCTCCCTGGATTGTGGGTCACAATTTGTGACGCCATGTCTCAGTCCCTTACAGACCTTGATTTCTGGATCTCCCTTCTGATCTCTTGACTGCAGTCTGGACCTTCTCTGTTCCTGGCTTGGTCTGGTCCTGTTCCCCTTGGCTGTGACCCTCTAGGGTCAAGCTCATGTCCTGGTCATCTCTTGACAGAAGGTATTACAGTAAACCTGGTGAAACTCAGAGGGGTTGACTCAATTTCCTATTGGGGGGTTTATTCTTAGATGCCAAGACTTCCTGTAGACATAGGAATATAAGCCTAGTACAAACCTAAATCAAAGAACTGTTCCAAGGAAGCCCTGGACTTCATGCAGGTGTGCTTCGGACAAGGGTCTTATCCTAAAATGTCTTCTGTGGACTTCAACAGCAGCTCTAAGCAGAGGGCCTGCTGTGTTGACGCCTTCATATATTGCTGTCCGTAGCTGTGTTTTGTAAAGTAAACATGAATTATGGGTGCTTCAGTTTTGAGTGCTTAGCTGATGGCACCTAAGAATTTAGGTTTTTTTTCCCCCGGCTGATGAGTATATGCAAATACCTCCCGTGGATTTGAGATGAGATTGTGGATGCCAAGTATCTCAGAAAACCAATCCCTAGCTGGCACAAAGAATCTGAAGCATTTGTAACAATGGATGCTGGGCTGATCTGAATGATCACTGATCCATACAATACGGTAGGAGCAGGGTGGCACCTTAGACACTAACTGGTTCAGAGGGATAATAAAATCCACCTGTTTGAAAGGTGCTATGAAACCCTTATACAGAGTGACATCGAACTCAAAATATGACCAGATGTGAGAGCATTTTAGTTTGACAACCAGAAGGGTAACTGCTGTGTGCAGAGAAAATTGGTCTAATTAAAAAGTTTAACCATGTCTCCCTGTTCATTTTTACAGGGTTCCTAAATATGAAAATTTAATAGGCCAGATAAATTCCTGTTTGCCAAGCATTGCTGCTCAGTATTTTTTAGTGCCAAGGCAGTTGAAAAGCTTATGTGCCACTACAAGAAGGGGAACAGGGCTGTATCTGAAGCAATAAAAGCTCATTTTAGTTCATACTCTCTTTTACACAGGTTGCTATTACTTTGAAAAGCTCCTGGCATTTTGCAGACAATAAGATGGTCATAAAAACTTTTTTTCCCCTTCCTGAAAAGCATCCAGTTCAAAACTTTCCATCTTTAAGGATGCAGAAATCTTCACAGGGCCCCTCTCTTTCCCCCCTTTCCCTTCCCTGACACCTCCCTGACATCCCCTACAACAGGGAAATATGAGGTCATAGCAGGATGAACATCTCAGTCAGGAATGGATATGTCCAGGGAATATTCTGAGTATTCACACTGGCCTTTTCTAATGAGCTTCATATGAAGGACCGCACAAGAGTCAGAACCACCTTTTCCCCATCAGAAACTCTTAGGCAGGACCCAGGGTAACATGGACATTTTATCTCTATAGCTACATGGCCCTTAAGAGGCCACTATAGATTTGCAACCTGGGAACCTCAACACTGTTACTGCAAAGGCCCTAAAAGATCACAATGCCAGCTGTGTTGATGGAATTGCATTAAATACTGAGTGGGCATGTCTACACATGCATTTACTCCTCAGTAATTTACTGCGGAGTAAATTACTGCACAGTAAATTGTTTTTATGCTGGCATCTACGCGTGCAGGTATTACAGTGCAGTAACCCTGTGTGTGCACTGATTTGGGACTAAGATTAGTCCCAAGTCAGTCCACACACACAGGGTTACTGTGCAGTAATATGTCTATATGTGCCTTACTGCACAGTAACTACTCGGGCATAAATTTGTTACCTGCATCATGTAGGTACCAAATTTACGCCTAAGTCAGCGTAAGTTGCCATAGTTACTGTATAGCACAGGTGTGCACATGTAGATGCGTGCCTGTACTGTGCAATAATTTTCAGTTACTGTGCAGCGACCTAAATTACTGCTCAGTGACTGTGCATGTGTAGATGCGTTCACTGTGCTGCGCCTGGATTTACCCTCTGCTAGGAAGTCATAAAAGTTCTCATGGGATAAGTTTGCCATTTGTGGCATAGGAGGATTAGTGAGTGTAGGATGAAGCAGTAAATATCTACCTCTCTCTCTCTCACAGAAAAGCATCTATTTACTCTGCTTAGGCTGATCACTAGGCAGATGTGGCTTCAAACCTGAGATGCTTGTCCCTATATCTAACTATCATCCTACAGCCCTCACAGTAACAGGTCTTCTCCGTTTGGAAACTTCCTGGCTCCTGATCCCTCAGTGGAGCATGCAGATATAATCCCACTGACCTCAGTGCAGCTGGGTTCATTTACACCAGTAGTGAATTTGGTCCACCGGCTGTGATAATAGCTGTAATACAGAGGGCTCTTAAATCTTCCAATGGCTGGAAGAGGCATATTTTTAACAGTGTGTGTGATTAACTTCTGGATGAGTTTACCAAAGGGTTTGGTACCCTCTCAATTGCACAGTCTTTAAATCAAGACTGGATGTCTGCTTTAAGGAGGTAGTTTAGCTCAATTGCAAGTGGTTGGGCATGAGGCATGGAATATTGGGTGAAAACTCTATGGCCTGTTTTATGTAGGAATTCAGAGTGGATGAACATAATGGTCCTTTCTGGTCTTAAAATCTGTGAATCTAGGGAAACATAAAGTTATTTTAAATCAGCACATATACAATTTTACTAACTTGTTATTTTTCTCATGAGCCATATGATGGTGTTTTTCTGGAAGCCTCTGCTGGTGAAAACATAAGTTTGCGTGAGAATCTCAGGTTTATTTAGAAAAAAAGAAAGTTTTTGGAACCAATGGCAGCAGAGGAAAAAAAAAAAGAAAACCTTGGAAACATGAAGCAAGCACAATCCAAAGGCTCAGAAATTAGAAGAGGAGAAAAAAGAGCCAAAAGTTATTTTAAAGGAACTCTTCTTTTATTTTAAGCTGGTCTTATATGGGTAAAGAATGGGTTTCATTCAGGTTCCAATCTTGGAATTTGACAATACTGCATGTTTTATGACATGCATAGTTGGCTGCTCACTATTTCATTGACTAGGATTCTGTATATGTTGCTGTCTTGCTTCTATTAGAAATTACTTTCGGGGAAAAGCCATGTAATAGAGCATGCTAAAGTTGCTACAGGATCTGGAAACCAATCTTTAGACTTCTATTACAAGGAGACAATTTCCTATAGAATTCCACATAATGATGTAAAAATCCCATAGAGCGATCTTATTCTATGTAGAGTTCTACAGAATCCCAGAATTATTTCTATACAACTCTATTGTTGTCCTCTCTCTCTTTCGATTTTGTTGTGTCAGAACAAAATAATAAGATTACATTTATATGACATCTTTCATCTAAGTGAAATGAAAATTATGCTGGGAGCAACATACAGTATAATCTCTTCAAGCACCGTGGAATGTAACCACATGTGAAGTGAAGCATTCCAAGTTTAACGGTGCCCAGCAATACTTCACAACACTGCAAGAGATAAAACGAAGAAGGCGATTGTGTTCAGCTGAATTTATAGGGGGGATTTTAGGCAAGAAAATTAGAATTTGGCCCAAGATACCAGAGCTCTTAACAACTCTATTATTACAAAAAAGTTTATGGGGGTCATAATGTAATTAGAGCTCAATTTTATGTCTTACCTAACTATGAATGTATCAGTGGTCCATTTTTCATGATTCTTTTGGCAGCAGATTGATGTAGAAGGGAAAGGTGAGGCTTTATCTATTGTATCACCACAGCCACTATTACAATTCAAGTATTAGGCAGGCCTGATCCAGTCACATATATAAGTTCCAAGAAATCCATGAGTTGATAGGGCTACACAATTGCCCACGATCACATCCTGTGCTCTATATAGGTGAAATGTTGTGCGACCTGGAAGACCTTGGATGCCAAAGGGCTGCAGCTCAGGTGCAATGTGCCGTGCGGATGAATTGCCACACGGGGTTGGGCCTTACTCCTCCACATTGCAAGTGAACACTATTCCAAGTGCAAGAGCGTCAGAGCAGACAGAATGTGGCTTTATAAATTCCACTTTTTTTCCCCTTGGCAAGAGCTGATCTGCAAGATGCTTATATTTCATCCTCTTAAAAAGAGTTCCAGAAAATGTGTCTCGTTACTAATTATGTAGTCTAGGATTCAGAGCTCTAATGAGTTGTACCCCTTTTAGAATAAGCATATTTTAATTACAGAAATTTGGAATTAATGCAATATATTTTTGCAAAGCATTTTTATGAGGCCTGCCACATGGTGTTAAAAACAGCACAACCAAACCTTGCTTTGCTTCAATATTGTCTTTAAACATGCAGAGTCATAGCAAATTGCTAGATGGTGTGATAACTGATTTCAAGGGTAAATGGCCTTTTCTTTTCTTTTTCTATTGTTATTATTTTTGGCTAGTTTGTTTCTTGCTAAAACCGTGATGACCTACTGGCCACTGGCTTTGAACAAATGGTAGATATAACCAATTTTGTGTCAATATATTATCAGTGGTTATCTGTGGTTATATCGTGGCACACATTATTAAATCAGGGTAAATCGTTGCCTGCTGTGAATGTGAATTCTTATGCTCATTCATCTCTTTGCTTCAGGGGCTGAACCCCTGAAGCCTGAACTACTGCTGGGGAATCATAGATCTATTATAAAAATATAGTGGTTCTAATTTTTCTTCTTCTTCTTCATTTTAGCACAGGTGAGGGAGGAGAGCATCACAGGACCAGTTACAGTTTCCTGGTTCTCTGACCTGCACTGCTCAAACCCTGCATAAATTGAAGTTTGTCACTCATTTCCTATTTGTATTATCCTAACAGCAAGGACCAAGACCATTCCATGGGATGCCCTATAGATGTGCAAAACAAGGAAAGATCCCAAAGGATGATGGTTCAGCTATTGGCTGAGATGTGTATTGAAAGTTTCTCCTAACTTCTTGGGTCTACAAAACAGGACCTGAACCCCACAAAGTCCTCACAGAGATCCAGGTCCCACCTGGCTCCTCTCCTCCAGCTCGGGCTTCTGTTCCCACCCGTTCCAAAGAGCATGACTTTTTGAATGTACTTTGAAACACATCTCAACTTGTCATTCTTCCTCTGAGTTTTTTATTTTCCCATCCTCCCTTTGTGAAATCAGCATCAGAGACGCACAGCACCTGATGCCTGACCCAATCATCTCCATGATCTTCCATGGAAGGTGATTTGATTTCTTATCTCCTGTGATTTCTCTCTCATTCAAGGTCAAACTCCTAGGCACCAGGCCAAATTTAGCATGATGTCTAATGCCATCCAACATAGTGGCTGCAGCAGACAGGCAGAAATTGTTGTTCTGATGCTCAAAATGGCCATGTGCGTTCAACATGGTCTTTGCAAAATCAGACGGGGAGACAGATATAACCCCAAATTACTACACTGCCTGTACCTAGCCTGTTCCCATGAAAGCAGTCATAGCACTGGTAAGGACTTTTTCAACAAAGAAATCCTGCCAGGGAGACTGAATTTCCTGCCAAATCAGAATATTCTGTACATTTATTTTCCAGTTAGCGGCAAGGTTTTTAAGAACTTCTTCCCTCCTCTAAGTGGTGGAATGGCAGCTTAGTCATGCCCAGTCAGACAGCTGAGATTTCTATAGATAGGCTTCCTTCTGAAACACAGCAGATGCTCAAACATGCATTTGTTAACTTACAAACCTAAAAGAAAAAAAATCTATTTTAAACTGAACTTTGAAATCGGACTGGGGTGGGAGGGAGGGGTTGGAAACAATCAGATGAAAGAAGTGCAATATAATGATATGAAGCACAAGCCATTTTCCATACTCTCCAGGCTCTCTCATGCAGAATTAGTACCACAAGGCATCAAAAAGGCAAATGATAAATGAAATGTCCTATTTCTGCCACATTAGCACCCATATTTGGAGTCAAGATTTCCAATTTCCTTATCCAAAGTTACCCACTTTCATTGCAGGTTTCAGTACTCGGGGTCCCATTTAGACACTGCCGTGTTTGTGGACAACGAAGTGTCACTTGAAAGCCTAACATAGGTGCTACATTGTCAAAATATAAATTCAAAATATGAATTCATGTACATAAATGTAGACCCCCCCAAAGTTGACAGTGAGTTGTTGGATATTAGCAGTATCTGAATAACAAACACCCCTGCCACTTCATAACCTATGGTCTTTGTGCTGGGGAAGGCATAGCATAAGGAAATGAGCATCGCAGCCAGTAGGACTTGACAAATGAAGTCTTTGTCCCCTGAGGCAAAGACTACTAGTAATAGCATTATGGCTATTGCAGTACTGCCAGAGGCTCCAATCAGGAGTCAGGGCCTCATTGTGTTAGGTGCTGTACGCACACATAATGAACTGTTCGGTCCTGTCTCAAAGAACTTACAAACTGTCATCAAACATCTCCCTAGGCATTCATCAGAAACACAAAGATGGTAGTGATTGGTACTAGAGAAATAGGTTGTATATGTGATAGACGGACAGAGCTCCTACGAGTATCCTAGTAGACAGATAGACAACTACTTGCAGTAGAAAGATAGGCAGTTGGATATAGCTGTTATGAAGGGCCAAGATATATAGATAGACAACTAATTAAAGCAGTTGGACAGCTAGGTAGCTAGCACCGGGATAAGAATATGACAGACAGACAGGTAGCTAGGAGGGACTTCAAGATAACATTTCACATTAGCCATTCCTCCTGTAGCAGAATACTAGGGCCCCTTCTTTGAGAGCAAGACAGCTCCCCCTCCTCTGTCCAGATCACCAAAATAGAGCATCCTCGCTCATGCACTTTAATTCACAGTGTAATTACACCACTAAGAAGATGGCCCATTTGTGTAGCTCTTGAAGTTTTGTCCGGCCCAGAGGTGTGGATGCTACCTATTGAGCTATCATGACAGCGATGGCAAAGAGAAAGCATAGTATAGCATAAGCCTTCAATTATAGGTTGTTCAATTAAGTATTCATTTCACAGTAATATTTTTTCCTTTAAATAAATCTGAGGTATCTTTTTACCTTTAAGCTCAATAGTTTTCTGCATTAGCTTGATATGCATATCAAAATGTGGACTATTTCTTAAATTGGTAGATAGGGCTGGGATGCCATTACCATTTATACATTTAACTTCTACAGTCACATGCTTAGAATACATTTCTCCTTCAAAGATTCCTACGGCTTTCAGCTTGTAATTTATTGCTGGGTATATTAGGTACACTGAGTCCTTCTGATTCACAGCTTTCTAATCGGCTATTTAGAGTTTATACCAAGCAGAAAATCAATGCATTCAATATGTAGTAGCTCTCTTGTTAACTCTAGTCATTTGCTTAAGGAGTAATGTTGAGCTGATAATTGAAATATGGTCTAAACCATGCATTTTAATTTAAAATAAAAATGCCTGAAATATTATTAATTTGATCCTTTTTTTCATTTTTTCCCCCCTTAAAGGGGATATTTATTTCAGTCTCTGCTTTGGGATCCTAATTCCATGGCTGACTAGGATTTCATAATAATAGGATCTTACATTTCAGATAGCCTCCCAAAGGAATCTCAACAAGCTTTGCAAACTTCTTTTTTACATAGCTGTAGCCAGTCCTGAAATGCTGTCACTTCTAGGGGGACTGTGTAACATTTAGTACTGCCCAGCAGTGATTTCTAGCATTTCAGCACAGGGGAAGAAGAATACTTGATCTAACAGAATGCACAAGGGAATTTATGAGGGGCTGGTTGTAAAGGAGTTTGGCTGGGACTCTGATGTTAATACATATAAGCTAAGCACAGGCAGTCAAAAAAGCCCCTGGCAGGAGTGCTTTAATTATTGCACTTTACTTAAAGGGCTATAAGAGCAGGAGTGAACTGAGCAGACATTCACTGCTCCATGGGGGTGGAGGAAGCTGCACTGGCCAATGCCAGCAGGCGTGGGGAGCTCCCACACACCTCCCACGAGGTTGCTGCAGCAGCCCCTTTCTGTAGCTCCATCCCCGCACCAGCTGGTGACTCTCAGCAGCACCATGACCCTCCCTCCCCACCACCACCACCCCTGCTACCTGCTGGCTGGAGTCCAGGGGGGCAGGCAGGCTAGGCCTGTGCAGCAAAAGGGTTCCCTCGCCCCCGGCCCCAGCTCCCAGCACAGTGAAAAGCCAGCCCTGGCAACCATCCCCCTGATACAGCTCCTGGCTGCTGTTGTCAGGAGCCTCAAGACAGGGGTGGTGGAAGGGACCCTCCCCACCCCAGCTTGCTGGCTGGGGTCTTGTGGTAGGGAAGCTGGGATGGGTGCATGCACTGGGGGGGTCCACTCCTCCACTCTGTCTCAGCCTATTGACAGCTGCAGCCAGGAGTTGCAACATGGGGCTGCTCAGTCTGGCTTTTTGTAGTGCCAGGAACTGGGGATTGGGGTGGAAAGGAGCTCCCCTGGTGCCATAAGCTCCCCTCACCAGCTTGCTGGCTGGGTTTTCATGGGGGGTTATGCTTCCAAGTCCATGCATTTAGGTATCTGAGCATGGCTTTTGGAAGCTAGCCATATGCAGGCAGTTTGAACATACTGGCTTAGGTTTGATTAAAGGTAAAAGGAAACACATCTATGTATATGAATTGCTTTGGAATTGTTTTGTATTAGTTATTCATCTACCCATTCTTACTTACCTCCCTGGTGAGGTTACATCTTGCTTGCAGAATAGCAACTAGTTTGCTTTGGATAGCAAAGGTACTTTGGATAGCAAAGGACTTTGGGAACACTTGAATAGGACTGGTGGGGGATCTTCCCTTCCTTGCTCCCTTCTTTCACTTCGCTTCCCTTCGCTTTGCTTCGCTGCACGTTGCTCCTTCCACAGAGAGTATCTGTTGCATCCAAGCAAACATTTTTCTTTTGGTCAGATTTGCTTGAAAATCCTAGTTTTCTGAAATGTGTATTTGTTTTCTTCGGGAAAAAAAACTTGGTCGAGAGAGAGATAAAGTAAAGCAAATAAACAAAAAGCCAGTTTCAGTCACAGGTTTTTTATACCTTATTCTATGGGGGAGACGGGAATTGAAAAAACAAAACACATATATATATTTTTCCCCTCCTCAAATGTAAGTACGTTTAGGGTAGAGGCTGCATTCTTCCAGTTAGCTACTTCCTCAATCCTTTCCTTAAATAATATGCTGTGTCAGAGGATTAGGCATAATACATATTTTAGACTCTATGAATATGCTTTTTAAGTATTTTTCTAAGTGTATTTGCTTGAACTGCTGTTTCTCCCCTTCCCCACGAGGAAAAACGATGAACGTTTTTGAATTGTATTGCCACTGAAAAGCATTTTCTTCAGCCTTTTTTTTCCCACCCCCTTCTAGACCAGTGGCCTTTTACCTTCTCTTCCAGCAAAGAGCATCCTGAACTCCCGAAACCAAGCTTTCCCTCTTGCTGCTGGGGTCCTGACATTCAATCTGCATAGCTCTTATCTGTAGTACACAGAAGGAGGGAGGGGCGGGGAGGATAGAGTCTATTTGTTGCAGTTCAAAGTCAGGTTTCTTTTATGCTTTGCTCTCTCTTTTCTTGTCCCTCTTCTTTTTATTTCTTTCTTCCCCCCCTCTCCCCTCCTCCCCCAAGATAAATAGAGGTAGAAAGGACAAGCAGTTTTGATTACCATTTAAAATGTTGTCAATTTTTAATGAAAGCGTAACCTCCAACCATCAACTTCACACAAACCGGAGACGAGGTTGCAAAATGAATGCTAATATCTTTGGCACACTTGGGCAGGGTTGCCCTTCTGTGAACTTCCCTTGTTGTTAATTTGTTATGTCAGGCCATATTAGTAGGTCTCAGAAGTCTGAACTGATGAGAGTCTCAACCTGAAGGAGCTGGGGTACGTGGAGCTGGGTGTTAGTGATATTAATATTTATTCAGGTGGCCGTGATACCTTCCGTCCCCGGGCAGACAGCGATGTGCTGCACGCTGGGCACGTCTACATGTTCACTAATGCGCAGTAGTTACTGCTTAATGTTTCGTTTAAATTTAGTACTAGCTGAAGGAAGTACTGACTAAATGCCCAGTAACTACAGTTACTGTGCAGTCATTTTTACTGACAATTACTGCGCAGTAGCCTAATATGACTGCACAATTGCGGATTAGCACGGTTTTTGCCCGGCATGCTACTTCACAGTGTTATTAGTCTACTGCACGTGAAGCATCTTGTGTAGATGAGCCCACTGTCTTCACACTTAACAGAGTCCTTATAGGTTTTTGTGTAAGATGAGAAGCAACAGGTGGCTATGACAAGCAACCAGGTGGGAAAGTAAAAGGTGAGTCTAAGTTACTCAGAGATACTTCCCAAATGTAGCAATTACTGCTTTTGCAACCAAATACAACTGGCTGCCTAAGTGTTTCTCCGAGGCTTTATTGCTTAGCTGTTGGCTGAGTGTCTGATAGGCATCAGAGCTGAGTTTCGAAGAAAGGATTTGAAAGAAGAGAGTGCAGTGGCTTTGCACATAGTGACACTGATCTTCTCCCAGGCACGAAGGGAAGCAAGGGAAAATGGTAGGAAAGGCAGTTGTGGGCAAATTTGACTAATGGATGGCAAAGGCTGATGGTGCTTTATTTCAGAGACATTCATATATTCCCTGAGTTCAAGAGGGGGAAAATGCAGAAACACATGACAAATGACAGGTGTCTTTTACCTTTCACCAAATCACCCCACCCTTGCCAGGATTACTTCTAATATTCTGGACAGCCAGGTAGCTTTTCAGCAGCCTCTGTTTAGAAAGAAAGCAAACTCAAATCACACTTTTCAACTACCCCCCCCCCACACGCACACGCACACGCACACGCACACGCACACACATTCTTCCCTTCTTTTCAGACAAAATTACATGCATCTGAAATACAGGTCCATGAATATGCAGTCCTGGATCCATACCATGCGGGATGAAATGAGGATTTTATGCACTAAAAGAGCTACAGAGACAGATCTCAAGCCTGTTAAAGCTCTATTTGATATATGAAAACCAACAACTTAAATGCCATGCAACTATGCAATTTATCAAAGGGATATCACTAGCACTATGTGTGTGTATATTTATACATTCATTTGTACACAGTGCAATGGTTACTGTGAATAATTTGCCAGGGCATGATTGAAATGCAGTCAGAGCTGGCATGCCGTACAGCAACTGTTAAACAGTGCACATCACCACCATTAGGAGAGGAAGCAAAGAATAATTCTGCATCTAATTGAAATATAAAGAGCCCAGCCATGCTATCACTGAAGTCATTAGAAAAAAAAATAAACCCACAGCTGGGCCTACATGTCCATGTTTGCACAAACTTTTACTGAGACACTAGTTTGAAGTTCAAAGCACTTTAATTCACCTCACTAAGTTGCAAATGCTGTAGAACAATACAGATTATTTTGAGTTTGCTGGCTGCACTATTTGTCCTATAATGTTTTAAGGGCAGTATTAATCACACTGTGGGGATGTGTTTCTTGTGTGTGTGTGTGGATAATATACACCCCCTGTTTTGTGCTGTGCATGTGCACAGGACACACAAGATTTTTACAAAGCTGAATAAAGAGGGAAGAATTAAAAATAAAGGTCATGAAATTTGATCATCTCCATATTTAAGGTTACTCTAAGCCCTCTGCAAATAACAAGGTGCTTTAATACCCCACTTGCACTTTAGTCTCATTTAATATAAAACCTATGAAAGATTATTCCTGAAGTCATTATCTTTAACTGTTGAGAGCATAGATCATGCCTAAGTGACTGAAGTGCCACGTGAACTCTCAGTGGTATACTGCTGAAGATCTGATATATGTCTTTCGGTCTCTATCGTAGTCAAATGACATGCAAAAGAAGAGCAATGATAACTTTGAGAAATGAAATGCAGCAAGATCATGAGCCTACGGCAAGTTCAGTACAAGTGAACAATCGTTTGCAGAAGTTGGCAGATCTTTGATTTTTTTTTTTTTTTCTTTAATGAGATATTATGTATGACTCAGTTTCCCTAGCTAAAATGACACTTATCTTCTTCTTGGGAGTCTTGTGAGAAATAGCTAATGTCTAAAAAGTACTTTGAGATCCTGAATGAAACCTGTTATCTCAATGTAATGTATCATCATTGGTTTCCTGCTGCTCTATGCTCTTTGAATCCTCTCACCACATTTCTCTGACTCGTGTGTGTTGTGAAAAATGGCATTTGGTAAGGTCATTTTTGTCTCTCCTTCTGTCTGTTGATTACACCTTGTCAAAGTATATGGACAGCATAACATCCTCTGCACATTTAGCACTTATTTGTTCACACAAATTATGCTTAAAATGATGCTCATTGCTACAAACATCTCTTTTGCGTCTAACAATTTGCTGGACACTTTAGATGAAGAGGAAGCAGAAGACCCAGGAGGCAGGAGACCCAGGTTTTAAGTATCCCCTCACTCAAAGCAGGTGTGAAGCTGTATCTCACTGGCTTATGCATCCATGCTACATGGGCAATACACTTTCGAACTGTACTTACGTGCCAAAGATGCCACTCAGGGGTGAAGCGCTGCCATACGGGTGTGTGAAATGAAAATTGAATTTTGCCTGCACTCTCCTCCATTCAAGTTGTATAAATAGCTTAAGTCACACCGGAGGGTTTCTTCTCCAGAATCAAGTGAATGATTTTCTTTTCTTTTCAAGAGAAAAGCTCACAAATAAGAAATAGTAAATCATAGTTCATCTGGGTCAACCAGGAATTAGCAGGCTTAATCATGACTTCTTCTATGCTAAGTAAGATTTCCCTCCACTGTAGGTTCTGCTGATAAAACTTATGGCAGAGTAGTTAAGGCACTTTGCTGTGGCTCCCAAAACTCTTGAGTTCAGGTGGTTGTCTGGACATGTGCTGGAAACTGTCCCCAACTTGATCCATCCAGCTGAAAGCAACTACCTGGCCATCATGGCTGGGGAGGGAAGAGGAGTAGGAAGTGACACTAGTCACCTATAATTGGTACAGAAATTGGCACGCCTTAACCTGAAACAGTAGTCAGAGGCCCTTGTGGTGAGGACATGAGTCTAGGTGAACATAAATGTTCCTTCTACACTTAAAAAAAAGAATCTATGAATGATGAAAAGATGGGAATTCATGTGATAAACAGCCATTCCCCAGGCATATTTTACTATGTCCCTCTCCCTGCCTCCCCCCACTCCCACACCTGCCCCAGCTATCTATTTATCCTCATCTAAAGTGGAATACTTATGATTATAGAGAGGAAATCATCCTAAAAGGCCAAAGGAATTTGTGGCTTATCTGGCCTCTGTTTACTAGGGACTGTCAGTGGATAGATGAGACTTTGAGATGATCAAATTCTGCAGTGGGGTTTAGGTGGGGATTGTACTGGCTGAGACACAGGATTAGGGGTGAAAATATCTCGGAGCATATTTTCAGCACAGCTATTTGCCTGTTGTATGAAGTTGAGCAACATACCTAATCTCTCTTTATACCTCAGTTTTGCCAGCTGTATTATTATTAATTAGGCATTTGTAACACCTAGGTTATTTGATTCTGATAAACTCCCATTATGCTAGGTACGGTGCAAAGAGCTGGTAAGGGACCGTTCATGAGTTTATAGTCTAAGAACTATGCAGAACCAATACCCAATAGAGAGATGCTAAAAGGCTCTTTTAGCTCTTGGCTACCTTAGGTTCTCAATACTTGCAAAATATTAATGTAGTTATCAGAATGCCTATATGCACATAAATATTCTAGACACATTATATTAAGCATGTACATATATATATATGTACATATATATATATATATATATGTGTGTATATATATGCGTGTATGTGTGTCTGTGTGTAGATACACATCTGAGAATTTCCGAAAATATTTGTTCAATGGCAAATATATTTTATCCCGTTCTGTAATAATGTGACAGTAAAGGAATTACCATAAATAAACCTCGACACAGATTGGTGCATAAAGTTGTCCAGCTTCATACAAAATCTGACCTTGGAACGAGGAATGCTTTACATCCGTGATGATTCTATCTGTTGTTGATGAATCACAACTCGTGCTTATGTTTAATCACTGCTGATAGTAACAGCTGACAGCTAGTTTGGAACAATCCTCAGCAACTACCTTCCATGCTACAGGATAACAGTAATGATAATAATAATCTCTTTACACCTTTTTTTTTTTTTTTTTTTTTGTTTACATATGGACAAAGTGATCTTCTGAAAGTTGCTCTGCAAATGTTATTTTAAATAAAGGAAATGCAAACCCATTCTGCTCTTTTATTGCCTTTAAATATAAATGAATTATACCTTTGTTTTGCATTTTTTAGTAAGATTTCTATTATCGCCTCTGAATTCCTTAGTTGGACATTTCATTGTTTTAGCTTGATGAGAGTTCATGCATAAGGGTCAGTCAGGATATTTGTAAAAATTTTGTATTATTATTATTTTAAATCAAGTATTAAGACAGAACATATTATTTTATGATTGAAGAAGATACTTGAAGGTTTATGGTTGCAGTTTTATTAAGTTCAGTGTTTTAAGCGTCTAGAGGAAAGTCAGTTGTTTCCATTGGTGCGAGAATATTACCAATATCAAACCTCATTATAAGCTGTTTTCAGTCATGATTACTTTCCTCTTGCTAGACATAGTCCACTGAAACCAATAGGACAATAAGAAGACAACAGGGTATTAATATGAATGAGGGGTATATATCTGGCCCACAAGATATGCTTGCAACTCCCAAGTGAACTTTGAAGAATTCAGAGTCATTCTTCCCATGCATATTGGCGACTGTCAATATATTTGCCTGTTCTATGATAACCAGCCAAGGTTATTTGTGTAAATGTGATATCTTTTATTAAATCAACTGACTAGTTGGGGAAAAAAATGTTGTTTGCAAGCTTTCAGGCACAGATGCCCTTCCTCAGGCATAAGGAGAGTCTGCTGGTCTTTGTCTCCTCTCTAGGGTTGAACAGGAGCTTAAGCCACCGTGCAAAACCAGCCACACTTTTACTGCAGGGCAGAAATCCTTCAGGTTTCATCACTCTGAAAAGCTCAAAGGATTTGGCTGGTCCCAAGCAGTGATTGCATTCTCATGCCAGGAACGCCAAAGCTCTGAGCTAATTTGTATGAGCAAGGAATGACCCTCAAGTGAGATCAGCTCAAGCTGATTGACCCCCACCCATTTTGGATCTGTACAATAAAGTCAATGAACACTGGGGGAACTTAGCACGTACAGGAACCAGGCTGTGAGTGCTTGGATGAAATTTATTCTCTCCGTCTCTTTTATTTGAAAGTCAAGCTGCAAATCTCATAAGATCGTGTGTCTGGTGAGATTTCCAGCCCGTTCTGGTGTCTGACATAGGATCTGTGCGTATAAGTGAATGAGCAATATTCTTCCCTTGAGGCAGGCTCATGGGAAAGATAAAAGACAACTGGGAATCCCTTTCAGGTGAAGTGATAGACATCTGTGATTTCAGAATTAAAGGGCTGGTGGTCTCATTTTGGGAATATTATGTAGGAGTAAGAAAAGGTTATTACTGCATTATACAGCTTTAGTGACAGTTATGAACACCCTGGAGCAGGGCAAAAGGAGATTTTTGCTTTACTGTGCATCCTTTGTTCCAAGGCAAGTGCCTGAATCCTACCCTGCAGTAAATTGAAATGGAAGTAGGACATCCCTCTTTCATGGAAAACCTAAGCTACCACCAGTTTGCTTCCACCATGGGCAGCTGATGCAGTTCCTCGCAGTGGGGCTGGGAATGCAGCTGCAACACAACAGTTGATGCCATTCTGGTATTTTGCTAATGGGGGAGGCAATGGATTTGTACAAGATGGTTTGGATAGAAATGATCCTGCCACAGGTGGGGGGTTGGACCAGATGACCTCTGGAGGTCCCTTCCAGCCCCACTTGTCTATGGTTCATGGCAAAGGCCCACACCTCCTATTCTGGCCCATTATAAATAGTCTACAGGTCCGTACTCTGGAGTACTCGCTCAGTCCTAGTGTACATACTTAAAAATGAGTGTCAACAAAGTAAAAAGATTTACATAAGACTTGAAGGAATGATGTGAGGTCTGGAAAACCGGCCTTGTGCTGAGAAAGAAAGAAGCTCAATCAGCCGAACTTAAAAAAAAAACAACCCAGAAAGCAACAGCGTTATTTGATGACAATCCATAAACACTTAGAGAGGATATTTTATGGCAGATGTCTTTTTAATCCAAATATAACAACACATCAGAAGATCCAAGAACTGGAAGTTAGAGCTTGACATATCTAGAGGAGAAATATGGCTTTTTTTTTTAACCACCATTTTTCTTTCTTTTTCTTACCACTGCGGTGCTAATTAACCACCACAATAGTTCTTAGGACCTGGACTCTCTATCACCTGAAGTCTTAATTTTAGAATTTAAGGCCTTTCTGTAAGGTATGGTGTAGCTCAACTAGAGCCAATAAGCTTGATACTAGAATCAGGGGAACCAGTCGAGTGAAATGATATGATCTGTGTTTTGGCAAGCAGTCAGCCCAGAAAATGGCCTTAAAATCCTTTAATCTATGAACCTTAGCTTCTATTGTGTGTTGTGATTTCAAAAGTAATTGTGTCTAATCTATGAAAAGCATGCATCTCATTAATCTGCTTTTCACCCCCACGTGGTTTTCTCGTATTGCCACGTCCTGCCCACCACTGCAATCAGAATGTAACAAGATGCCTAAAAAGTTTGGGGAAGTTGTGTTCTTTGTTGTGAAAAATTTAGCTTCATAGTCAACACCATTTTCATCATAAAATAGACTATGTGAATGTACACACTGTCACCACTACTCATGTTGAATTGGTCATCCAATTGAGAAAATCCATGAGCTAAAGTAGAAAAAATTAACCAATAAACCCTTTTTTACTATATTTTTGGGCTGACTACAGTATCCTTAGTCATACTGAATAAACCTTATCTCATGAGTGTCCTTGTTAAAGTAGATAAGAACATTATGGACTCAGCCAGTCCTTGTCACAAGTGCATCCGAAATCATTATTTGCTTTATCGTACTTCCTATTTTAAACTCTTTGTTTTAAAAATAGTACTTAATACATAGCTGATCTGGACGTTTCCATTATTTTTTCCCCCTATTTCAGACTGAAAACATGTTTTCAAATACATGCATTTTAACATCTTTAAGAAAGGAAGAAAGATGGAACTTTTTGCTGGGAAATACTAGCTGCAGCTGAATTTCTGTGCTTTCCTGCATCACCCTCTCTATTTCTCATAACTTCACCCAAAATGTTATACTGAAAGAATTATTCTTATTAATGGTCTCTTTATTTCTGCAGGGGGCATAAAAATAACTGATGAGTGTGAGAATATAAACCGTATGGTTAGTGAGGCAGAGGTGATAATTAGAACATGCTGTACTACGCAGTAAACAAAGCTATTATGAACGATAGAGTTCTTTATAGAGTATTTAAAAGGGGGGTGGAAATAATATACTTTCCCTTGACTGGCTTAAAAGCTCCATCTGTAACTAGCATGAGAAATAATAATAATAAAAAAAAAAAATTAAAAAAAGGAGACGTGGAGTTAATCATTCAAATGATTTGGTTTCTAGTTAAAAACAACAGCAGATATTATCGATACACATTCAATTCCATACTAATTTACTGATAACATATTATTCTTTCCCAGCTTAGTGGTCTGCCTGCAGAGGATAAATCTTGTCAAAGGCACAAAATCAACAAATGCAGGAGAATGCTAAAGATTTATTTTCTTAGTCAAATGATATGTATATCTTGTTACTTCACATATGGGTTGGTGTGATATGATATCAGATGATCCAATGTTCTTGTAGGTTTCCTAATCATGGATATTACTGACTTTGGACAATGCAGAAATGGGAACCAGACAGACAGATAAATAAATACCTCTAAGTCAGGGGTGAGCAAAATACAGCCTGCAGGCTGGATTCAGCCTGCCAACTGACTGGGTCCGGCCCTTGGGTGGGTGACCCCAACTCATGGGATCCAGCCCGTGTGCAGGTGGTGGCTCTGGCCCAGCTGCCAAATGGTACCAGGATGGCAGGTAGGCAGGCGGGACTGCTTCTGCCCAGCACTGATATAGCGATGAGAGCTGTGGACCCAGGTGGACACCCCAATCTCCATCTGGGACCTACCAGGTGTGTCTACAGCTGCCACTGGCACCTGCCTGGGGTTGTTTCTGCTGTGCCAGGTATAAGCTGCAGATGGGGCTAGCAAGATCCAGGTCAAGATGGGGATCAGATTGTGCTACAGCTCTGGGTGAGGTGGGGACAGGAGAGAGAGAGACAGATAAAGGATTAAGTCATGCTACAGCTCCAGGTGTGGGGGAAAGAGGGTGAAAGAAAAAGTGAGTGGGGAAAAAAGTATCAGGGTATGCTGCAGCTCCAGGGAGGGAAGCAAGGAGAGAGTGAGAAAGAGAGAAAGGATCAGGGTGTGCTATAGCTCTGGGAAGTCGGGAGGGTAGGGGTGGTACAGGGAACAGAGAGAAGGGGAAAAAGGCAGAGAAAGAGAGGTGGATGTCAAGAAGACACCAAAACTCATGTTGCCCTCAAAAGGACACCAGCCCTCATTAAGTGCCCTTCCACCTAAAATAATCACCCAGCTCTGCTCTAAGTGCATCTTTGGTCTCATTTTCTAATTATATGAGGCTGCAAAGACACTACTCGCGTGTTCATATTCAGGGTGTCATCAGGTATGATTTTCTCAGGGATTGACCAATTCCAATGCCTTTTTAGGTGCATTTGGGTAGCATGCTAGTCTATAAGTTTCCCCACTGAAGTCATAGGGGATGATCATGGGTCAAAGGGAGAACGCTGTTAAAACAGGACTTAAGATGAGAAATCCTGTGGGCTTATTATAAGAGATACAGCCTAAAAAAATATCACACAAACCAATCATGGGTCAAATGACTGCTTTCAACCAACTCCTTTGGTACCAAAAGGACTGACATCTTGACTGACTGGGATTGGAAAAAGGGACCTTTCAGACCTGAAACCATAAGCCAAAATGCACAAGCTGTGCCTGTAACATATCTCCATGGATCAGTCATGCCAAAGGATCACTGCCTCAAAGCCACCAGTGGACTATGCCTGCTGTGTAATGGCAGACCTGGAATCCAGTGGTTTGTCTGCATCGCTCTTTGGAAAGGTAGATATTAACACTGGATCCCTTTCTTCTTTTGCTGCACTGTCTATGTCTACAAACTCTCGAATACAGCCTATTTCTAGTACTCTGTGGCTACAAGAGCCTTCAATGAGGCATGGGCAGAATCTCTGATTTTGCACATCTGCTTCTGCATAACATCCCCTCACATTGGCACATGCGAGTGGCTGTCTCACAATGTTTTCTTCTGGATTTTGGAAGAGC
>NW_005842036.1:2473826-2476182 GCF_000455745.1 Alligator sinensis | reverse complement strand
TGTTGTCAAACCATACCTCGTTCCAATCCATAGAACTAAGGTGAAGGCAAATTCATTATTTTACCTTATTTTGACATGTTTTTTTTTCCCCCTCTATGGTGCCCAACGGCAAAATTGCTATTATAAGTTTTATTTCTTCAGCCTTGTTATTGCCTTTCCATTCCCTGTGAATTAAATGACAACCTCTGCTATGCCTACCACTTTTATTTTTTTTCCCCTTTTTTCTATAAAATGTCTTAAAATTAATTGTGGGTGGAAAGATCTAATTTCAGTGATCAATCAGTATTGTGTCTATACATACAAAGTGGAAATATGAAGTTTATACCCAGCCTCTGAAATTGCAGTGGGAACATTGTATTGTCATGGGCATCATACGGGACTTGGATGACATCACACACTCCAGCAGGGGCTGTGTTTGTGCAACAGCCCATCACACCGGGTCTCTGCGTCTATGTTTAGTACTCTCTGGCACTACCAAAACACACAAAAAATGAACTATACCCTTCTCTTTGTCCCATTTAAGACGTTCTTTGGGAAGATATTGGAGTTAGATTTCCTTGTGACTGGGTTTGATCTCATCCTGACCTCCGTGATAGTATGTCTTCTATGGAGGGGGCCCATTCTTGTTGCCACCTCACCCCTGATTCTGACCACTTCATCATCTTCATAATCATAATCACAGCACCCAGGTAAGGCATAATTATTTTTAATTAACTGATGAGGACCTGGGACACAAAGCTGCTGAGGGCTAGGCAATGAATATCTTGCATTGCCTAACTTTCAGTTAATTAGGCCTGAATTTAGGGACTCTATATTTAAGAATTAGGACTAGATATAGCAATAGATATAGAGATCTGTATCTATAGAGCTCTCTCTCTATAGATAGATAGATATAGATCTATATATAGATCTCTCTCTCCCTCTCTCTCTCTCTATATATATAGATAGATATAGATATAATCTTGGAATCCTAAAAGTTAAGCACTACCATTCCTGTCTCTAGGCCATTTTCACTCAGAAGGGATTTCATCCTACATCTCTTGGTTCCTATCAATACTCTTCTAACCACAGAGCCATGGGGTAGGCATTGCCCAAAGTGCTTCACAGACCTGCTCTCAAACCTGGACAAGTGGCTAGCCAGATGGGCAGGATATGTAGGGCAGGTAGGAGAAGTGAATGAAAGGCAGACAAGTGATACAGATGCTACCTTGAAAAAGGATTCTGCCCCTACTGCTTATATCTTTTCTGCCACGTGGATTGCTTCTGTTCCATTGAAGGGAAGGTTTAGGGCAAAAACCCAATGCCCTCTTTCCTCCAAGGTTGGTTTAACTCCAACTCCCTCCAGCTGCAAGAGAAGGGTTGGAGAATACTCTGGGTAAAGCCTAACCCATGGCCTAGTAGTTAGTGTGCTTTGCTTAAGTAGGTTCAAATCTCCTCTGGGTGAATAAAAGCTAGAACCTGGATCTTCTTCTCCCTGTGCAAGTGACTGAACTACTGGGCTAAAAAATGAGGGCCCCCTTCCTTGTTTTAATTTTGTGAATAGCACTCAGAACTTGCTTGAGATAGAATAATCCGGGCATGTACAATTCACCCCAAAAACTGTACAGCCTATTCAGCATATTCAAAAGAGTAATGCAGGCTGAGCAGGGTTATACAGGAGCAGAGAGCATCCAAACAGTGCTCAAGTGCCTACAATTGAAGTTACATGGCTACGTCAGAGCCCCTTAGGTGCATAAAGTTGAATTGGGATCAATCCCCTAATTTCAGGTGTGAGATAGCTGCCTGGTTTCTCAGCCACGCTGGGATCTAGGCAGCTGTTGAGCAATGGGTTTTAACACTGCCATTTTTTACTTTGGTACTTTCCACTGCAATTCTCCTTCCAGCATGGAAGTCCTTTGCTACTTCTGGTCTTTAGAGCCTGAAGTGGGACTTAAATGCTGAAGTTCCTACTACTCCCCATGCATTATGGAGCCCATGGGCTCAACACAGGATTGCATTCTGGAGTTAGCCCTATAGATGTGGTCTGTGGTCACACATTCAACTTGCAGCACAGTAGGTAATTGGACCTAATATTATCAACTACTACTTTAGCACCCTGTCATAGTTTCATAGTTTCATAGTTTCAGGGTCGGAAGGGACCTAATAGATCTTCTAGCCCGACCCCCCGCCAGGGCGGGAGAACAACCCAAAAACACAAACAAAACCACTCACCCTAAAAACAAAAACGGGACTCAAATGAGTCCAGCCAGGTAAGTATCCAGCCTCTTCTTAAAGATCCCCAGGGTAGGGGCCAGCACCACCTCCCTTGGAAGTTGGTTCCAGCTCCTAGCCACCCTAACTGTGAAGTAGTTTTTTC
>NW_005842036.1:2451505-2471498 GCF_000455745.1 Alligator sinensis | reverse complement strand
ATTCCTTTTGCGGTGTGCATGTGCCAAGCAGGCAAGTCATCTAAGCACCAAATTATTTGCCCCAAACCTGAAATCTAGCAAGGATCTTCATCTCCAAACATTACCCCAAGTGGGAAGAGGAGAGTGTGGGACCCTGTGCTAAGCATAGGGCATCTAGGTCTTCACAGCTATAGCTGCAGCCATGTGCATATGGGAGGATGGCCAATTGTCTCTCTGTTTGCAGGAGATATCTAATGGTTTTGCTACCAAACATCACAGAAGGTCAGGAGGGAGATGGATGATGATAAACTAACAAGCAAAATTGTTCTAACAAAGCATCTGTGAGCAACTGCTTGATCAAAATGACAGACATCAATCAGAATAATAACTTCAAATATGAGATTTTCAATTAGCGAGGGAACATAAATAAATGCGTCTGGAAAATAAGCATAAGGGATTTTAGAAGGAGACAGCACATACATAACAAAAGAGAGAGAGGCAGCAGGAAGAAAAACGGACTGGTAGACACAAAGCAATGCACACAGAAGCAGACTTACAAACAGGTCTGCTGGGAGACAGGCAGGATAAACAGAAGTATTACAAATATTGTCTCTCTCTTGCACACAGAAAATACTTGCTTAAGTTTTGCAAAGATCTTACGCTGCAGTTTACATTGAAATGTGAAAAAAAAATAAAGCAATTGAACCTGCTAGCCTGTTTTTCCCCTTAATTTCTCTAATACAATACTGCCTTTTAGAAATGTTTATTGGGAGGAAAATCAGAGGAGCGATAAGTGGACTTGTGCAGAATAGTCAGGGCTGAGTGCCTCACTCACTGCTGCCTTGCTTCTTTATAGTATTTTTTTATTTTTTTTTTATCACTGGAAAATGGGTATAAAATGCAGCCAAATGAAAATGGTAGAATTGCACTTCTGTTTTATACTTGTGTAAATAATTGCACAGCAGCAGGACAATGGAGATTGAAGCCTTGAGTCTCAAGCCTGTTCATAGGAGAGTCCGTCCTAGGCCTTCTGGAGCCCCGGAGCCACAAAGTGAGGATATTCAGACATCTACACAAGTGCAAACCTCATTCACAACCTCTACACAATAAGCTTGCAGAAGCAGATTGGAAGCTGCTGGGGTATCAAGAGGCGGATGGGATGGGGTAAGGACGAGGGCCTGGCAGAATCAAAGCTCCAAGCAACTCTGTAAAAGTCAACTTGCCTCCAGCCCCTGCACCCAGAACTGCGGGGCACGATTAAGAAACCTCCTCATGAATCAAACCCTGCATTGTTCATGCCACTCCAGCAGCAACATAATGAATGTATCATAGCGGGGATGTGGGTGGGAAACTAGAGATGTCAGTCAACTTCATGGACTGTCAAGGTTTCAGCGAAATCGAACACCCCTTTGTGAAAGAGTGACACGCTGGAGGAATTGTCAGATTGGAGCACGGCTCTGCTATCAGCTCTTGTGCCCTGCCAACAAAGAAAGCCAATACAGGAGACTTGTGAGGAAGCTGGCTAAGAACATCTTATTTTGCTGTTTATTGAGAAGGAAGATGCCTCTGCATCCCCTGCAGTCTTTTCTTTGAAAATGTGTGATTTGGTTATCCTGTAATTTGCAAAAGAAATAAGGGAAGGAAGCAGAAATGAGAGAGAAACTGAAAACTCTAGTACCGTGTGGAGGTCCGTCTCTCCAGGTTTTTGGGTGCACCCCTCACTGAACACCTTACCAAACGGACACTTTCATGCTTCCAGGGCAAAAACTAACCCAGAGTCCTGGAAGTCAGATAAAATGTCATGGTGGTTGCCCCTAGATGAGATGCTTACCATGCAGCATCTCATGGGTCATTACTACTGCACAGTAGCATTGCTGGGCAATGCTGTAGCAAGCGGGGGATGAGCGAGGTGACCACCCTGGGCGCTGAAGCAAAGGGGCGCTGACAGGGACTGCCCAGCTGGAGTGCAGCATGGGATGGAGCTGTGAGCAGCCCATTTCAGGGCGGGGGGGGGTGTGTGGCTCCCACCCCTGAGTGCGCTCCCAGGCAAGCATGGGGTGGCGTGTGCCCCCTGGATCTGTGCGTGGGGTGAGATCAGGCTGCCTCTGTGGGCTTTGCCCCGAGCACCAATCTTCATTGCTACGGCACTATCGCCAGGCAGGATCCATGATACTACACTGCTAGGAACGAGGTCCTGTGCATCACCAGGGAACCATGCAAGGATGCTGCTGTGCAGTAACACCAGTTACTGTGTAGTCATTTAGTACCTGGTTATGCATGTACTAAATGACTGCACAGTAACAATTGCACAGTAGGCATCTAACGTAGATGTGCCCAATGGGTAGTTTATTCCCCAGTTGCCTCCTGCTTCTTGTACCTTTCTCTGAAATATCTACTACTGGTCACT
Organism: Alligator sinensis; assembly: GCF_000455745.1. Taxonomy (NCBI): domain Eukaryota; kingdom Metazoa; phylum Chordata; order Crocodylia; family Alligatoridae; genus Alligator; species Alligator sinensis. The sequence goes on along the minus strand of NW_005842036.1, from coordinate 2,469,112 downwards.
GTTGGGGACAAACTTTGGACTAGGTGGACCACTGGTCTAAACCAGTATAGCAGTGCCGATGTCTGTTAATGAAGTAAAGGCAGTGATCACTACAGGAATTTGATATCATACTCTCTCAGTATCTCTCTCTCTTTCCCCCTTGTCCAAACGAGGTTATACGTCATTCATTTAATTCATTACTTTCTCCTTTGGATTTTTACTTTTCCTGCAGTTTCTGAGCCCCTAGCTTTCACAGCTCTGAATGGGAATGAAGAATGAACCTCAGAGGTACATTGAGATCTAAGCCTTTCAATGGCCAGGAAATGCACTCTTTTTATATCTATGCACACAAGGAGTCTGGTAGACTGGCTGTTGAATGAAGAGATGCCGTGGCTAGGAATGGATAAGTGGGTTTGACTAAAGCTTGATCCCAGTGGAGCGACATGAAGAACACCATAACCCAGCAGATAGGGAATTCAATTAGACTGCAACAGACCTCGGTTCTTTTCATAGTCTGGACAATGACCTGATTTATACACTTTCAGCAACTCACCTCGGTTCTATCTATTTAGAGAGTATACTCTTTGTGGTAGGAACTGGTTTTAATACAATAGTGCCAAGCACAACAGGGATTCTGTAGCATTACTGGAACACAGGTACAAAATAAAGGTGAGTGAGGAAATTATACATACATACATACTTACATACATACGTATAATCTCTCTCGTGCATCACAGGGATGGTTCTGAGGCCAACTTCACATTTTTCTATAAACTTCCTGCTCTCCGTTATTTTTCATTCTCATATTGGCCTGTATATTTCTAAGTTCCAACCGAGACATGACGCAGGAATTGAAATCATAATCCTATCTTGACATTTTTTCATTTCAATGAAATTGAATGTCATTGTCACAAAATAATTCAATGCATTTATTTTGAGACCATTAATACTGATGTCTAGGTCACCTATCATCATGTTCCTCAAAGCATCAGCCTTCTGTACTTAAACCAAGAAGGAAAGAAAGAAGGAAGAAAGAAAGAAAGGAAGAAGAGAGAAGTGCTAGAAAGTATGCAAACATGTGCACACACTTGTACTTATAGAGGGTCTTCATAAAGTCCTTGTGCACTTTAAAACTTTAATAACTTAGGTTGTAGGTATGATAGAAAGAATCTGTAAATGGCATTTAAAAGCAAAGTTATTAAAGTTTTAGGACAAGTAGAGTACACAATGCTAGACTTCATAAGTAATAACAAATTTATTCTTATTTCAGATCCTTTAACAAACGAAAAATGGCTACTGTAGAAGGTAAATTGTGTCCTATGGCTAGCAGAATTGAAGTCCATATCAGCTATGAGAAGAAAATGGGGGTTATGTTGGAATCTAGCTTAGTGCACTCTAGTTGTCCTAAAACTTTAATGCATTTGCTTTTAAATGCCATTTACAAATTGTTCCTATCATAACTACAAACTAAGTTATTAAAGTTTAAATGTGCACAAGGACTTTATGAAGACCCTGTATATATTCTCCTATATACCTCAAGCACTGAGATGTATGTATGATGTGCACTGTCACGTGAACTTAATTTTTTAACCCTTGTGCCCTTTGGTGTTAGTTTCACTTGTCTAGTCGACAGCTATTATAATCATTTTAAATTTAAAAGCCATTTATTTTCATTTGTCCTCTAGGTATCAGGCTCAATGCATTGAATGAGGCATTGATATTAGTATAATTTTTATTTGAGTAGTAGTTGGTGGTGATGGTGGTGTCATCATTATCAAGTAATTCCCAGTTTTTAAAATAGTTCTTTGTGCTGGGAGACAAGAAAGGGATGAAGGAGTCTCTTGTAATGGCAGTGCATGAAGATAGCTCATTCTTTTCACCATCTTGCAGCTCTGCTCCTGGCAGACAGCTATTGAAGTCCTGGCATGGCCATTTGTCAAGAGGGCATTGGCTCTGTTCTTGGGAAATAAGGAAGTCAGATGCCTGACTCAATACCTGGGGACACCTCCTGCTCAATAGCCACCTAGGAGGGAGTCGGATTTTGTGGCTCAAACCAATTAAAAAGTTTCCTCCCTCCCAGACAAGCAATAACAGGAAAACATTCTGCAGAAATTATGGTCTATCCTCCCCCATAGCAAAGTACAGGGAGGCTTTACATTTACAGGGTTTGATTTTTTTTTTCCTGATACAACTGAAGGATCACTCACATTTCCCTCTGTCCATGGCATTATAATGGAAATGTGCACAAATCAGTAAGTACTCGCCAAACAGTAAGTACTTGTATGCACTCTTCTTCTCAACTCCAGGTATCTGTGTGCTTCCTGTAGACTATCAAGCAACCACAGGCAATCATAACTGAGGGTACTCAGCAACTTGACACCAAACTTTGGGGCAAAGCATCCACACCAGAAGACAGGGGGGGGCGATCCAAGCTGACCTGGACAGGCTCAGCAAATGGGCGGATGAAAACCTGATGGTGTTTAACACTGAAAAATGCAAGGTTCTCCACCTTGGGAGGAAAAACCTACAGCATCCTTATAGGCTCGGCAGTGCTCCCCTGGCTAGCACTATGGAAGAAAGAGGCTTGGAGGGCATCATAGACCACAAGATGAACATGAGCCTGCAATGTGATGCGGCGGCTAGTAAAGCGACCAAAACGCTGGCTTGCATCCATAGATGCTTCTCAAGCAAATCCCTGGGACGTCATTCTCCCCTTGTACTCGGCCTTGGTGAGGCCACAGCTGGAGTACTGCATCTAGTTTTGGGCTCCACAATTCCAAAAGGATGTGGAGAAGCTTGAGAGCGTCCAGAGGAGAGCCACGCGCATGGTCAGAGGTCAGGAAAACAGACCTTACGGCGACAGGCTGAGAGCTATGGGGTTCTTTAGCCTGGAAAAGCTCAAGTTCAGGGGTGATCTGATGTCCACCTATAAGTTTATCAGGGGTGACCACCAGTATCTAGGGGAACGTTTGTTCACCAGAGCGCCCCAAGGGATGACGAGGTCGAACGGTTATAACCTACTGCAAGACCATTTCAGGCTGGACATAAGGAAGAATTTCTTCACTGTCCGAGCCCCCAAGGTCTGGAATAGCCTGCCATCGGACTTGGTTCAAGCACCTACATTGAACACCTTCAAGAGTAAATTAGATGCTTATCTTGCTGGGATCCTATGACCCGAGCTGACTTCCTGCCTTCGGGCGGAGGGCTGGACTCGATGATCTTCTGAGGTCCCTTCCAGCCCTGATCTCTATGAAATCTATGAAACTTGGCATTGGGTGCCCAGCACTGGGTACTTATACAGACAAACTCATCAGGATCTGGGCATTATTATCACTGAGTAAAATCCACACCTATGTAGTGGGTCACTGAAAGTCTATGCTCCTCTGAAGTCATATCTGAGGGCTCAAGTAGTGCATAGATCTTGCACTGGCCCTCAACACTGGGATGAATGGCTCTTCCCAATGTCATAGGATATGGAGATGCCACACTTACCACATTTATTTATACTGAATTTTACACCACACTAAATTTACTCTAGAATAAGGAGTGGGAACATGGCTAGCTGTCTCATGTTGACGTCTGTTGTGGACAGGTGTCACAGATCCAGCCTGTGAGATGGCAGGGAAGTCACTTTACACTGAGCAAAGGGCTACCTCAAAATGAACGTGACTCCAGAAATTCACACGTTCCATATTGTAACGAGTAACGTTCATATGTAATACATTTGTCACGCATTTTTCACGGTCTAACTTTGCCCCAGAGTTGTGTCCATTCCACTTTTACTGTGTAGTTAAGTCAATTTATTATGTGGTAAATATAGCAGCAAATTATTAAGGTGGAGATGAAAATATCCAAGACTTGTGTGCTGTCATCCCTCTTTATGGTTCCAAAATGTGGACTGTATATGCTAGGCATATCAAAACCCAGAACAGCTTCTATATAAGATGTCTGCATAAGATCCTGAAAAAAAGTTGGGAAGACAGAATACCAAGCGCGGAGGACCACAGCCAGCAGGACTGACACACTTAGAAAGCACAGTCAAGAAGAGGAGGTTGCAATGGGTTGGTCATGTCAGGAGAACGGGAGAAGACTCTGTCCCCAAGAATATTTTGTATAGTGAGATCTGAGATGGCTCTAGAAAGTGGGGTTGCCCTCCATGGTGGTACCATGATGTGGGCAAAACTTACTTGAAGAATCCCTTCAGATCTGGAGGGAACATCTGGCACTGGATGCAGCTCAACATGAAGCAGCTTCCATCCAGAGGATTGAAGCAACGTGAGAAGAAGAAACCAGTTTGCTGTAAACTTGGACTCCAACTCAGACAACATATGGATCTGTGAAACTTATAAGCAGTTGTGTTTCTCATGAATTGGGGTTGTCATCCCCAAATGGATTCATTGGGCATCTCACTAGACCTCTTACGTGTATGCCATGATCCAGAGAGTTGAAGGTAGCCTACTACTGCACATGCTGGGGCACCACATCCTGAGATTCCTATCTGTAAATGGGAGGTGCTAATTGCAGGTATAAATACTGAGGTAACATTAATGAGCTGTAAGGTACTTCAAAGGAAAGGTGCTGTTGAAATTAAAAGTGGTGCTAAATGAGAAAGAGAAGCCAGCACCTGATCCCAAATGGTAGCGTGCATCAATGACCATCACATCCCCCTACAGAACTACAGAACTACTCAGTGCGGCAATAGCCACCTTTCTTCCAGAAGCAAGTCTGAATCAAATAGCATAATAACACATTGAAGTATTACATGGTAGAAAGAGACTGGGTGTGATGGAGTTGGAGCTGTGGAGTAATGATTGATGAATACTGTATATTGACCTTGTTATCAGTTTGGTTTAAGAGGGTGGTTGGGAGGAAAACAAGCAAGGAGAGAAAATAGCTTAAGATAAATGAGGACTCTGAAAACACTTGAGTGTAGTTAAGAGTCAATGCTATTATAGAACAAGGAACCAGAACATCAAAAGCACGATAGGCATTTAAAAATAGGCATCCTCTCTCTCTCAAAAAAATAAAGTGTCCACAAAACAAATAAACCACAAAACCCACCCAAATAACCCATAAAGCAACCAAGCTGGTCAGAGCCAACCCAAATTGCCAAAATCAATTCACATCGTTTTACCACAAAGATGATTTTTCAGCCCAATGTCAGTTCATTCAAAAGCTTTCGTCCAGATTTTTTTTTTCTTGGTTGTATGTAAATCAAAGAGCAGGATTTGGACCATTGTTCTGACTAATTCTAGCTTGATAGTATTTGCTCTCTGCGATTTCACGTTCTGTCTGGTGGGGTACTTGCCCTGTTTTATGCTAATTATCTGTCAAAGTGTCTCTCAGATCCAGAATTTGGTTTCCCCTTGAGCAGCTCCCAAGTTTATTAGTTTGACCTTATCAAGCTCCTTTTAAGACAGCTTTCAACGTCAGTCCAAAGTTACAACCGCCCTTCAGTCTTATTTTCGCAATTACAGCTCTTCCGAACTCCTCCGTGTCACATCCGCAGCCTCTGCTGCTTACCCAAGGCATCTCTCCAAATCCTAGGCATTCAGAACAGGGAAGGAGGGGACCTGATGGGATATCCGTGTTTCTCTTGCGCACACACTACTCAAAGTATCTCTTGGTTCCCTTCTTTTGACAATAACCTGATTGCAGGTGCAGAAGCAGCTGCTTCCTCCAAAATATGGGCTTGCGTATCTCAGAGGGAGAGCAATTTCTGGCATGAACACACCTCCTATTGTCTCTTTTGTTTGAAAGCAATTTTCAACTCCCCTGTTTGTTCCAGCTGTAATAGCAACCCTTCTTACTGCATGCCGGGGGTGGGGAGAAGAATGAATTCCAAAGAACATTCTGCTGGATCCAAAAGCTTGATGTCAAATCTTAGACTCTATCATTTTTTTTAATGCAAGTGCAGAAACAGGCAAGTGAGGGTGGTAAAATTTTCAGCTCACATAATTATGTTACTTGGGTCTGTGAACTTTGTACCGTGGCTTCAGTGTTAAAGGTGGAAAGATCCAGGGTAAGAGCATCAGCTGGCATAAAGTGTCATAAATCTGTTGAAGTCACTGCAGCTATGCTGAATTACATCAGCCACGAATGGCCCTGAGTCACTTAGTCCTTTTTCTGCCAGGTCAGGATTGTCATTTCCAGTGTATATATTTCAAGTTCTTCCATCTCTTCTCTAAATTATTTCCCAGTCCAGTCAAGCTCCCTGTTAGGTAGGTTTCTTTTCTATTCCATAATTGCTGGCTTTATAACATTGCATCTCCTTAAAACCATCTATCTCCTTCCTCAGTGCTTAGCTGGCTGTTGAGCTGCTAGTTTCAGTTGACTGCTTATTTCTGCTGCTTATCCCAAAGGCATGTAGATCCTTGGAAAGGCATCTTTTAAAATATGCCCTTCTCAATCTAAATAAATAAATTAAAGAAAAGCCTTCAGACACTCGTAGGCAGTTATCACATCCCTTGTTAGTCAGTGTTTAGTCAGGCACTGCATATTTATTTCTTTCCATCTTTCCTCATGACTCATTCCCTGCAGCTCCTGGATCTTTTTTGCTTGCTTTTCTCTGAATCATTTCCAGTTTTCCAGCATCTCTGTCTCTCTCAGGCTACTTTCCTCTTTTTCTGTCCTATGCTACACAGCTTAGCTTTCTTTCCACCATCATGTTGCTTTGTCGTTCCTTTGGGGGGCTGTTCTAGCTATTTCCTTTCTCCTCTTTCTTTCTCCAGGTTTCTTTAGACAGCTTTCCTTTGCATTTCAATTAACTTTGGTGCCCACCTCCTTACTTCCCTTTCTACTTCACTATATCCTTCTGTTCTTACATTTAAAAATGCAGGGTGTTATGGTAAGTATTAAAGAGGATTGCCCCAGCCTCACGTGTTCTAGTAACCTCCGTTGCTTTGGCCTCCACGTGTCATGTCTCTCGCTCCACACTTGGGGTCCAAGCCAATATCCACCGTGGTCTTCAAAAATCCAGGTGGTTTGCTGCATCCTTTCAGTAGAAGGTGCTACCAGGAGGTTGCTCCCTTCTCAAGCATCTTCTGCTCAACTATTTTTTGCAGTTCACATCTTCGGAGTGACTGGATTTTAGCCACAAACTTTTCTGGTGGGCACAGGCACTGCCTATTCTGCTAATGGATTTACTGAAACCCTCAGTACTGCAAGGAGCCTTCATCTGTAAAAAAAAAAAACACACACACACAAAAAAACCTCATCAAAGGCTCTGGGCATGGGCTGTGTTGTTCCACTCCCTAATCAATCCATAATTAGAAAATGTAATAGTAATAATAATAGTAATGGCATGATGGCACGCATCTTTGCGAATGGCAAATGCTCGCACCCCTTCACAAATGGTGTCAACCAGCGCAATGTGCTTGCACCTACCCTCTTCAGTATGGTATTCTCCGCTATGCTGTCAGATGCCTTCCAAGATGATGACCTTGGTAGGGAGATCAGCTACCATTTTGATGGAGACATCTTCAACCTGCGCAAGCTCCGAGTGAGCTCCAAAGTCCAGACAGCCATGCTTCATGATGGTCTCTTCACTGATGACTGTGTGTTATGCACAGGCTCACAGGCTGACGCAACAATCCATGGACCTACTCTCATCAGCCCGTGACAACTTTGGACTCGCTATTAACATGAAGAAGACTGAAGTGATGTTTCAACCTGCACCTGGCACAACACCCCAGGAACCACATGTCTCAGTTAAAGGGCAACGCATGTCAATGGTTGACAAGTTTTCCTATCTAGGCAGCATGCTCTCCTGTGCTGTTCACATTGATGATGAAGTCAATGCAAGATTAGCAAAAGCTGCCGTGGCCTTTGGCAGACTCCATAAGTCTGTCTGGGCCTGTAGAGACATCAGAATGTCGACAAAACTGAAGGTTTACAAAGCCATCATCCTTCCAGCCCTCCTTTATGCCTGCAAAACCTGGACCATTTACTAGTGTCATGCCAAGTAACTAAACCATGACCAGTGGTGCTGCCTGTGAGAGATACGAGAGATCTAGTGGCAGGACAGGATTCTGGACACCAAGGTGCTCGAACCAGAGTCTTGCCATTGACCCAGAGTCATGGGAGCAAATCCCTTGTGACCGACCACCCTGGAGGTCCCAAGTCCAGAATGGAGTATTGGCCTTTGAACAGCAATGTACAGCAGAAGCAATGAAGAAACGCACGGCCAGGAAAACGAAAACTTCCTGTATCCAGTCCTCATCACTCTCCTGCCCCTGCTGCAGCACATTGTTCAAAGCAAAGTTTGGACTTCTAAGTCACCTACATACTCACATGACCTAGCGTCCACCCCACTTTGTTCTCTTCCCTTTTTTCTTCTTTTCCTTCTTTCCCCTTTTCTCTTTTCTCCTTCCCTTTTTCTTTCCCACTTCTTTTCTCTCTTCTTCCCTCCCCACCCCCCACTGGATGCGGTTATCTTCTCCTGCGAAGGACAAAAGAATAAGTAATTAGGGCTGTGCAAAACAGCACCATTTCATTTCAACTTTCATTTCACTGTTTTGATGGGACAATGTTTCAGTTCAAGTTTCATTTCATTTCTAAAACACTGCTCTGTTTCGTTTCATCGACATTCTTTCCTTGTTTCAACGTTTTGCCGATAGGCTATAATGGAGAAGCACAGAACTGCCTATAACTTTGTCATTTCTTGCCTGATTCAAATGAAAACAGCAGGGATGGTAGCCCCTTCTGAGCCCATGAAGCATGCCAGCTTTCAAGGAGATCAGTGCAGGGGTTTCTGGGAAACTGCACCTCAAATTCTTGAAAGCAAAACCCATGTCACTTGTAAGTGTGAAGGCACAGGGGGTGAAAACAGCAGGCATGGTAGCCCCTTCTGAGCCCATGAAGCATGCCAGCTTTCAAGGAGATCAGTGCAGGGGTTTCTGGGAAACTGCACCTCAAGCTACTGACAAGCACAACTTGTGACGTGTGACTGTGTGTGTGTTAAGGCACAGCTGTTTTTCCATCCCTCCCCCAGAGCACTGGGATTGGAAGGGACTTCAGGGAATGATCACAGTCACTGGCCAGCTACACAGTCAATATGAGAGTAGTCCTTCCCCCCTCTTCCCCCTCCCTCTCCTTAGTTTCTGTTTCCCTGCAAGCAAGCCCAGCTTTGAAACTCAAAACATTTTGAAACTTTTGAAATGTTTTGACTGCCCTCGTTTCATTTTGAGGATGTTTCAAAGCCTTTTGTTTCATTTTGATTTCACTGTTTCAAGCTTGAAATAAGTTGAAACAGCATTGAATTGAAACACCCGGCAAAATTACGCGCAACCCTAGAAGTAATAACAACAACAGTAATAATAATAATAATAATAAATCCAAACATGGTGTATTCAAATATTCAAATTATTTTGGTATTAGTTATGAGGGCTTCAGTGCTCTTTGCAATTAATAATAGCCAGTCAAGCCACAAAACAGTGTCATGGAATCCATCTGTATTTTGTAAGTACAGTAAAAGCTCTCTTATCTGGCATCCCCTGGGAATGGGGGATGCTGGATAACAAAATATGCCGGTTAATTGAATGGCCCCAGCCACCGCTTCTCATGCCATGTCTGGGGCGTCCCTCCACCCCTCCTGTGGCATGGAGACAGGGAGGCGGGTCCCGCACAACCTGTTCTGCCCCTGGGCCATGGGGGCTCAGCAGCACAGGCTGCTTTGCCCCGAGCCGTGCGGGCTCAGAGACACTGGAAGTGCTACAGTGGGCACTTCCAGTTTCACTTTGTCCTACAAGCTAGCATGCTGGATAGTGGAGCATGTCAGCTTTTAAGATGCCGGATACCAGAACTTTTACTGTATAATAAGAATACAAATATGGCTTTCCCAAGGTTACACAGCAGTTTATTGCCACCTGAGATCAGGACCCTGGAGTTCCAATCCCCAGGCTTGTGTTGTAACTAATCCAGTCTTCTCTAAACTCACATCCTTCTATCTCAAGCTCCTAAGGGACAACATAAGGTGTGTCTGTAGTTTTGGCATTCGTGAGTGATAGGTACATGCTTCAAGGGGTGAATAGGCCTCTGAGTCTGGTGTTGAAATGGCTGAAAAATGTCTTTTGGTCTCTTCAGACTATGAAAGGGGCCAAGGAGGAAGAAAAAAAAAAAGCAACAAATACAAGTTGAAAAGAATAGTTAGTAGCTCATAGGAGAGCCATTACAATTCATAAATGAGGGTTACACACTCAATCTCCTTCTCTTTTTATGTATAAAGTGAAATAGATAGAACTCCCACACATTTTTTCCTCCAGCCACTTTGAATATTGTTCACTCTTGTTCTCCGCTTTGCCAGTGATAAAAGGTTTATTCCACATATTCCCAGGCGATGGGAGAGCAAAAAATATACCTAATGTGACTGTCCAATGCATTGACATTCATATTTAGTCTCTAAAGTCAAGTCATTTCAGAGGGAAGGGGAGTACAATTTGCTATGTAATGCACTGAGACAATCCTATATCTCCTACTGTGTTTCATGACAGATCTTATAAAAGATCGTAAATTACTATCTGTTGAAATATATGAATTTAATGGATTCCATTAATGCACACACCTGCACATAAGAGATTTTGCAAGCCAGAAGATATGATCAGTCAAACAGGTTTAATAGTTATTAATTACAGTGGCCCACTATTTATTCCTTGCCAACATAGAAATGTTAAGGTATTTTAATACCCATACTTGTGGACAGCATGCATATAACAAGGGGAACAGCCTTTTTCTCCTTCTAGGTAATCGATCAGCAAGTTACCCAAGGCTTTAAAATCTTTGTTAGACATTTTCTGAGATAACATACTTATTTTTCTCTATATATTTCAAAAAAAAGCCTGGGGAGTTTCTATACTACTTTCTCAGGCAAAACTCCAGATCACTTCACTGTGAGTTTAGCTTGAGTAAAAAATGTAGGATTTGACTCTAGCATATTAAAAAACATGCATGCAACATAAAAAAAAAAAAAAAAAATCATAACGTTGTCGTCTTGTCAAATGATTTATTCTACTCCCTAAAATACAATCTCTTGTAAAAAAAAAAGTTGTCAAAACTCAGGTGTTGAAATTAATTTAAAAAACCAACTATGACACAGCAGACAGACGAAAAATTGATGAGGCCTGAGCTGCTGCCACAACAATGCTAAATTCAATTAAAAATGGAACAAAAATGAGGGGCAAAGAATCTTACCAGCTAAACAAGGTTAATGGATGTATTGCAAAACATCCCAATGAATCCATCCTCTAGAGTTTCAAACAGGCACATTAAAACTTGAAATGAATAAAATTAATGCCCTGATCCTACACCGATCTATCTAAGTGTATGTTTAATTCATGCCCAGTGATTAGCATCAGTGACATAAAGGGGGCTTCATTAGGAGCCAATGGGTTCATCTACACGTGTGCTTTACTGTGGAGTAGACTAATTAGTTCCACAGTAAAGTGTCACCATCTATACATGCACCAGTATTAGGGTGCAGTATATTATCTCCACTGTAAGATATTTCTGTCAGGTACAGCACTATCTTATGTCGGAGTAAGTAACTGGGCCAAAATGCACATGTAGTTGGTGACAGGGGTTTGCTGGGGCACAAGGGTGCTAAAGTATGCAGGGTGCCTGCCATCTAACCACACAGTTTTGCCGGTTCTGCACCCTTGTGCTCAAGCTGGCCCTTAAGCATGCCCAATGCCATCACCTGGAACCCAGGGCTGACCCCCAGTACTCCCTACCAGCTCAGGACTGCTCCACCCTGGCTCAAATTACTGCTTTCCCAGGTGCATGTGTAGACACTAGTCCTAGGAGCAGTTGACTCCAGCTGAAATGGCTGCAGAGTTTATTGTGTCACATTAATTGCATATGTAGATGCACCCAGTGTGATCTAGAGGGTACCTCACTGCCCTGGGACTCTGAAGATGTGTGTTTCCCTACTGGTCCTGACACTAATCCCCTAAATAACCTTAGGCAAGTCATGCCACTTCTCTGTCTCAGCTTCTGTTCAACAGGGAAGATGCTATTTACCTTTCCTGGTAAAGGAACTGGAATTTTACCTATGAAAAGTCATAGTTATTACTGTTAAGTACAAGGGCTAATTCTCTGTTAGTGTGTTCCTTGTACACAGATGCTATTTTACCTGTTTTTCTCTAGTGAAAATCACTATAAAAGATGCAACATGGCATTTGGATTCATAAGGTGAGAACCTAGCTTATTGACATCCATGTCAAAGAGTTCATTGACTTTAATGGAGCCAGTTTTGTACACCTATTATGTAAAAGCAGCACAGAATTTGTTCCAATATGTCTAAAACTCCTACACCCAGGAATCAGTGTGTGTCCCCCCCTCCCTTCCCATATTAAGGCATATGATTTGTACAAGCATCTAAAAATTGAGACATTAACAATTAGAGGCCTCTTTGGAAATTCTTAGCCTGAAGTGAGATGTACATCTTCATATAACATATTTCAAATGTGGTAAGGAGCAGAACAGAGAGCTTTTAACGTCAAGTCTCCGTGCTCTTATCATTTGCCCAGAATGTGTTAGAATGGATCCTATGCAGAAGACTCCTTGTTGTGGACAGGTAACATCACACTAACATTTGTATCAACCTGCTCCAGTCCAACCCCAATTCATTAACAGCCACAGATCTTCATTATTCCTTACCTGTTTCATGGCCTTGATGAAGACATAGTGAGTTTCTTTGTGTAGTTTCCATCAAGCGGGTATCATCATCAACTCAAAGCATCACAAATTAACCACCCTTGCTACAAACCCAGAGTAAAATTTAAATTCTTTCCAGAACAAAATCCTCATTTCCATTCTCTTACTTTTTTCAATATCGTGAGAATAACAGTGACAATGACAAGATGTGGACTTACTACATGTTCTTACCATTTGACCACAACACAAGCTAACTAGAGAAAAGAAAAATGGGAATGCAAGAGTTACCTATTCTTATTTTTGATGGGAGCCTTTAACTGGAAATACAAGATTTCCTTTTTAAGTATACAGATCTTTAATCTTTCTAGGTACGTGCATGGCACCCATTATTCAAGTATCTTCATGCCTGGACTTTTTCAATCTTTAAGTAGATATTGGCACAAAATTCTTTAATAATGAGACACAAAAAGGGAATGAGTACATGGCTCAAAGGCCTTTGTTAAAGCTAAAGTTAGCTATTCTTCTGGAATGCTATTCAATGCAAGACTTTTCTTTATAATAGTAAGTACAAAATGCTTCTTTTACAACTATTTGGAGTACAGAGAATTATTCGCACCCTATCCTCATTGGAAAGCTAGCAGACTGTGGAGTGGATGCCTACACGGTCAGTTGGGTGGCCAACTGGCTTAGGGACTGCACCCAGAGAGTGGTGGTGGATGGTTCCTTCTCGGCCTGGAGGGAGGTGGGCAGTGGGGTCCCACAGGGTTCGGTCCTCGGACCGATATTATTCAATATCTTCATCAGCAATTTGGATGAGGGCATGGAGAGCACCCTCTCCAAGTTTGCTGATGATACCAAGTTATGGGGCAAAGTTAGTACACCGGAGGGCAGGGAGCAGATTCAGGCTGACCTGGACAGGTTGGATCAATGGGCAGAGAGAAATAGGATGCAATTTAATAAAGATAAATGTAAGGTACTCCACCTAGGAAGGAGGAACCCCCAGCACACCTATAGGTTAGGGAGTGTCCTCAGCAGCTCAGAGGCAGAGAGGAATCTTGGAGTCATAATTGACTCCAAATGAACATGAGCCGGCAGTGTAACGAGGCCATCAACAAGGCCAATCGCACCTTGTCATGCATTAGCAGGTGCATGACTAATAGATCAAAGGAGGTGATGCTCCCCCTCTATGCAGCACTGGTCAGGCTGCAGTTGGAGTACTGTGTCCAGTTTTGGGCGCCACACTTCAAGAGGGACACGGGGAATCTGGAGAGGGTCCAGAGGAGGGCCACTCGCATGATTAGTGGCCTTCATGATAGACCCTATGGGGGGAGGTTGAGAGAGCTGAATCTCTTCAGCCTTCACAAGAGACAGCTGAGGGGAGATCTTGTGGCTGCCTATACATTTATTAGGGGAGGTCAACAGGGAATAGGGGAAGCGCTGTTTACTAAGGCGCCCCAGGGAGTGACTATGAATAACGGGTGTAAACTACTGGAGAGTGGATTTAGGTTAGATATTAGGAAGATTTTTTTCACAGTAAGGGTGGCCAGGATCTGGAATGGGCTTCCGAGAGAGGTGGTGCTATCACCTAGCTTGGAGGTCTTCAAGAGGAGGCTAGATAGTCACCTGCCTGGGGTCGTCTGACCTCGGTCCTCTTTCCTGCCAGGGGCAGGGGGTCGGACACAATGATCCATTGTGGCCCCTTCTGACTCGACAATCTATGAATCTATGAAAATTCTATGCCAGCATTTTTGGTAACTTTGGGGATTTTGGTTTGTTTTTGTTTTGTTTTAGTCAATCTTCAAAAAAGGGGGGGAAATACTGCCCTGGATTAATGGGACCATATTTTAGAGACTACAACTTCTTATTTTTGGGGCCATTTCAGGGGATTTTCTCTCTTGGCTTCTGTATGAATCTGACTTTTTTTGTAGTTCTTCAAAAATACATGTTTTTCAGATATACTCGTCCTTCAGCCCAAGCCAAACTCATTGTTCTTTTCATAAGGATTGGGAGAATTTCCCAGCTGGTGTTAATTGACAGAATTCCACTGACTTTAATTAAATTATTCTAATTGACACCTGAAGATGAGGTCTTTTAAGTGAATGGACACTTTAATTAACCTACTAAATAAAAATGTATAGTGCACGTCAGTAACATCTAATATTGTTAAGTACAGCTGTTCCAAAAAGTTCATAAGTCACAATTGGTGTTTGTTTACTGAAGTTGGCTATTTTAATTGGGAAGCTTTGGGGGTTTGGGGTTTTTTTTTACACACATGTTCACAGATTTTTGGTTTTCATTAAGCTATAGAGCTGGTAGGGAAAAAAAAATCTTCGAAGTTTTAATGCAAATTTTAGCTATTGTTTAATTTCTTTTGTGGCAAAAAAATAAAAAATGAAGCAAAAAATTATGCAGAAATTTTCACAAAAATGTCTTTCCATGTTTGATCATTTCTTTTCTTAATACATAAAGAAGGGTAGGAGTGGGTATGCTTATTGTTCTTTGGAAACAAGGTGTTGGGAGATATTTCTTTTCAATACAAAAATGCTAATGCACCGCCCCCCTCCCCGCCCCGCTTTTGACTTATCAGAAAGCTCATACAGGTTTTGGGATATAATATAAATTCTTGTTCTTTTTGTTTTTCCTTTTCTTCTTTCTTTCTTTCTTTTTGTGAAGACTTACAAAACCAACGCTATATAACTAGCCATCGGAGGTTTATACAATTGTTGCAAATGAACAGAGAACATCACTGAGATGGTTCTGAGGTTTTGTATAAACTCTCTTCAAAATCCCATTTACATTTTCAAACTGGGGGCTAGATTGCATTGAAGTTGGAACTGGCCCTATTTGTTGGACTAATACACAGCCAGTATCACCTAGATACTGTGGGTATAAATGCATTAGTAGACAAATGTAGACTAAATTATATTGACCAACCATCCTTGCTGTAGGTTGAAGTGTCTTGCCATGTCTACTGTATAGATAATGTATCATGTAGGGAGTTTATACCCTGCATTGAATATTTCCTCTTTTTCAAATCTTAGGAGATCAGATCTCAAGTGATGAATATAGACTTGTGTTATTATCAGAATTATTTTTATGATTTTTAAAAGGGAATATCATGGCCATTTTTAAGTCACTAGACTGTAGAAAAATAAAATCTAGTCATCTGAGATGCTTTTCTTGCACTCCTGTGGGTTAGCAATTTCTTTTTAAGCTGCAGCTTTGAAGGGTATTGGTCCTACAGGGATCCATTATTGCTTTTTACATATTTAAAATAACTATCTCTTATCCAAGCTGGCTTTTAGTGGATAGTATAAACAGATGCATTGAGATCGCCTCCTGTCTGTTCCTAGAGACAGGGATATATCTGTGCGGGCCGGGAGCGCCCCGAGCCCTTTTTCGCGCTGCACGCGGGCTGTGGCCAGCAGCCCGGGCACGCGGGGGCGGAGAGGGACGGCCTTCGCTCTGGAATTAGGCACGGACGCGTATCGGTAGTTTAAAAGATTGTTTACTTACACCGAGATGGCAATGGTGTAGGCTGGAAAGCTTGATTAAGTTGCAGTTACAGACAGACACAACACAGACGGTCTCATGGAGTTTGCTAAGCTCCATGGTGCAGAGCTCCGGATGCTCTGGGTGAACAGGCCACCAATGTAGAAATCGTAAATACGTCTTATATTAGTCGCGCTCGAAGACGGGAAGAGGTGGGCGGTGGATCAGGCCGCCACGCTCCTCTGGATCTCACACAGGGTTTCTATTACCCTGCCATGTACCCAGAGTCCCCACGAGATGGATGTGGAGTCCTCTTCGGCTTGGGTGGAAACCGCTCAAGCCTCTTATACGGCTAACAGGCCAATCGCTAGCCGCCATGTGTGAATAATTTAGCACTAGCCAATCACGGGGAACGAATTTGCATACCGGTGGCGGGAACTCTTTTGCACCGTGCATTCCTCTTGCAACTCGAGCAATGCACTCTGCAAAAGAAGCTGCAGAAAAGGCGGGAAACTGGTCCCTGCACTGGGGTTTCCTCTTGCTACAGGAAACTCCCGTGCAATGCTCTGCAACTCAACGTGGATAATTCTGATGCCAAAGCACACACACACAATCATGCCTTTTGGGTCATGACAATATCCAGTCTTTAGTAGCTGGGATTGTGGAAGAGTGAAAGGTTTTGATGATAACAATCAAATCTATCTAAAAAAGATATGAACAGATGAGAACATGAATTGTGATTTCTAGTGGGATATGATGATCCCTCCATACTACAGTATGTTGCTGGTAATCCTCATACACATATAGGATCTCCATTCCTCATGTCAGTATTGCACCAGCAAAATTAATGTTGACTATTTCATTTGAAAAGGGAAGTTGCAGTGTATGGGCACAACCCTGGACAGCTTTTTCCCATGCAGTTGAAGTCACTGGAAAGTGAGGACATTAGATTTTCAGGGGGTGCTCATCACCATACAGGACAAATTTGCAATGCATCATTAATTCAAAGGCTTATTAGTGATTTAGGCACCTACATCCAATTTCCAAAAGTGCCTTAAGTCACATTTTGAAAGGCATTTAAGCAGCTAAAGATGAATTTAGGCCATTAGGAGACTTAGATAAAAATCTTTCCCCAAGCCTCAGATCTGCAAAGGTATTTAGATTCCAAATGTCTATTGATTTCAATGGACACTAATGGGGCTAAATCCCATTTCCCTTTATTAACCTAAAGGACATGTATGCAGTTTTGGTAATGCAGCTTTGAGGTACTGTTTCTGATCATTGTGTAGCTGCTTCTTTCTCCAGACTTCCAGCTTCACATGAGAAAGCTTGTCTAAGTCTATCCCAAGCATGCAGTTGGTCCAATAAAAGATATGACCCACAAAGAATCTTGCCTCTCACAAAATTACTAGACCATCACAGCTACAATATCTCTCCAACACCACCCAAACTTGAGGCACTTACACACATTTTGCGATTCAGCAG
>NW_005842036.1:2450796-2451488 GCF_000455745.1 Alligator sinensis | reverse complement strand
CAGAAGAAAGCCACTAAGTTATGCACATACCCCCTGAATAGGTATGTGATCACTCAGGTATCAGCAAATGATCAGATAAGTTCTATGAGAGGCAAAAGTTTTTTTTTAGGATGATATGTTTTATTGGACCAACTATGTGGTTGGGATGAAGTTAGACAAGTTTTCAAATGCAAGACATTCTTCATCGGGTCTCTGATGAAGGACACCAGGCACAGCATAGTGAAAAATAGCACAGGAATAGCAGAGAAATTCTTAAGGGTAGCAGACATACAATTAGTAAAAAAGGAGCTGATTACTGGGAGGTCCAAACTTATCAAAAGAGAGGATAATCAGTCTCACCTTTCTTGTGTGGAAAGAATTCAGGAGTTGGATAAAATATAACGTGCCATAAACCTGATATCAATATTTATTCCTTGGGTCTTAGTGTCCAGCCAGCTGAGGATTTTTTGTGCTCAGGTTTGACTTTTAAAGGTGATAGGTTACCCTGATTATTAAGACAGTTATGTCAGAGAGGAAGTGGTTGTTCTGTGAAAAATGTGCTCTGAATGGTGTGCGTATGTCTCCATCCTATAATTTTTTTTCATATAAGTCATTACATTTTAGTCATAGAAACCCCATGACAACATACTGTTGAGGAGAAGCCTCCTGTTTTAGGCCATAGACTGATTGTTAGGGCACTTGCACAGGGAACA
>NW_005842036.1:2411849-2450765 GCF_000455745.1 Alligator sinensis | reverse complement strand
TCTTTCCCTGAGCTGCCCACCTCACTGTGCCTGGCCAAAAACTGAGCACTGGATGCCTCCCCAGGGGCACCAACTTATGGTCGTCCCCCTTCCTGGAGCACACCCACAAACCTGAGACAGCGCTGCCACCACCCAGACTCAGGTCTTTGTCGGTGCCCTGTGCCGCCCAGGATACACAGGCCCTGTAGACCTTGGGAACTCGAGTGCTCCTGTTAGCCTGAAGCATAGAAAGTAGCCTCCCTTAGTCAGCCAAGTCAAGGGAGCAAGAAGGCCTGCCCACCCCCTCTCAAGCATGTATAACCAGGCTGGCTATATGTGATAGCTTTATTGCAGAGAGGGTAGGCATGGGAAGGCATACAAGACAGAGAAGTAGCAAAATAATAACCCTGAGCAAACAGAAATGGCTTGGTATCCTTTCGATCCATGACTAGAGTACATTAAACTAAATACCTAGTCAAGTTTCTGGTAAGTTACTCACTTCCGCATACGGCAAATGAGGGAGAGCTGCGGAGGTCTAAGTTTCTGAGTGTGTTTTAAAATGTCCGCCTCCCCTTCTTCCTGGAGAGAGCTTCTTTATAACCTCTCTGACCTCACTACCTGGACCCACCCACAATCAGGTAGCTTCAGACCATGACTAATGCTGGTTGATCAGTTCAAAAAACATCAGCACCCTCAGGTGAGAGCTTATGGAATTTCTCCACACAGTCATGTAGGATCAGCAGTAAATGAGATGGGGGCTGTCTCTTTGCAGCAGTGATGCAGACCTGGGTGGGGGGGGGGGGGGGGGTTTCTCCACATTGCAGACCAAGGCTCTAAGCATAAGCACCCCCTTCTTCCAGAGGAAATTTGAGCCTGAATATCTGGGTTCTCAGGAATGGCATGCATTCAGGGCAATTCTTGCAGTAAGGGAAGTTTAGGTTAGACATCAGGAGAAACTTTCTCACTAGGAGGGTAGTAAAACACTGGAACAGGTTACCTAGAGAGGTGGTGAAATCTCCATTCTGGGAAGTTTTTAAAACCCAGCTAGACAAAGTCTTGTTTGGGATGATCTAGGTGAGAATGGTCCTGCTTTGAGTAGGGAGTTGGACTAGATGACCTCCTGAGGTCCAAGGTCCCTTCCAACCATTATTTTCTATGATTATATGATTCTGTTCTGCTGAAAGGAGAAATGGAGCCACACACTATGCAAAAATAGTGCTACTATACTATACTATATTCACAATGTAGGCAAGGGCATGGGTGTTATCCAACCCTTCTGTAGACAGATTGGTCACTGGGTGTACAAATGGTTCCCTATTACTTCCTTGCATATCTCAGGTCAGATAGACCCCTCCTTTGTGTCTTGTATGGCCCCAGAACAAGTGGTGGATTAAAATTCATTAGGACCCTGGGCTTCAGCTGGGGGAGGGGGCCCTTTCCCTCCTGCTGCTGCTACTGCCAAGGGTGGTGTGGGCCTCCGTGCCTTACGGGGCAGGCTGGGTGGACCGGGCTGGGCTGGGGGTGGAGTGGCACATGCCTACCTCTCCTCCCTGGCTGCTGCACCCCTCACATCTGCTGTGGCTGGAGCAGAGATGAGGAGGTGAAGGCAGATGTGGGCTGCTTCCTTCAGGCTCAGGACTCTTCACTCTGTTGCCTTTGCCCCATGAGCCCCATGCTGGATGTGCACACCCTGCCCAGAGCGCAACTCGCCACCCCTACTGCTGCCACATGGGCAGGGAGCAGCGTCCAAGAGGAGTGGTCGTTCCTTAAGGAAACGATACTCGGGGCCCAAGGGGTGTCCATCCCGACAAGAAGCAAGGCGGGCAGGAGTGTCCAAAAGCCCCCCTGGCTCACCAAGGGTGTCCGGGAATGCCTGCTTGCCAAAAGGGTGGCGTACGCCCGGTGGAAGGGGGGTGTAATCTCCAAAGAGGAGTATACCTCCTCTGCTCGGGCCTGCAGGCGGGCTGTTAGGAAGGCCAAGGCGGAGATAGAGCTCGGATTAGCGTCCAGGATTAAGGATAACAAAAAGTCCTTTTTCAAATATATTGGGAGGATGAAGAAGGCGCCGGGTAATGTGGGGCCCCTGCAGGATATGCGGGGCAATCTGGTGGTTGCGTCAGAGGATAAAGCGGACCTCTTTAACCAATTCTTCACCTCCGTTTTCTTGTGCAGGGACCGGGACTTCCCTGCTGTGATAGAAGCCGGACGCGAGGGGATCGCCTTCAGACCTCAGGTTGGGGAGGACCGGGTTAGAGAGCTTCTGGAGGGGCTGGACGCGTTCAAGTCAGCGGGTCCGGATGCTCTCCACCCCAGGGTGCTGAGGGAGCTGGCTGGGGTTATTGCAGGGCCCCTGGCACGGCTCTACGAGCGATCGTGGTGCTTGGGCCAGGTGCCAGACGATTGGAAGGTAGCTAATGTGGTCCCCATCTTCAAAAAAGGGAAAAGGGAGGACCCGGGCAATTATAGGCCCGTCAGTCTTACCTCAATCCTGGGGAAGCTCTTTGAGAAGATCATCAAGGAGCACATTTGTGATGGGCCGGCATCCGAGATGATGCTCAGGGGCAATCAGCATGGATTTATTAGGGGGAGATCATGTCAGACCAACCTGATTGCCTTTTATGATCAGGTCACAAAGGCCATGGATGCAGGTGTCGCGGTGGATGTAGTCTTTCTGGACTTCAGCAAGGCCTTTGACACCGTCTCTCACCCCATCCTAATTAGTAAACTAGGCGACTGTGGCATAGATGCCTACACGGTCAGATGGATTGCAGATTGGCTGAAGGGTCGCACTCAGAGGGTGGTGGTGGATGGATCATATTCGACTTGGGGGGAGGTGGGTAGTGGAGTCCCTCAGGGCTCGGTCCTGGGCCCTGCGCTGTTCAATGTCTTCATCAGCGATCTTGATGTTGGGGTGGAGAGCAACCTGTTTAAATTCGCTGATGACACCAAAATTTGGGGGGAGGTGAGCACGCTAGCAGGGAGAGAGAGATTGCAGAAGGATCTGGATAGGTTACAGGGGTGGGCAAACAGGAACAGGATGTGTTTCAATACGGACAAGTGCAGGGTGCTGCACTTGGGTAGTAGGAACCAGCAGCACACTTATACGATGGGGAACTCCCTACTTGAGAGCACGGAGGCGGAAAGGGATCTTGGTGTCATTATTGACTCCAAGATGAACATGGGCCGACAATGCGAGGTCATGGTTGGCAGGGCTAACCGGACCTTGTCGTGCATCCACAGGTGCATCTCGAGTAGAGCCAGGGAGGTGATCCTCCCCCTCTATGCGACGCTGGTCAGGCCGCAGCTGGAGTATTGTGTCCAGTTCTGTGCGCCCCCTTTCAGGAGGGATGTGGACAACATGGAGAGGGTCCAGAGGAGGGCCACCCGCATGATCCGGGGACAACAGGGCAGACCCTACAGTGAGAGACTGCGGGACTTGAACCTATTCAGCCTCCACAAGAGAAGGCTGAGGGGGGACCTGGTGACCGTCTATAAACTCACTAGGGGGAACCAGAAGGGTTTGGGGGAGACGCTGTTTCCCCTAGCCCCTGCTGGCATAACAAGGAATAATGGGCACAAGTTGATGGAGAGGAGGTACAGATTGGACATCCGAAAAAACTACTTCACAGTCAGGGCGGCTAGGAGCTGGAACCAACTTCCAAGGGAGGTGGTGCTGGCCCCTACCCTGGGGATCTTTAAGAAGAGGCTGGATACTTACCTGGCTGGACTCATTTGAGTCCCGTTTTTGTTTTTAGGGTGAGTGGTTTTGTTTGTGTTTTTTGGGTTCTTCTCCCGCCCTGGCGGGGGGGCGGGCTAGAAGATCTATTAGGTCCCTTCCGACCCTGAAACTATGAAACTATGAAACTATGCTGCTGGTGTGGGGACCCCAGGAAAAAGGCAGCAGAGTAGAGAGCCCTACACTTGCAGTAGGCAACCTACATCTGCCCCGTGCCCCATGTCCATGACTATAAAAGATGTAACACAACAAATCTGTGGGAGGGGGAACATGCCCTCCATGCCTCCCCCAAAATGGTGCAAGCAGTGATGGGGAGCTGCCACCCTTTCACCCCCATGCCTTCTGGACAAGCTGCCCATGGCTCCATCCCATTCCCTGCCACAGCCCCAGATTCCATGCACCACCCTGGCTGGGAAGTGCCCCCAGCCCTTGTCCCACTCCCTCCCTCACTGCAGGGCCCCTGATCTACCCTTCCTATGCCCCTTCCAACCCATACACTTACCTGCAGGGAGCTGCTCTCCATGCTGCCTGGCTGTACTCTGGGCTATGTGCATGCAGCGTCCCCTGCATCCTGCTCCCAGCAGCCCCAAGCAGAATACCTTGCAGGCTGGAATGCTGCCTACCTGCAAAGGGAAACCAATCATTTCCCAAGGAAACCCAAGCACCTGGGGTCCCTGCTTAGCAGGGGTCTGTGGGCCCGTGTGCTAATCCACCTGTGCCCAGTGTATGGATCTAGATTTTCGATAGGGCTAAGCATCCAGTATACAGTATGCTTTAAAGCATCTGGCTCATTGCTTTGCTGGTACTAAGCATGTAATAAATAACAAAAAGAAGATTGTAGGCCTCAACTTGGACTTCTTCTTATAAACATCCATCTAGCTTTTAACAGTGTGCTGTGCTTTTCCATAGTGTTTACATAAAAAAAGACTTAAGACCCAAATAACGTTTTTTTCCATGGCCAGACCTGATCATTACGGTTTATGAATAGCCAAGGGTCTACCTCATCATTTTGTAGGGTAATTATATACAACTATATATTTATTTATATGTGCATTTGAATATATTTTTATATATTCAAATATGCAAACTAAATCCATTGTACCCACTCAGTAGAAGCTGTTACAGTGTCCCATAGCAACAACTCAGACATAAAGAACCTCCCATCAAACCAAATTGTACATTGAGGACACCACTGACTGTTACACTAACATCAAAGGTCTTATTTAAATCCACAAAACTAAAAAGGTTCCCACTACAGACTTCAACTCCACTCACAGGGCTATGATACAGCAACACATATGGAACATAACATCACACTTTCTTCCCATAGATGCAGAGGAAATGAGTTAGGGAGTGACTGGGAGTCTTTATCCCAAATTTCCTAGTTTTCATGGGTTTAAATCATCCCCTTTATGTTACCATTACAGAGACTGGAGTCTTAATATTCCACCGACACATACAGTTTTGAAGTATCAGCATCCCACCTCTCCTGTCTGCAGGGAATTTCCTATCCTGTAGGGTCAGCTCTACTGAATAGCATAAAATAAAAATAAAGACCCCTCCTTCTGGCAGGACAGGTTGAATTTTTATGCTTCAAGACTGTTCAATAATGAGCTGTGGCTGTGAGCACATACACAGATGCCATAGCACTTAATGCATAGACATGCAACAATAGAGAAATAGAATCCATGGATTTCTCCAAAATATATTGTTTGTCCCTTTACTATACAAACACATGTACACATATGAATACAGACTGTTTTTTAGCTTACAGGCATATTAAGCTTAGAGCTTCTACCTTAGCCTACAGCCACTGGTAGGCAATGCAATCAAGCAGGACTGATTTCATCATTAAAAGCCCGGGGAGTGTAGGCGTTACAAAAATGAGGGCTGTGAAGATACACATTCATGCAGGAGCCAAAAATCCTGTAAGCTCCCTATGTTAGCCACCACTTTTTATTCTGCACTATGCATGCAGTACCTTGCACCAGGATCCCAGGCTAGGTATGTACATGTTAACTCAAAAACCAGGATTTTGTTAGTTCCTTGAGTGCTCTGCTGCAACTGGGTGCAGGCAGGTTGCCTAACCTGCTGGTTTCTACATGCAGGTTTTGCTCCCCTCAGCCAGTCCCCTCAAGTAAAGCAATGTCTTTGAGTGACCAAAGAGAAAACTGAACCCTTCTGGCTTGTTTTCGGCATAAGGAGGGGCACTCTTTGACTCTGATGCCAGTACAGCATCCTGGTCCCTCCTTGGTAGCAAGCTTCTTCTGCCTTTTTCTTGCAAACAGTTCCTGCACTGCTGCTGCCTTTTCTGCTCTCTCCCCTGGGCTTTGAAGCTCCCAGAGGGATGTTCCCTCATTACCCAAATGCCCTGGAGCTGGGCTCTCTCAAAAGTCCTGACTGTTCCCTCTTAAAGGAACATACTATCCTATTATACTGGGTTAAAAAATGCTGCTTCTCATCTAATGCAGATTTTGATTCCAGAGCTAGCAGATACGGAGTAAGCTCCGGTATGTAGTGGTTTGTCCAACCAAAACACACCTTTTCTTCAAATTCCAGGTTTTCTTTCTTTACATTTGGTAAGTCCAGCATTTGTTCTTGGCTTCTTAATTTTATTGTAGTTAGGTAGCTGGGGAAATCATTTAGCAACCTGAAAGGTACAAATGCTTGCGGGTTTGTTTGACAATAGAAGAAGAGGGAATAGATGCATGATTCAAACAGCATCACCTTTGCTCAGTTCATATACGTCTGATGAAAATGCAGATGCCCTTTCCCTGGGAGGAATTAAAAAAAAAAAAGGAAACTTTTACTTTTCTGCTTTGAAAAGTTTAGTTAATTGATTTCGACCTTGTATTTCATTTTCATGAAATGTTCCAGTTCCCGACTAGACAGGATCAGAAGCCAAAATGATATGAAAATGTCCCCACAAGAATCTGGGAGATGAGAGTATTCAGTATGATGGAGGAGGCGTTCAGATCTTGGCATGTCAAGGTTTAAGGGGTTGGGGATATACAGAGAGCTGTTCAGGTATCTGTACAAAAATCTCTACTTACTACTGTCTCCCATCACTGCACTCATCTCATTTTGAGCAGAATAAACTACATGACAGACAACCAAGGAACTTTGCCAATCCATTTTCCACACAGACACTTCAATTTAGGTTACAGTATAATTTAAAGAAAAAATCAAACCGGACAATTTCCTAGATGACAAAAAAAGACACAGAAGTGAAGATGGGCCTTGGCTACAAAGTTCACTCTGGATTGTAACTTCTCCAGAGTTTTAGGGGCTCAGTGAAAGCTGTAAGCTAATGAATCCACTACTAAAGCATCAGTCTTATCCGTTATATTCCATAACAAGGCTTCTGAAAGTTTGCAGCATCTCCATTTGCCTGTGACGTGGTATGGCCCATTCATGGACTACAGTCGTAGGAATCGAAAGACATGGGGTCCATTCTTGGGTCTGCACTGGGCCTGTTCTGGGTCCTTGCATAAGTCACTTGACTTCACTGTGCATGAGTTTTCCACTTTGTAAAATAGGAATAATGACACTTACTTCCCATATAACTTAATGAAAGGTACTGCATGTGTGTAAAATATTATTGTACTCCTATATCCATAATGGAAGAACTGTGGTATCTCCCATACCTTTGTAAAATTGTTTTTTTTTGTTTGTTTGTTTTGGTTTTTTTTCCTCCTCCCAATAATCAGTGGACAATATGCAACAGAAACTCCAGGAAAAAAATCTAGGGGTGCATCAATAGAGATTTTTTTGGCTGATACCAATGCCCAATTTTTAGGAAGCCATAACGGCTGATACTGATCTAATTGCTGAGATGCAGCATGGCAGCTTGGAGACCAGTGTCAGGCTGGAAAGTCTGTTATTGGGGAAGGGGTGGGAGGAGGAAAGGGGCATGGGGGTGCAGATCAAAGCCCCTGCAGTGAGGGAGGGTGGGGGGCTGGGGCTGAGCTAGGGGCAGGCACTGCTCAGCCAGGGCAGGGTGTGCCACAGGTTGGAGCCATGAGTGACTCATCTGGAGGGCGTGGGAGGGGTGGCCCTCACTGCTGCAGGCACCCCAGGAGGTCATGGGAAGCGTGGGCCCTGGACCTGCACGTGGGGCAAGGGAGGGCTGCTGCTGTGGACTGGGGTGGTGCCAGGCTCATCCTGGTGGGGGGCAGGCCTGAGCTGCGATTGGGGTGGGCAGTGGCAGGGCTGGGAAAGGAACAATGGGAAGGGCTGAAGCCACCACAAAATGTGCCTTAGCTCCCACACTCCCCCTCCCAGTGCCACCGCTGCCTGCCCAAAGTGCAGCCTGGTCTAGCCCCACATTGGGAAGAGCCCGGTGCTGCCCTAGACCCAGCTTGCAGCAGCAGCCCACCCTCACCTCGCATGTAGATCAGGGGGAAGATTCCTCCATGCCCTCCTGGGGTGTGCATAGTGGTGGGAACTGCCTCTCCATCCCTGTGCCCCCCAGATGAGCTGCTTGTGGCTCTGTCCCATGCTCCACCCTACCCCAGCTGGGCAGCACCTACCCCAGCCCCAGCCCCACTTCCTTCCTCACTGTGGGAGCCTCAATCTGCCCCCCTCATGGTTCTTCCCTCCCCCCCACCCCTTCCCCCACAACAGACTTACCAGCCAGATGCTGCTCTCCAAGCCACCATGCTGCATTCCTGATACATTAATACTGTGTCTAGGTGCATGCATGGGGCACTAATTGGCCATTGTCGGCCAAATTGGCCAAAAAATACCTATTTCTGATACTGTCAAAATTCTCGATATCAGTGCCAATCTGATATGGGACCGATAGATTGGTGCACCTCTAAAAAAATGTATTGCCAACAAAACTGTACAGTATATTGCAAAATTTCCTCCCTTTTTGTTCTTCAGAAGGATGCCACATCTTATAAAAAATTCCCTGTTCAGTACCCTGTTCATATTGCAAACAACCTAATTAGAAATTCATTCTGCACTTTTGAAACCGTTTTTTCTTGCAGAGATAGAGCAGTCATTGCAGATCTCTTGTACTAATACAGCTAGGAGAGGGGTAGGAGCGTGTTCTCACTACAAGATGCATATACAGCATATTGTGCTGATAGCAATCACAGGGATATCTGATTGTCATTTTTCTAACAGTTTGCACCAATGTAACTGCATTACTTCTGTGATCTCACTTCAACACCTGAGATAAAACCCATCAAAGATCCTGGCATGTCCACCATTATTTACAATAGGATTTAAATAGGGATCATTCTCAGGCTTGGCACCAGTCAGGCCTAATAACTTTGACATCCATCTCGCAGCTTGCCCCACATGTATAGTAACTTGTATGTGTAGGCAGTCCCTGTGGATACAGGGATGTGTCTCAGGATTTGATCACAAGACTGTCACTTGTTTTATTTCTGCCTTTGATTCACCCTTCTCTCTCCCCTCCTTTCTTTGTTACCAGCCTCTTGTGATCAGACAACTCATTAGCCACCCCAAACTGTGCCAAACAGATGGGAAACCTTTGATTGGTTATCCAGGTTGAATTCAGAACCTTGGAGATTTGCCCATTGAAAACAGTGATTGATGATCAATAGTTTTGTTTTATTTATTTTTTCTCCCCTACACATAACACTATTAGGAATTTAAAAGGAAAGCAGTGTTAATTCCCACAACATGCTACCAAGGACATTTTCTATATGGAGCTTATGCCATGAAGTTCAAAGTTCCCCTTCTTAGAATCATAGAAAGTGAGGGTGGGAAGGGACCTGAGGAGGTCACATCTAGTCCAACCCCCTGCTCAAAGGAGGACCAGCTCCACCTACATCATCCCAGACAAGGCTTTGTCTAGTCGGGTCTTAAACACCTCTTCTCCCCTATTCCCATTCATCTTCCTTTCCTTTGTTTATTTCTACACCTCTTTTCTTCTTTTTGCTCTATACAGATTGGAAAGGAGCCTAAAGACAGGCACTGATTACCCTCAACCATACGTGACTTCCTGGTCTATCAGATCCCTGCAAGTCTAGGCAAATGAGGGTGATCTTATTGTTAATTAGTGCACCAGGAGCCAGCCAATCCAGGTTCAATACTTGTCTCTGCCACTTGCTTCTGATGTCAGGTGGGGCAAATCCCTTGAATTCTCCGTGACTTGGAGACTCACCTGTAAAGGGACTTAATGCTTTTTTGGCTCATCAGACTGCAAACTCATTTAAGTGGGGGAGTGTTTCTTAGTACATGGACATACAGCACCTAGCAGAATGAGGTCCTGGCCTCTACTTAGTTTAGCCGCTGGGGTACCGCTTCAATCCCACTACTAACAGGCTTGTACTAACAGAAGCTAATCCTGCAGTCTGTATTCAGGCATAAGTTACACTTGACTGCAATGGTAATTTTGTCCAAAGAAGGCCTACAGGGTTGAGCTGCATAACGAGACCAGAAGATTTCCCCTAACTGTATCCTAATGAACCTGAGAGAAAATAATATCCTGATAACAGGAAGGGGGAAAAGGAGATTAAAGGGCAAGGCTAGAAGAGAAGAGGGTAAGACAGCACAGCAGGCACACAGGCTAATGTGCTCAGTGGAACAGTTAAACCAATGTAAATGAAAATGCCCCTTTGAGTGATATCACACACTAATATACACAACGGCACCTTCTGTTCTCCCCCTTTCCCTCCTTCTTATCATCCTGTCAGCAAACCCTGGCTTCAAATCCACAGCTCCTCCTGACACAAAGGATGCTGGCAGATTTTGAAACCCCGAACCTATGTGGGGAAACCTAACCCTAATGCCTTCTCCTTGTACTAGCTGGACAAGGTTCTTTGGGTAAATCTGATATTTTTTATTAAACCAACTCAAATAGTTGGAAAAACTCGTAGCAAGTTTCCGGGCACAAAGACCCTTCATCAGGCTGAGGAAGTGTCTGCAGCTGGGCTGTGCTCTTCCTACTCCTCTCTGTACTATCGCTCTATGGTCTTGGTAGGTCATCACCTGTGTTAAGAGATCTGCAGCAAACAATTCAGACCACTTATGTGAAGCTGGAGCAGCAGAGGGAGATGGGAAGAGAGAAGAAAAAAAAAAGCTTATTTTCACTAAAACCCAGGTCTGGTCTTAGTGAAAATAAGGGAAAACCAACAGAATTCTAATAAGGTCAGCAGAGAAACTCCGATTTCTGACCAAAACAGGATTTGGTTCAATGTGTGCTTTTGCAGAATGGTTTTTAGTGCAGTACATAAGTATATTGTTTTATTGTTTGCAGTCAATTAGCTCTGTGCATGTGGTACTTTTTTTTTTTCCTGAGAAGTTTGAATACTAGATGTCCTTGCTTCCTTGTATTCATGTCTGTCACCTCAGCAGCAATAATGGAGACAAATGAAGTCTTGCCACTTATTTGGTTTCTACAGTACATTATTTACCGAGTACTCAACCATGTCAACTTGGCATATATTTATGGAATGTATCATTCCAAGATGGTCTCCCATCAGCTCAATCCAGTGCGGTCTACTTTCCAAGATCAGCTCTAACTGCCAAGAGCTGATTCTTCAAAGGGTTGCAAACTTCAGGACTCATGGCTATATGATAAGCAGTCTGCATCAGAGGTGCAAGGGCACCATCTTACTTGCTTGTTCTCACTTTCCATACCTTGACTTCCAGGTTTCAAAGAGGCCACTTCATTTCTCACTCATACAGGGTGGTGGGAAGAGCCAGTGGGCACATCTACACAAGATGCTAAAAGTGCAGTAGACAAATTCTACTATGCATTAGGGTGTCATGGCAGAATTAATCTATTGTGCATTAGTGTCACTTAAAAGACATGTGCCAGTGCTACTGTGCAGTAGTGCTGACTATTGTGCATTAAGTTGGTACCTGTTATTATAGATATTAAACGTAATGTGCATTAATTACAACGCATTAATGCACATGTAGACATGCCTGATAAGAAGGAGAGAGAGGAAAGTGTCAGGTGACTGAATTAGCTTCTGTCTAGCTAACTCAGTCCCGAGGGGCAGTGAAAATGCAATGGCATTGGTACTCAGGAACCCTGGGTACTCAGATTGCCAGCCTGTAATGAGGTTTGTGATGCTCTGCTTCACTGCTGCTGGTACCTGTGATAACTATATTAAAGCTAGGTGTGCAGATGCCCACCTGTGCTGCAATCCTGCCTCTGACAGCAGTGTAGATGTGTCTCCAGTTGCGCTTGTGTGTCAACAAGCATCTGCTACATCAGGTATAGACTTGTCATAGCATACTTCCTCCCTAGAGCAGTCGAGAATCCAGGAGGGAGAAGGTAGTTCCAAAATCTCCCTTCTGAGCTGCTCCAGGGGCAGTACAACAGCACGATCATGTCACAATCTAGCCTTAAGTGTTCTCGAGTGTTTGATACATTGTCAAGTAGAGCATGCTTAAAATACATAGTGAGTAAGTATGCCATTCAGGCAGTTTGGTATAGGGTAAATATGCCTCATCAGTGCTAACTCATACAGAGTCCTGACATTGCTATTTCCTTGGCAGAAATACAAAAGCATGCACATCATCATCATCAAAGCAATCTGACAAGGGACTCGTGAGTGCTGCTGACAAATGACAAGCTCAAAGCACGTTCTCAAAAGTGAAGTAAACCCTCTTCAGAGCAAGTTTGTTACTTACAAGTATTAAGGGGTTCAATGGTAGGAAATGATCCCAGAGAATTAACACAGATGACTGTTTTTTTGTTTTTTTTTTATGTCCCTAAAATGTTCCCCATGTTTAGGACCAAACTTAAATTGATGGGTTTTTTTCAAGCTTCTGCAATGAGCAGCTATATTCCTTCCCATAGATTCATAAATGTTAGGGTCAGAAGGGACCTCAGTAGATCATCGAGTCCGACCCCCTGCATAGGCAGGAAAGTGTGCTGGGTTCAGATGACCCCAGCTAGATGCCCATCTAACCTCCTCTTCCCACTTTGTTTTTGTATAACTTTCACTTTGGGAATCCAACTAGCAAGGAAGACAATATTATCACGATACTACTGGTTGGGCCTAGAAGAAAAAGGGTCAGTAATAGCTTTGCAACTATTATAACTAAGAAGTCAGCTAAGATCTTGGGGTAAAAGAAGCAAAATTTATACACATCTGACTTTGGAGAGAGACTGGAGATTCTGTACCTAGCTTTGTCACATGCTTTGGGGGCACCCTGGGACTTGTGATTCAATTTATTTGTACCTTTATTCATAGAAGCATAAAACAATAGGGTGGGATGGACCTCAGGAGATCATGTAGTCTGACCCCCTGCTCAAACCAGGACCATCACCCATTATATCAACTGTATCACTATATATATCCTTGCCTGTTAGATGCAGATAATAATTAGTGCCA
Source organism: Alligator sinensis (assembly GCF_000455745.1). Lineage (NCBI taxonomy): Eukaryota > Metazoa > Chordata > Crocodylia > Alligatoridae > Alligator > Alligator sinensis. Next base: position 2,437,718 of record NW_005842036.1, on the reverse strand, counting down.
AGAGAGAGCCAGATTTCCAGTTCCTAATGAATTCCAGTTTCAATTTCTTCTGTCCCCTGTCAAAAAGCAAAGTGACCCCGCCAGATTATTGTATCAAAGTATTAAGTGACGCAACCATTTGTAAATAGTGATGCGGTGGCGGAGTGTATCAGCAATTTGACCCAACATGCGAGCGATGCGTGATCAGGGCGTAATCACCTGTGGTCTAGCCAATCAAAGACCACCTAATGGGCATGGCTGGCTGGCCAGCATGTCCATGGGTTCCAGAATGTACCATCAGGGGAGCGTCCTGATTGGCCAAAAAAGTTATATAGGGGACCGCACGCCTCGGTGCATGGTCCCCAGGCTCTGACTCTCAAGGCGGATTGATCACCCATCTTGGGGCCTGGTCAGACCCCTAGGTCTATAGCAGAAGCTGCTCCGGTCGCTCCGAGCATTATAGTTTACTGCATCGCCAAATCCGGAACGCATTGTACTTTGTCCCAACCAGACATCGTACTCGTATACTGCAGTCTCCACCCGCCACCCACCGCCTGTCCCTTGTTGCTGTATATAGTTCATCGCCTCCAAGTTATATCACCCTTCAAGTTGTGTCGACAGTTCTGTAAGTAAATATCAAATTTTATTTCAAACCCCATTGTCTGTGGTGCTTATCTCATCTCCCTCTCGCACTTGGCATCCCCGAGCGTGTCTAGGTTGGTGTCACCACCCGGTGCCCCACTCGACACGCAACTGCGGCTGTTTCCCAAGGACCATCCGGGAATCGAGACCCACATCCCCGAATTCAGGAAAAATAAATAACATCAATCTGCATTTTTCATTCTTATAAAATTGAAGCATTAGCCTCCAATTTTAACCTTTATTAACTTCTTTTTTTTTTTTAATTATCACAACAGGACACTACTGAGCCTTATCAAAAGAGTGTCTTGATGCTAAGCAAAAATGGTACTCAAATAACCATATTATTTAAACACTTTTGATTTCCAGAAAAATGACAGGGGGGAAAAAAAGGAATCAATGATTGCTTCCTGACCTGCTCTAAGAGCCAGGCTTTGATTTTCCCTCTGTTTACACTGTTTTCTTGGTTGAAGCCCATGAACACAACCATAATGTAAATACAAGGCAGGACAGCCGGGCACCTTGCAGACCATGCCTCCTTCAAAGAGGCATTAGCTTTTGTGGGCTACAGCTTATTTCATCACATGCACGTAACCAGGTAGGTTGCCACCGACAAAAGCTCAGGCCTCTCTGAACAAAGTATCTTTGCAAAATGTATCAAACAGCCCTAATTACAAACTAAGGAGGCTTGATTAAATTTCAGATTAGTTAGAAATGAACCTGAGCTCTGAACCTTTGGAAACTGCCCCTTTATGATTCGCTCCATATAAAGCATGGGAAATAAAATATTTGCTGCTGACTAAAATGAAGATTTCTTTTTATTTTTTTTTTTTTGTCACGGGAAGCGAAGCAAGGTTCACGAACACATCACAAGCCTGATCCAAGGCATATGGAAGTGAGTGGAAAGCCTCCTGTTGACTTTCACAGACTGGATCACGCCCCACATAAGCTGTTCAACAAGAGCAACTAAAACACATTGGGAAAAGGGTCTCTGCTTTATGGAGTCATTTGAAGGGAGGTAATGGAACAGCTGTTGCTTACATATAACACATGCATCCCTTTGGAAATGCATGTGGGCCGAGTCTTTCTGCACAGCATGGGACCTGCGCACGGGCCTGACATCTCCAGCTGCACAGACCACTAGCCTGAGCAGTAACCTCTCAATGGCTCCTCGAATCCCTCTAGTCCCTTAAATGGAAAAACAGCTTCATTAATTCCTCCCATAAAAAGTCAGGACATAAACACAACATGCTCCATTAAAATGGTCAAATTAAACAAGTAAAGAACCTTTCCTGTGCTTTTTTTCTTTTGCTTTTCTAATTTTGGTTCAAATAGCTTCGTTTTGGGGCATCGTGGTGGTGCCTGGGAAGAAATAACTTTATACAGATCATTACATCTGTGTTTCAAGGACCCTTTCTCTTTTTGTCTCTTTTCCGCCAGCAGTATTTTAAAGGGACAATATCCAGATCAAAAATGGATGTATCAAATATTAGATCTATCCATTACTGCTTCAATAATATTTGCAGTACCCAGAGGTTCAAATTAAGATTGAGCCTTATCGGATTACCTATATAGGAAAACATTTTCCCTTCCCAGGGACTTTACAATATAACTATGTGAGCAGATACAGTAGACGGATCATCTTAGAGTTTTGTACCAAAGACAATCACTGTAGTACCTAAGTACTTTCCAAGTAAAATACAGTAAAAATAGCAAAATCCTAATGGTCCTTACTGTAAGTGCTGTTGAATTAGTGTTTGCATTTCATTTGCTTTAGGTAATAAAAATAAGCTGGCTACTTTCATCTTTCCTCTTTGAGTATACTGCATTTCATGAGGCCAGTTACATAAGGAAAAAGTCCCTTTAAAAAAAATAAGTTTAATTAATATTCATCACCCTTGCTTAATAAGACTCATTTGTGTAACTCTTAACAGTGGAGCTGATCAGGAATTTTTTTGACATTTTTTAAAGAGAAAGCCTGATCCATTTAAGGCTAACCTTTTTTTGTGCAAAAGAGTTGATTTTGATGAGTTTCTCAACTTGAAACTGTTAGAGAAAAAGATTTCCAATGTGTAAGATGACCCCATTTCAGCAACTCCTAGATGTGGGGATGTGGAGTCTTCAGCCTAGAATGGACTGAATAAATGAATAAATAACAATATCAAACAATGAATAAAAATGAATGAAATTGAAATGAAAATATCAAAATGAAATACTTTGACTCAAAATCTATATATTTTTCTTTTTTAACGTTTTTTAGCTTCAGACATTTTTTTAAGATACTGACTTTTCATGATTTGAAATGGGAAAAAAAAGATTTTGAAATCTCAAAAAAGACATTCTGGGACGGGGAACTATTTTATGCCTACTTTTAATTAACGACAATGATCTTTTTCAATATGTATATTTAGAAAAGCAGGTCTTATTTTTACAACCATTTCAATAGGATTTCTCAGACTAATAGCTGACGTCGGGTTTGTCAGTAAAATATGTTTTCTCTCATGAGAGATGTAAAGATGTCTTTACACATACATTTATTTAAAAAAAAAAATTCCTAACAAAACTCAGAACCTAAATGCTATTCAGTAATTTCCATTTCAATGCAACAGCGAGTCTTTATCATATGCATTGAATTTTCAAACAGAAAAGAAAATATTGTTTATACCTTTAAGCAAAAACATCACTGTTTATATTCATATCATAAAAAGTAATTATTTTCACTTCTGAGAATAAATTCTTGATTATGCTCAAGTTAAGATGTTGCTGATAAATGATAATGCTACTATTTTTGTTAACAGTATTATTTAATTGATTAATACTTAATAACAATGCATTATTAGTATTGGTATCATTTCAGTAGGGTATAGAATACCTAAATCAGGGCCTCAATTTAGCAAGGCACTACACAGCTGCATAATATAACAGAGCTCAGATCCAGAGGAGGCGACACTTTAAATAAGCAAGGACAACAGAGGTTGGGAGAAAGCAAGGGAAACAACAAGGATAACAAAGGTTGGGAGAAAACAGCAGTAGACCTGCTTTACAGATGTGGCTCTTAGTCAATGAGCTAAAACCACAAAAGGATCCTGTAGTAGATCCAGGAATTGAATGCATATCCTTTGCATTGGCACTGGATTCATGACCCAGATACCTTGTTTTGGGAGGACCCAAACCTTCAGACTGACCATGACCTCTCCATTCAATAATAGGCAAATTTTATTGATAGACAGTGGTAGCAGATAAGAATAGTGTAAACAGTTCTATTTCTACCAGCCCTAGAGCTGTCATCAGAGTCAAGATACATGTGGCCAGTACGTGAGCTTCAACCTTAGGTTCTCTCTTGAATGTCAGAGGTCAACAGCCTGGAGGTTGGAGGCTGAGGTCCACCCTTCCCCAGTGGGGTAGGTAAGATGGGCTTGTGGTGTGTCCTCTGCCCATGCTGCTCTGAAATCCCTCCTTTTGTATCTTTTTCCCCTCTGTGATGACTCTTCATCTTTGGGCATCTCTGACTGTTTTTTTCTGTGGTTGTCATACTGTCCATGCTCTGTCCTGTCAGCATACTCCTTTGTTTCACAACCGTGTCACATGCACACATCCTAATTTGGGCTTTACTGGTCTTTTCCTAATTTGGTCTATTCCCCAAAACCTGAAATCTCAAGGGCCCTGCAGTTGGGCACTGTGACCTGGTGCCACCTTATCCCATCTTATGGAACAGTGTAGTACATGGCTTCAATTCCCAGCCTGTGTGTCTGCTCTCTGCTTGCCTGTATCAGACACAGTGGGCCCTGAAAAAACTTTGTCACACACAGGCTTTTTAGAAATCAGTTAGCCCTTGCTGTTGCCCTGGACCATTATTCTAATGCATATCTACGTTACCTTTAAACTAATTCCCAAAAGCAAACCTCTAAATACCACTTTCTAGCCATCACTTTGCATCCAAGTGAAGTACTACAAACACAGGTTAGTCATTCATCTTAAGTGCCAGCTCTTGGTGGGTCTTTTACAGCCAGATTCTAGACCACCTCTTAGGGAGCTGAAGTCATTCATGCAAAAGATGGATGGGTCCTCTTCTTCACTTCTTCTTGTGACTCTATGGGTGTGTTTACACATATGTTTGAATGCACCTTTGCCTATTTTAATGAGCATTAAAGCATCACAAAAAAACGTGCTCTTTAACTAATACAGATTAAAATAGACTAATGTGCCTTTTTCTAGTACCTCACAATGGAGGGTGCCCATACACAAGTTCAAAGGTTGCTCCCATGCACTGTAATAACTTGATTAACTGAGTCTGGTGGAGCATGGTAATTATCGCATTTCAGCAGCCTCCTGTGTCTCGTGTATCAGTGTCCCTGTGCTTTGAAATGCCAGCAGGGACACTTGAACTAAAGCTCAGCAAGCTTCAAACACCTCCACCACCCTTTTGAAGCTCAGGGATACTGATATATGAGACGCTGCAGTGCTTTAATTAAAGCAGCTCTTGGAGCACGTGTAAAAGTGCCCTAAGGTACTAGATTTAACGCACATTACCTAAAGCACATTAATGAATGTGTAGATGGATCCAGTGTGAAGGGTAAGAGGATGATGTTACAAAAGTAGATGCACTAATGGATTTTCAAGGCCTTAAAGTGGGTGGAATAGAATCTCAATTAGGTTTTGTCATAGGTGGACGAGAATCTGGTTCTTGGAGCTGAACTACATTAAAACAGCTAGTGTTTTGCTTACAAAAGGTATGCATATATATATTTTTTTTCCATTGAGAAAGGGTGGTCTTTTTGCCACTGATGTTATCAAAAGGATGGATCAATTGTCCTCGTAGCCCCCTCCCCACACTCTTCTCAAGTTTTTCCCGATAGAGCTGAACAAAACTACGTAGCATGTGCTCATTGCCTCATTACCCTCTTTGCAAATAAGGTTTTTAGTGTGGATTGTGGGAGGACTTCTGTTCTCATTGTGATTGATGGCTAGCAAACTGCTGGGGACAGTTCCAGTTGGTGGGTGAGAGACATCATCTTGTTTATCTTTATATCATATCTGTTGCAAATTAAACTAAAAACATAGAGTTTGCACACTAAAATGGTTACACTGTGGAGCAATGTGCCTATAAAACAGCATGCTAACAACCACAACATGATAAATGGAATGCAATAAACTTCCATAATTTCAGATTCTCCCACAGGCAGATGCTGAGGCTATCACCTGTTGCATTTCACTTGGTGACAGTATAATGACATCTCTGAGAAAGTATTCACCAAGCTTGCTTTACATTAGAGGTGAGCAGCTACTGACCCGCACTCAGCTAACTTCACACATGCTGCATCTGGAATAAAATTCACAACTGAGAGAGCAGAAAGAGCAGACTCCAGTAGTTCTCCCTATAGAGAAAACTGGCACTTATGAACAGGACTGACCTGTTCTGTTTAGTAGATGGCAGCAATATAAGGCGTAAGTTAAGAGCTAGACCCAGGAACCCATTTGTAAAGCACAAATTGTCTATTTTACTTAAGTTCTTAATACTGCACTTGCAGACATAGTATCCAGGCATATTCCAATAGTGCTAAAAGCCCTGAGACCAATAGCCGGAGTAACACCAGTTGCCTGCAGAATCTTTTTTTGGTGTTGTTGTTTTCTTTGTGTGTGAATGGGTATTTAAATATATATAGAAAAGGGCTGAAGTTGGGAGAAGTAAGATACAAACATATCCCCCCCCCCACCCCCGACACACACACAATATTTGGTGTCATCTAATGGTTCACGTACAAGAAGAAGACCCTAATCTCCATACTTCTACAAACAACACTGCTTTACAGGGTGGCATTCGACTCGCCCACCTCTGCTTTGTAGCCTCTGCATTTTTGGTCCACACCAGTGAGTAAACTGTAGACTTCCATAGCTAAAATTATAAGTCCCTACAGTTGAAGTGAACAAATCAGGCTTGGGCTGGCTGTGGGGAAACTGTAACACAGAGACAAATAGGTTAGGCCTAGTTTTGTTCATCTACAACTAGGCATATCGGTATTTACCTTCATCCACCGTAGGCATTTACCTACATTCACTGTTTGTGAAGAGCTGTGAACTCTTTGGGTGAAGAGTGCTGCATAGATGTAAGAAACTGTTATTACTGAAGTGTGAGAATACACTTTAATTTATGTAACGTAGTCTGGAGCTGAGGTTACACAGGGACAAGAAACCGTGTTAACTTTGGTCTTGGAATTTGCAATGCGGTACTTCACCAGGGCCCATTTCTTTACGAGGACATGTGAACTGTGAATAGTTTTAAAAAATGCATCAGCCTTTCCTGAGCTGTTCTTTTCCCTGTTTTTTTTAGGGTTTTAAAAATTTCCTTTAAAAGAAAAAAAAACTAGAATATCCTGCTTTGCTTATATAGGAGCAGCATTCACTTTCAGTTAATGACATTTTCTTTTAATTATGATAATTACAGGTCTAATTATAACAAATGACAACCTTCACACTGACAACTCATAAACATAAATGCTCCCTTCAAGCCACTGTGTCTAGAGAAAAATATTAAGACTTAATATTGATTACTGGGTCAGTGCTCTGCTGGAAACAGTAAAATATGAATGACTGGCTGTTGAATAGAGTGAGAAACTAGATGCCTTTGATCAAATCTGGAACTTGTTTCTACACCTCTGCTTTCACTAAAAAGAACAAATAGAAGATAACACACATATGATCAACCCTGTATCCACAAGGGGTTCGTCTCTGCAGTTTAAAAACTAAATATGTATTGACCAAGTGACAACCAAGGGAGAGTATGATAATTGTTTCTGAGCATTTCAAGGGAGCAAACTCCAAAAAGGGAGAGGATTTATTTAGAACGGTCCAAAGGGACTCATCTAGGATTAATGGGGGGAAATTAAGGAAAGGAGTTTGTAGGCTAGGCATCAGGAGCCATTTCTTTGTAATGGGGAGATCTATCAGACTGTGAAATATTCTTCCAAGGGAAGTAGGGGAAGCCCCATTGCTTAGATAGTGCAAAACTAACCCTGACAAAAGCACTGGTGAATACAGATGGTTGGAGGGGGGAAAAAAATCCTTGAAAGAAAATGAACATTTTCAGCTGAGAATGAGAGGGGGGAAAGCTGATCCAGAAATAATATTGTGGAGTGTCATGAGAAATATGGCGTTAGTGTTTCTTATACCCATATTCCTTTAAGGGATATATTCTGTGATTGGGCTGTGGCTGCCATCACACACTATTGATTTCTTCCTTGCAGAGATGCGACCATGAAGCAGGGGAGCTATAGGACTGCAGTGCAGCATTGGAGATGGTGGCGAGAAAGGATGCTGGGTCTAGTCTATACAGGACAGAGACATGAGGGTCCTGAACGACAGCTCCAGTGAGGCTTCGTGTTCGGCATTTCCAAGTAAATCATTCTGGTTTTCAACCAGAAGCCGAAATGTGTTTGGTTTTCAAACATTTCATCTTTAATGAACAGTGGAAATTTTCCACAGAAAGCATATACTTAAAAAAAAAAGTTTCATTAGAAGTTCTTTTCTTTGCTGAAACAGTTTTGACGGGGAAGTACTGAGCAACCCTACTGCTACCATGTTGTATGTAAGCATCCAGAAATCACAACAGAGATGGATGACAAGACCTATAATTAATTTTTAGCTTTGATTTCTCTGATTCTAATGATGATATTTCTTTTCCTTGAATAAACATACAACTAGCTAAATTTCTTCTTATTTTACCCTGGTCTGTCACCTGAAATCACTTAATGAACTACTGTTTAAGTGCCACTTTTCAGCTAAGTGCTTCCTCCATCCCTCCTCAAAATAGAAAAGATTCCCTTCACCTTGTTCCTTGTTCACAGCCTGGATGTATTACATTCCCAAGCTAATACATATATTCTGTATACTGTTACTATTACATTCCCAAGCTCATATGCAACATATACGCTTTATGTGCAGGGAAGAAAGCCATGTGAATGGCTAAGGAAATCAGTAAAGTGGTTGAATGCCTTCAAAATTCAATGGATGCATTGTGTGACTCTCCATACTAGGGATCAGCAAAGTTTTGGGCCCTGGGCCCTGGCCCTCTTCTGTGGGTTGTGAATCAGTTCCCCTGAGCATCCCTTATTCCTTCCCCTGAGCATCCAAGCCTCCTGCACTTACCCTCACCTCTGATACTGGTTCCCTCTGCAGAAGGGATTAAGGACAGCAGAGAGGACAGCAGAGGGGACAGTCTGCTCAGTGCAGTTGTGTGCTGCCTGATTCCCCCATGCTGCCCTGGGCCAGGTAAGACTTTCTTAGGGTTGATCCAAGTCCTTCGCAAGTTGGATCCAAAGAATACATACAGCATTTTAAAATAAGGGAATTGATGGCATGATGGAAGCAGGTGGGATAATGACAGTAGAAGAAGAGCTGGAAAAGGTACAAAGGATTAAGACTCATTGCTGCCATACCGAGGAGGAGATTGGGCAGAAGTCATATCGGATGTTTGGTACTTTAAAAGAAACAGAATTATTTTTCCATCTTTCCAGCAACATTCCTGTGTGGGACAGAGGCATTCAAACATGGGGCGTAGTTTAAGGCTATTGGTATGGTCATGAATAATATAGCTAAACATACCAACCCACACCCATTTCCAGGTGTTTCTTGTGACTGAATTACACCTTGCCTTTGCCAGACTTATCTATTTTACCAAGCTCACAATGGAGGCATGTAAAAACCAGGACAGATGCCAGCAGATCAAAGGAGATGATTCTTCCCCTCTACTCAGCACTAATGAGGCCACATTTGGAGTCATCTGGAGTCCTGTGTCCAGTTTTGGGCCCGCCATGACAGAAAGGACATGGGCAATTTGGAGAGAGTCTGGCAGAGAGCAACAAAAAAGGTTAGGGGTCTATGGCACATGATTTCTGAGTAGAGACTGAGGGAACTGGGCTTATTTAGCCTAGAGAAGAGAAGACTCACAGGAGATTTAATAGCAGCCTTCAGCTACCTGCAGACGGGGTGCAAAGAGGATGGAGCTGGGCTGTTCTCAGTACGGGCAGATGACAGAACTAGGAGCAATGGGCTCAAGATGCAGAAAGGGAAGTTGCGATTGATATTTCTCATAAGGAGGTTAGTAAAACACTGGAACAGGTTACCCAGACAGGTGGTGGAGTCTCCATCCTTGGAAGTTTTGAAGCCCTGGCTAGACGAAGGCTTGACTGGGATGATGTAGTTGGGGCTGGTCCTGCTTTGGGCAGGGAGTTGGACAACATGTGACCTCCTGAGGTCCCTTCAACCCTGATTTTCTATGACTCTATGATGGGACCACACCAGGAGCTATTTTAAAACACTCCCTATCCTGTTATGATTTGTCTGGCTGGCTGTATTTAATAGAAAGTTTTTTTGGCTATTAGGTTTTGGAAGTTGTTTGAACTGTGTAATGTGTTGGAGGCAGGTACTCCCCACCTGGAGATTTCTGAACCCGGTCGGCTTTCCATCTCCACTTTCAAAGTGATTTGCATTCTCTGCTTGGCAAGGTGAAAAACCAGACAGATTGATAGGAAAGCAGGCTTTCTGGCTGATTGCTAAAGATGTTTCCTTGATTTGTGCAAAACAGCATGGAGCTAACACCCGATAAGTAATGCAACAGTACAGGAGAAGGAAAGGGCATTCAGAAGGTTTTTTGAAACCTGGCTCAGAAGCTCTCCTGGGATTGTCTGAGGTGGATATCCACCCTATGTTTTAATTTTTTTTAAACATCCTCACTAAACGCAAAATGAACATGGAGGGGAAGTAACCAGGAGAATCCTTTGTCAGGCCAAAATGATACATTACATATATATCACAATACCATACAACCCCAAATGCAAGATTCTCACTTAGTTCGGGGCTCAGCTGATGGATGCTAGCTAAGACCTATCTGAACATATCACTGTTGTATTTTTAAGTCAGCCCTGTCCTCAATGCCTCACTCAGGTTAAGCTCTATTGGCTAATAATGGTCCAAAACACCATTATGTCACTGGGAAACTTCACCTGTATAAGGCATTTAGAAATAAGTTCACAGGCCTGGGAGTCATTCTCATGTGGTATGAAGAAACTCTCTATGGTTTTTAAGAAGCCAGGTGAGATCACCATAGTAGTATCTACTACTAACGTTCAGGATCTACCAGTCATTGAAACTATTTCTTGTTAGGGCTTCCTCTTCTGTGCTGAGTTACTGGCTTATTTCCTACCTGAGAACATCAACAAAAACAAGTTCTCATTATGATCATCATTGCTACTAAGATGCTTTTATCCCAGTAGAGTGCTGATGGACTGCCACATGGAAAGAAGGGATGACTCATTTTCACCTAATTGTTACCAAACATCCACTGACGGTTCTTTAACACTGGACCTAGGACCAGATAAGAAATAGGATGGAGCAGAAATGTTTTTGGTCCCACCATTAAAGTGATATACAGCCCACTGAGCTCAATGGGAGTATTTTTACTCATGGGATTATTAAGGAGTGCATGAACCTTTAGAAAATTAATTTTCTTTCTCAGATGCAGTTAGATATTCTTTGACATTTGTAAATTATTGGTGTAATTGGGACTATTGCAGATATAAGGCACTATCAGTGCAACCATGAAGCAAAAATCTTGGCCTCACCAGAGGGGTAGCTTGTCCCAGCCTAATCCCCTCCCCCCTCCCCCTTATAGTTACTAGAGGATGGACAAGGTCTGTAGCACTATACAAGGCTTTGTGCCTGCCCCGACTCCCACCCAGTTGGCTAATCAGCAAAACCAGACCAGTCACTTCTCCTATTTAAGGTTGGAGAGAAAAGCGAGAAGTGTTAGGGTTCTTCTTGATAGTTGAGTGTACTCCTAAAAGTTGTTTGTCTCCTGACTTCTGCTTCCTGACCTGGCCAGACCTGACCTGTTCTTCAACTCAGCTAACCTCAGACTTGACTCCATGGCCCTGATTCTGTGGCCTTGGCTCTGAAACCTGTGTCCTCCAATCCAGTGGCAATGCATAGGGGGTGCGCGGGGGTGCATGTGCACCCCTGAGAGCGCTGGTGCATCCCCTGATAGGCCGCACTCTAGACTTAGGTGACGGGCAGGGGTCAATATGGCAGTATGGAAGGCAGGCTGGGGAGTGGGAGTCCCATGGCCACTCCCGGTCGGCTTGGTTGTCCGTGGCCACCCCTCGCAGTCAGTAAGACTGGCTGTGGACTCCCCCCCCGGGTTGGTGAGATTGGTGCCCCCCCTGACTGGTTGCTGGGGGGGCACAAGCCCCCCCTGACTAAGGTGGTACCAATAGCCCATGCTCCAATCTAGTAAACCTCTAATCCCTGATTTGCCTCCAGGCCTGACCACCAACGTCCTGGCATCTGACGGGCAGCAATCATGTGGTACTGAGCAACAGAACACTAATAAAGAGCTAAAATGTGTCCTTTGATGTTTTAAAAGCTTCTTGGAAAACTATAGAACTGGAACCGAGCTACATGATCTGCTTAGCTAGCAAAACTGTAAATTAATTTTCTTTTCTGGGTTGGGCTAACCAAAACTTTAGCCAATTGCTAACATGCACTGATAAAGTCAATGACAAAGCTTGCTGTGGGAAAGAAGAAAAAAACCCTGAAAACACAGGAACAATTACTGCCCAACTGTTTTTGTTTAAGCTGCCATTTACTTATGAGCAATTGAATCTCATTATTTCTGCCAAATTATATTTTACTGCAGTCAGGAAAAAACAAAACAAAACAAATCACTTTTTCCGCATTTGAGACAGCTGGGATCTTGTTGAGGTGCTTGTGGGCTCCTAAGCAAATCAGAACTGGTGTTCACACATGAGTTATTTTCCATCTTTGAAAAGCAGGAGGCACTGCTCTGTTTCTTCTAGGAGGGAAATAGGAAATGAGATCACCATGCAACACAAAGGAGGCTATCGTATCAGCTGGAAGAGAGAATGGATATGGATGGGAAACAATTTTCTTGCCCTACAGAACTTTTTGACATCTAAAAAAATGGTTCTGCTTTTCATTAGGGGGGTGGGGGGGTTAAGACATTGTAGGGGGCAGGGAGGAATGACAGGGAGAAAGAATAACTAGCAACTTGGGCCATAAGGCCAGATTCATACTCTTATTTTACCAGATTCAGACTCTTGGCTGGAATCTGGACCTCTTATAGTCCAGATAAGTAGTACCCAGACCACTGTTGGGACTGTTCCACTCTGTATAAATATTTAAATATTTATTGAGATGTGGTTTCCCATACTTCCACAGAAGTGAGCTGACCACGAGGAACGGAGTTGGTCTATATTTGGTCTCTGTCTCCACCTTGTATATAACCTAGGTAGAAAGAAAGACTCAAAAAGGGGAAAAGACGTGTTATTTCCCTCTTTTTGATCCTATATACGGTCCCAAGTCACATACAAATCTGTGAAAGAAACAAGATTTATAACATTTCTTGACTGCCATTCTAGTACCTTCATCACAGAACCTCCCACTACTAATGGGAAAGGCCTCAAGCAGTTAAACTTTCAATTCCATCAACTACCCCAAAGTTTCCAATTTTTCAATCCATCCATTCCCTTCCCTCTTTTTCCCCAAATGTACCAGATTCTCCTTTTTTTCCTTTCTATTCCATCCTTCTCTTCCTATGAACTCTAATTTATTCTCTTGTCCCAAATGGGCCCCTGATTCTAAGTCTCTTTCACCTTGGCCTTCAAAAAGGCCACCTATTTATGGTGATAAATGGAAAGGCAGTTCTCTAAGGTCTAACACTCTCTGTATAGTACTCTGTTCTAATTTCTCACATGGCAAAACTTTCCCACAGAATTATACTCCTTCTGCTTGCAGGGGACAGAAGGGTCACAGGTTTGGAAAATCTCTATCAGCCCAGGTGATGTTACCAAGACTGCTCATGCCAAAAGCAGATCTTAATTCAGGTCCCAGGACTGGTAGGAGAAGGACAGTGCAGAAAAGAAGGGCAACTTGTTAAGCAAATAATATGGCAAATGATTTTGTTCTGTCCCTCATCTTGATACTGGTCTGTCCAATCTTCAAATCCAATCTCAGTTCCTCTGTGGTTTCACTGCATTGTCATTCTCATTGTGGCCATTTCTTGAGTCAAACTGTTCGCTCCTGTACACTGACATAAATCTGGACTAACTCTGTGCTGATGTCAATGAAATAACACTGATATAAGTGAGAATAAAAATTTGAACTGTACATACCGACAATGGACACACCTGAAAAAGACAAAATCCCGATCCTTTGTTCATCTCGACTTATGAAGAAGGCAGGGCAGGGTGGCACCTTAGAGACTAACTTGTTCAGAAATGCATATGCTTTCATAAGCACCAGCTTACTTCATCCCATGCTATGATTAGGGTAAGAAACTCTGCTAAAGCTACATCAGTATACCTGGGGAGACAACAGGAGTTCACAGCTGGAAAATGCATGAGGGCAGGATTTCTTTCAGAACTGTATTGACAGATCAATAGAGTTGGCAAGAAAAAAATTCCATTTTATGCCAAACGCTGGGTTTCAAATGTTATTGTTTTTTTCTCATGATGCAAAAACATCTGATAAAGATGGTAGAATAAAAATGACATTTTTATTTTCAGATTGAGTGGTGAAAAGCATGAGACGCAGATCAACCATATGGGCGAGAGGCAAGGGGATAAAATATCCTCATGTTCTAGGCACTCAGTTCTTATGGGGGGGACCTAGATTCAAGTTCATGGTCTTCTACCTCCGAGGTACATGCACTGAGATATTGCCATTTCAAGGTGGGTCTTCCTCTGACCAGTAAATCCATTCTAAACCTGAGAGTACTTCTTAATGAAAGTTTTGTTGGAACAAAATCATTTTAACCAAAAAAATTCAGATATAACAAAAAATCAAGCTATAAAAAACCCACACAATTCCTCTCCAACTCTATAGATCACAGAATGTACCAGGTAGAAGGTAGGGAAGGATGGCACCTTAGAGACTAACTTGTGCAGAGAGGCATGAGCATTCACAGGCAACAGTCTGCTTTGTCAGATGCGAAGAATGGGCTTCTAGCGTCTGAATGCACATGAATATACATTTGATGAATGAATGTACATCTGAATATCAATGCAAAGAGGAAGATGCAGTCCTGACCACAAAATCTTCATATTCTAGGGCCTCTCATCTGGCAAGCACATGTCTATTTAACCACGGACTTGTGAACATTGAATGAAATATAAAAGTGGATCTTTGCAGTATTTTGCTTCTGGAACTACATGGATACATCTGGGATGCGTAGCAACAAACACTGAATAATAACAAAAATAAATATTAGCCAACTCTTTCTGAAAAGGCTGGTTTAGGTTTGCTTGTAGAAATAGGCAGAGAGCCAGTGGGGGGAAAAATTCTGTTTCCTAGACAGGTTCACACATCCATAGCCTTATTCAATCTGCAGGAAAAATGCATCAGTTCCTCTGAAAAAAAAAAGAAAACAAATGAAAATAACAGTATCTTCCTCTAATGAGCCCTGTTGTCTTCATTAGCATTCCTGTAAGGCATTATATAAAACAAACTGAGAAAGTCTGCTCTCTCCAAACACAAGCTATTTGGGCTGGTCTGCAATCAACAATCTTAGTTAAGTCTTTACTTTATTCTTTATCCTTGCTTTTAGCTTGTTTTCTTGATTATATATATATAGAGTCATTATTTTACATACATATTGTGTGTTTATATATGCACATACACACAACATAATGCAATACCATATTGTAACCACATTAAATGCAAACTAAGGGCCAAAATCCTGTTCCACTTTTGTGTTGTAGCTGTAGCTGCGTGAATGTCATTTCTGGCACTTATACAGTATTTCGATTCTATTCCCTCCTCTGGCAGGATAGGACCTTGTGGGTATGTGCATATCTGTCCAAAGTAAAATGTAAGAGAAAGAAGGCCCTTATAGCTCAAAGCCAAACAGCTTAGTGGCTAGGGAACTTGCCTAGACAGTGGGAATGTGGCTCAGTAAGATGAATGCTTCCCTGAAAAAGAGAGAGCCCTGGTCACAATGGGACAGAAACTGTCCTAGTGCTGCTAATCCATTTTATCGCACCAATATTAAATGCAAGGTTCAGAAAAGTTATTGAGGCAGAGGCCAAAAGCCAGGGCCTGCTCTCAGTGAGCCACACTTGCTCTGACTTATATACCTCCTTGTCCCCCAATTCTTCTCCTTCTTGGTGACCAAGCCAGCTTCAAGAGTGGGTGATGTGAAGTTCAACCTGGGGTAGTCAGAGCACTTTGTTGGGAAGCATGAGATACAGGTTTGAGTTTCCTCTGTGTGAGTGGGGCCTAAAACCCAAGTTGTCCATGGGTAAGCACCAAGGATCTCCATTGTGCCCCAAATTGTGCTTTGGCAGCTATGTAGCTGCCAACTGGGTATATAAAAGTGAAATATTATTTGGCCCTATGATGAACCAGATAGAGGTGTCAGGGCTGCTGGGTTCATGTTTTTATTTAATTATGAAGGTATATATTTTGGATTTTTTTCTTCATTCACCCCGTATCAAATATGTTGGTGCTATGAGGAAAATAAACATGGAGATAATAGCCAAACCAACATTGAAGATTTAAATAAACTTCTAACTCTTCCTTGTTCCTATTGCAAACTCCATCTACCTGTTACTCTATCCAAGCATCATTCTACCCAAGGAGATGGGGCAAAAGAGTTCAGTACAAACTAGCACCCTCTTGTGTAACCTAGAGGTATTTGAGCTTGGTTTTCTCAGGTATGTTTTTGTGATACAGCTAGGAGTTAATTGGTAGTGAGTGGGGGTGTGTGAAGTGGGCCCTATTCAATTCAGATTTGGATTTGGATTCAGCCCGAATCAGGAACAGTGATTCCATTTGTTGATTTGGATCATTGTCCCTCATTCGATTCAGCCGAATCCAAATCTGAAGATTTGATGCTGATTCAAAGAATCAGTGATTCAGACACAGACACAGCTTTAAAAGTTTTTTCTACATACCTTGAGGTAGCAAGGCGTGGGTCGTAACTGCTGTGGTGCTGGGGCACAGGCAGCATACCACAGGAGTGTGGGGGCCCCCTCCATGTGCTTGGCATGGTAATCACCCCTGGCTTGGTGATCAGCCATAGGGGGACTCTGGGTGCCCCCCCCAAACCCAGGAGACACCAGTTGCCGAGCAGGGGGCTGTGTGTGTGTGTGTGTGGGGGGGGGGGGGTCCCCCACGCACTACCCAGAGGACCCATAAGTAGACCAGAAGTGCTTCTGGTCCACTTCTGAGTCTGCTGCCGAGTGCACTGGGAAGCCTCCCATGCTGCTGTGGGACACTCCACCACCCCACCGCCTCAGCATTCATGAGCCCCCACTACTTAGAGTTATGTAGAAAAAAGCTGTCTCTATGTCCAAGTCACTGAATCTTTCCAAATCTCTCCAAATCAATTCAGAGAGATTAAAGTGTCCCCTGATTTGATTCAGATTCAGAGATTCAGCCACTGAATGAGGCTGAATCCCTGCCGAATCAAATCAGGGACCAAAGCTTCACAGAGCCCTATAAGCCACTACAAATTCTGGAGCATGGGTCTATGGTGTAGTAATTTCTGAACACTAGGTGTGTATATTGATTCAATAAGAACGATATTTGAGTCAAATTCAGGCTCCCTATCTTGGTAATGAAAGCTCTCCTTGAGGCAGGGCCCAGATCTGGGTAGCCAAGAGAACTGATCTTAGATCTCATTTATTGAATATACACAAAAATGGCCTCTTAGGTTTTGTTTTCCGTATATATACATGTAATTGTCTTCCAAAATTAAAAAAAAAGACAAACATGAACAAAGAGAGCTGCAATGTTTTCATGGGAAGTAATATCTATTTGCAAAAAAAACATATTAGCTATCTGTTTAGTTATATTTCACAAAGGAATAGCTATAATGTATTTTCCACAGTGGGTGTCTCTACACATGCATTTGATGCAGGAGCAGTTTACTCATGAGTAAATGTTCATGAGAAAAAATGTTCATGAGTAAATGTTCCTGGGCAGGCATCTACACGTGCAGGGAAATGGGAACAGATTCGCTGCTCTTCACTCAAAGAGCAGCAAATCTGCTCCCACTTCCTTGCACGTGTAGATGCCTGCCTGGGAGCATTTACTCATGAGTAGTTTACTACTTCCTAGCTCCTGCTTCCTGGGACCCTGAAATGGGCTCTGGCACCACCAAGGGGAGCTGTAGGCTCCCCCTGATTGCTAGCCCAGGGGCTGGCAGGGAGCACACCCCTGGCCAGAGCTGAGATACTGCAGTCTGCCCCTGGGGCAGTCTGCCTGTTGCTGGGGTGGGGGCAATATCTCTCTGCCCTGGCAGCAGGGAGTTCCTGGCCCTGGCTCCCTTACTGGGGGCGTGGGACTTGGAAAGAGCTGCAGGGGAGGGGCAGGTGCCAGCCCCCTGTCCCATTCGCCAGTGGGGCAGCTAGCAGCTATCTCCCTGCTCACTACCCCAACAGTGGATCAGGGCATGGGGCTGGGACCTACCCCACCTCTGCAGCTCTTTCTAAGCCCTGTGCCTTGATCACCTGATCAGGGCAAGGAGCTGGGACCTGCCCCTGACCAGGACAGTTCCCAGCCTCCACTCCATGATTGCAGCTGGCTCTGGGATTTGTAGTCCACACTCACACCCAGCTGTAACTTTCAGTTTAGCAGGGCAGGGCTGTTCTGTACTTGGGGGAAATGGGGTTAACCTCCCTTCCTGGCCCCAGACCCCATCCAGGGTTTACCTGGGGGGGGGCGCAGTCCCTGCCTCACCTCCACCCCCACCCAGCCCTTCTCTGCTGGAGCAGACAGCACATCCCAGCCCAGGGCTGGAAAGCATGCTGGGAGATACTGATTTAACTTGAACCCCGCAGGGGTCTGAGACAGAAGTTTCATAAACCCGTTTGACCCAAATCAGTTAAGTATGATGCTACATTCATCAGGTTTATCTTAAACCAGTTTCAGCCATTTTGAAACTGGTTTATGTGCACTGAACTTCCGTTCTGTTGCAGGTTTAAACCTGTTTCTGATGACTTAAACTGGTTTATGTATAACTTCTGTCCCTAGCCCCAGTGACTCACAAAGACTTAAGATGCCAGTATTCATTTTATTGAGAGAAGAATTGGTCAGGAGCCTGCCTTCTACTCTTTAACAGTGTCATATTTAACTTCAGCTTAGACAGCCAGAAGGCATCTCTGTCTGAGCTGTAGTAGTATGTATTGGTGTCATGGTACATTGGTTTATCTACATTTTAATGGGGAAATTGAGACTCATGTTTGATGTTTTCATTAGCTTAAGGAACTGGTTTCAGGTTCTCATAAGCAAGGTGAGAGAGGCAATATACTTTTGTCTCCTCAATCTTATTAATAGGTCATTCATGATGCAATGAAGGATAGGCAAAACTAGCTTGAAAATAATGTGGTGCAAGACAAACACACAACCAAAAAATCATCTAGTGGCAGAACCTGCCTTAAATAGAAAGCAGCAAAAATAATGGCAAAAATCCTGCTCACGGGAACACAGTTTGTGCCTTTGCTCTTTACACAACATTAACAGCATAAAAAATACACATAAGTGGACTCCCAATAAAGGTTTTAGTAACTGTGAAAGTACTCAAAGGGGCTTAATATGAACATAGTTGCTCTGTTAGTCTCTAGTACCTTCAGCTTTAGCAGGTCAGGAGTCCCAATAGAGGACTCCCAAGTATTTAAAGGAATATTACCCTATTACTAGACATGGACTGGAATTGCTGTACTGAAATGAGTCAGTCATCCATTTAGTTTAGTGCCTTGCCTCTTATAATGGTCAGCATGAGATGTCTCAGAAGAAAGTGCCAGGCATCCTGCAGCTGACAACCCCAGGAACAAGGATACTTTCTCCTAAACCTCCATTATTTAGGGGTTGGTTTGTATCTCGCAATATCATTTGTAACCCTTTAATTTCTTTTCAGTGCTTGCTGCTGTGACCATTCGTATCATCTGTACATTAAAGCGATCTGGACACTCTGCAGCAGAGAGACAAGTCTTTCGAACAGACACTTTTACTATTGCCATCGCAGCGAAGCCTCTAAGAATCATCCGTGCAAATCATCTCCACATTATGCATTGTTCTTTTCATAAGGAGGTGCTCCAAAAGGTGAATAAATAGTATTACTGTCTCATTTTGCAAATGTGGGAAATGGAGGCACAGGCAGTCAGGCAGGATCATACTGGGTGTAAGACAGGCCTTTTAGCTCCGGATTCTCTGAGCCAGGCTTGCTCCTTTCTTTTGGCCTCTTACCACTGAAGAGGGAAAAAAAACAGTAGAAATGGGCATTTGTAATGAAGTCGAGTCACTCTACACAGCCCAGTTGTATAAGTGGGAAAACAGAGGCTCGGCGATATTTGGTAGCTTGTCTAAAATCACACAACAAATCTGTCTGAGCTGAAACTCAGGCATGGACATAGATGACATATTTTTAGCTAACCTTCTTTTTTGCAGCATTTTTTTCCCCATTTAGGACGAGCAACAGCAACAAAAAAATCAGAGCGACAGTGAATAAAACAATGAAACGAGGATTCAAATACTGGCACATATCCATTTGGCACTAGGCTAGACCTAATGTTGTTATACGTGCAAATGGGAGGGGGGGAAAAAGGACCTTAGGGACCAAACTGCTTTCAATTATGCCATTGTGAATCTAGAAGAACTACCAAATTACTATAATCAATGGTGTGATTCTGGATTTACATTTATGAAAACGAGAAAGGAATCTGGTTCTAATTGATCAGTCAGCTCAAATACAGTTGAGATTTCACTTCCTAGAATAATATACTTTCAAGAAAAATAAATAATAGGATTAAAACATTAGAGCAAACAGCTAAGGAATTTATATATCAAATAAGTTCCAAAGGGCCTGGAGTATTATAAACAGATTTTTTGCCTTACAGGTCTCATACTTTATGCAGATTTAAATAATTGAATTATTGAATAAATCTTCTATTTTTTATTTATTCAAGTATTTTCAATTTTTTCTTTCTTTTCTTTTTTTTCCCCCAGCAGTCATGCCACAAGTCATGGGGGAAAAAAGGCCTTCCTTGAAAGCCGACAAAAGTAAAGTGAAAATAAGTTACATACCCAAGAGTGTGTGTATGAACATATAGTATAGGGAAGGTGGAGGTAATATTATTCAGCCTAAAACTATCCACAGTGAGAAAGGAATTGAAAAAAAAATATATATGGGTTCTTTCCTAGACTTAAATAATTCACTCGTTGAATACATTGAATAAATCTCAGCCTTTCTCATGTATTCAAGGATTTTCAGTGATGGTTTTGCCAGCAGTAAAGTTAAAAAAAAAGGGAGAAGAAAACAAAACAAAAAATATACCTGGTTTTCTTTTAAAGAGGTAACAATCAAATAAGAAAAATTCTGGAGTTTTCTCAAAGCTTATATCATGCCAAAGGAGGCAGGTACCTAGCTGCCGTCAGCTTGCTAGTAACCTCAGCAAGAATATGATTGGAAAAATACAGAGGGTTTTTTTTTTCCTTTTTATTATATATTTTAAACAATTTTCAGTCTTTTATCTGGAGTTCTTTGATCAAATGCTAGCTACAGGGAATTTAGAAAAGCTTTTTTCACACTCCGCATTCTCCCTCTCGAATCAAAGTGATGGGGTTATCGTGTTGTCAAGCTCTATTGTTTGACAAATGTAAGCACAATATTGACAAGGGCTGAGTTGACCCTGGTTCCCTTTAAAGTTTTACACGCAGTTTTCTCTGTGGTTCGGCTGGCGAAAGGATTTCAAGTTAATTTGTGAACTTTGCTTTGCTCGGGAACTTCAAGAGGATAACCATCTTGCATTGGGGGATCTGGGCCCTCACAAAGCTTTTCAGAGGTTACTAATTGAACTGCGGATAGTACATAGAAGTCTGATGACGGTGTAGGTATGAAGTCCTGCTGTAGATATAGATGTGTATGAGTGTGAACCTTCCTCCTGACAGGTTCAGCCTTCCCTCAGTAAACCCAGCTGTAAATGGGTACCTGACCATCAGAGCTGAGAAGTTAGATGTGGTATATCCAGGTTGTTGCTTGGTGTGCGATTGGGTGAAAAACTCATGCCTTAAGCACACCAGCCCCGTGAATCATCGGATCACAGAAAAGTAGGGCTAGAAGGGACCTCTGAAGGTTATCTCATCCAAACCCCGGCCTACAGAGGCAGGCAAAAAACCCAGGGCATTTATACACATACCTTTTAGTTCTCTGATGCGCTGGATATCCGCCTCTTTGGAGCAGACTCAATTAATCGAGTCTGCTCCGCATGAGAGCTGATGTGCATCATGCTGTGCTTCTTGCATTTTGCCACTTACACAACTGCAAGCGTTGCATTGCTGGATGCTATTCAAAGCGGTCGGTGCTGCAGCGCTTACACATGCAAAAATGCCCCCACACTATGTACCAATCTGACCATGGGGTACAATTCCTTTCTGTCCCCAAATGTGGTGACAGGCAGGACCCCCTTACCCTTTTTAAGCACACCCTTGAAAAAACTTTGAAGTCCAAATGCATCCAAAGCTGAGACGAAAGAGGATAGGTGAGTAAGCGCATGCGGGAGGATCCTCATTCCACTGGGTTTTTTTCCTGGCTAACCCAGTGCACGTTGTACTCATGATGGCCTACGACTTCCACAAAACATGTTGTGGTTAAAAAAGATGTCAAGTATTTTGATTCCTGATATGAAAAACCAAGACATTGCATATACCTTAAAGAAGTTCCCAGGTCATTGCAATATAATTTGAAAAAAAAAAAGGGACAGAGGCCAACTTAATATAAGATACAACTGAGAAAGACAGGGACAGACTAAAAAGAAGGGCATGAATTAAGCTTCCAAACACACCTTCTTTTAAGTGGTCTTTCTTTCTTCAAACAGGTTTGGTTTAGCAGAGGAAGGGAGGGGAGAGCTACACGCATGCATGCATAGAAGGATATATTCAAGGAGACTTTCTCTGCCTATTGAAGTTTTATTTTTGTCTTTATGTGTTTTGAAGTTTCTGTCCAGGAAGGTTCTGAATCTCTTTTCCTCAAGAGTTTGCAAAAGAAAAGGAAGAAAGAAAAAAATATCTGCTCCGCTTATACATTTCTACTACTTCTAGAGTTAACTTGGAGTAGAAGGTGGAGCCTCAGCTCTCTTGCCTTTCATTAGTTGCTTTGAGATTTGTCTCTTTTGTTCTTCGGCCTCTCTCATATTTGAAATTCTTCTCTTTAAGTCAGCAGGGAGTAGGGGCTGATGAGCCCCAGCCTTGACTACAGCCTTGGGGCAAAGAATCTTCATTTCTGAATAATGATCTCATGGCTTTCTTATTTTTTTTTCCTGAAATGGATCTTGGCTCTGTTGATTCACACAAGGCCGACTGCTGTGGCTATTCTCTGCATTGTCTCACTACGCTTTTTCTGACCTTTCTTATTTTTCCCCATGACTATATTGTAAGGTTACAGGATTTTTGCTACACTTTTCCAGAAAGACATGAGTTTGGTATATTCTCTATTTTCTTCCTCCTTAAACTGGTATGAAGAACTGAGTCAATTTTTACCATTTGGCTTCTTAGATACGTATGAAGAAGCTTCAACACATGCCACTTTGGGATGTTTGAACCAAGTAATAGACAGCTAAATAACCATGGAAGCACTGGCATTTTCAAGGAGTCTCGGGATAACATTTTCAGAAATGCCACCATGATTTAGGAACCCACATTTCTTTTTCCAAGCCAAAGGGCCAGCTCCAAATCAACTTCGTAAGCCCTTAAATTAGGATTTACACATAATTTGGTCACCTAAGCCATGAGAAGCAAACCAGATTGATCCCATTCCAGCACCAGCAAAACTGTGTAGGCTCCTAGATTCATAACAAAGATCCATTTTGGCCTCATAAGTCCCATAGGTGCCTGGACTGGGACTACTCTGCATTCTCAAAAGCAATTCCAGACTTCCTAGCTTCTGCCTTGGATCTGCTGTTATTACCCAAATCAGTGTGGAAGTGCTTAACATCAAGCTAAATCTTCAGCTCCTTGGAAGAGGGACAGAGAACATCTACTGAATGTCTGTTGCAGATAGTTTGGAGTTCATTATAAATGACACCACGTGTACAGCTCATTGCAAAACACCGGTACAGAAGGAAGTAGTACTGCTCATTTGTCTCCCTTTTGGTTAGTGCCCTCATCTGGCAGGGTACTTAACCTCACATCTCCCACTTCCCAGAAGGCTGCCCAAGCAACTGGTCTTGGAGAAGGTTAGTTGGAATCCCACTCTACTCATCCTGCTGAAGGCAGGGTACAGGGTACCCAAAAGTGTAAGAAGGGGAGCAAGCAGATGGACTTGTGACTTTGTTCCCTTGTGACAAGGTATTATTCTGTGAGACAGAGGCCCTAGGCTCTGCTCCCTGCTATAAGGACTCTGCATTTTGGACTATTTAAACAGAATCCTGGTAGCAGGATTGGAGCTCATGGCTTGGTAGTTGTAGCACTTTGCTGGGAAGGATGAGCTGTAAATTCAAACCCTTATTGGCTGGAAGGGAGGAGCTGGCACCTGGCAGTAGGCTTTTAGGGTTACAAGTGGGAGGGACTGTGTGTGAGGGAGTGTGTGGGGGGTGTTTTCTAGGACTCATGTTTACAGGGAGTGTACATGCCTACTCACATGAAATAGGATCACAACAGAGCATAACAGAAAAGGAGCAATGCTTTCAAGTTTCAGCAAGGGAAGTTTAGGTTGGATGTTAGGAAAAACTTGCTCATCAGGAGAGTAGTAAAGCACTGGAACAAGTTACCCAGACAGGTGGGGGAATCTCCATCCTTGGAGGTTTTGAAGACCCGGTTGGACAAAGCCTTGCCTGGGATGATCTAGTTGGGGATGGTCCTGCTTTGAGCAGGGGGTTGGACTACACGTGAATTCCTGAGGTCCCTTCCAACCCTCATTTTCTATGATTCTATGAGTAGCTGAAAATACTCAGCATACCTGACAAGTTGCACAGAGGAAATAGGATCTGAACATTTGTATACATGGCTCAGGTAGCAGGTATAGAACCAAAGTTTACCACATAAGTGCCCTTTACCCACCAAAAGGGGAACTGGATTTGGATTCGGACCTTGGTGTCTAAATTTATACTTCATAGCATGGGAACACCAAAATCTGTGTCCTAATGCATATAGGAGGAAGAGCTCTGCTTAAGGCCTCAGGGAACAGAAGGTGGGGAAAGGGGAGATGCAAAATTGAAAATTGGTAGGTGAAAATTCCTAATATGCACCAATGGGCTGAAGCCAATTTCACGCAACTTGTCCTCATAAGCCCATCTTTTGTACAGCACCATAGTCACTAGAGCAGTCTCATGGGTGGCAGCACCATCAGCAGCTGTTCACTCACAGTCACACACCTTAAAAAAGGTCTCTCTATACTTAAAGGATGGAGTTACCTTTTCTGCAACCCTGAACTAATTGTCTACTGCACAACCCTGTGCCTAGCAGTTACCATTGCTTAGCTCCAGGCAGCTTCCTAAGCATCATGGGGGTTCTTGTGGACGTAGGCGACTGGTGCTTCTTGACTTTGGGGGGGGGCACCAACAGCTGATCACCGACTGGGGGGAGGGTCCCCCAGTGGTCAATCGCTGACTGGCAGGGGGTCTCGCAGTGGCTGATTGCCAACCCGGCGGGGGGTGTGCGCGCACGGGGGGGGGGGGGCAGCCCCCCATGGCCAATCACCGACCTGCTGACACTTATCAGGGGGAAGCCAGCACTCCCCACTCCTTGGCCAGTGAGAGCCAATCTCAGGTGGGGCACGTACCCCCCCATGTCCTCCCCTATGCATCGCCTATGCTTGTGGATCACCTTCCAGAGTCATCTAACTTTCCCCAGTGGCTACATAGGGCTGGTCTACATACTTAAGGGACTGCCTTCTCCCTTATACCCCATTTCAATTCCTAAGGTCATATGAGAGCAACTTCCTACACTACCACCAGTACAACAAGTCCTCCTGGCAAAAACACACAGGAGGTTGTTCTCTGCAGTTGCTCCTCAGCTCTGGAACTCTGTCCTCCTTGAGGGTCACCAGAGCCCCATAGATTCATAGATGTTAGGGTCGGAAGGGACCTCAATAGATCATCGAGTGTGACCCCCTGCATAGGCAAGAAAGAGTGCTTGTTCTATAGGACCCCAGCTAGATGCTTATCTAACTTCCTCTTGAAGACCCCCAGGGTAGGGGAGAGCACCACCTCCCTTGGGAGCCCGTTCCAGACCCTGGCCACTCTA
>NW_005842036.1:2411240-2411678 GCF_000455745.1 Alligator sinensis | reverse complement strand
CAGTTTCTCTAGTCTCTCCTCGTAGGGCTTGGTCTGCAGGCCCTTAACCATACGAATGGCCCTTCTCTGGACCCTCTCCAGGTTATCCGCATCCCTCTTGAAGTGCGGTGCCCAGAATTGCACGCAGTACTCCAACTGCAGTCTGACCAGCACCCGATAGAGGGGAAGTATCACCTCCTTGGACCTATTCGTCATGCATCTGCTGATGCACGATAAAGTGCCATTAGCTTTTCTGATGGCTTCGTCACACTGCCGACTCATGTTCATCTTAGAGTCCACTAGGACTCCAAGATCCCTTTCCACTTCCATGCCACCCAGTAGGTCATTCCCTAGGCTGTAGGTGTGCTGGACATTTTTCCTCCCTAGGTGCAGCACTTTGCATTTCTCCTTGTTGAACTGCATTCTGTTGTTTTCTGCCCACTTGTCCAACCTGTCCAG
>NW_005842036.1:2400424-2410798 GCF_000455745.1 Alligator sinensis | reverse complement strand
GGGTCCTCCTTCCTCCCCTTCTTGAAAATGGGGACCACATTGGCCCTTTTCCAGTCCTCCGGGACTTGGCCCATGTGCCACGAGCGTTCAAATATTCCCACCAGTGGCTCTGCAACGATGTCGGCCAGTGCCTTCAGCACCCTCGGATGGAGCTCATCCGGGCCTGCCGACTTAAAGCCATCCAGTTCTTCCAAGTGACTCTGCACCATCTCAGGGTCTACGCATGGAAGTCTGGCACCTTGCTGCTGCCTCTCTACCACCCCAGTGAGAGACTTATCTTTCCCCTCTCTTAGGAACACTGAGGCAAAGAACTCGTTGAGGAGTTCAGCCTCGTCTTCCCTGTCCATCACCAATTGTTTCTGCCCATTTAGTAGGGGTCCTATTCCTCCCTGGGCCTTTCTTTTACTCCCTATGTATCTAAAAAACAATTTCTTGTTGTCCTTTACTTGGGATGCCATCCTCAGCTCCATGGTAGCTTTGGCCCGTCTAACTGCCTCCCTACAAGCACGAGCAGAGGAGGTAGTCTGCACTTCTTTCATAAGCAGTGTGAGTGTGAGTGTTTCCTATTTGGGCAGGTGTTTACCAAACCAAACTAGGATGAAATGTTGTTTAAGGTGTCCCAGCTTTACCTTGATCTAGTTCTATTTTTAATTTATTTTGGCCTCTTTGTCCTTCTCTAGTTTTTAAATTATTCTCTTTTCTTATTGAGTGTTTGTTGGAAAAGGTGGCATATAGATTGAATGAATAAATAAATACATACATGGGGATCCCTTATGCCTAGGGGATTTGACTGTACCTCACTCATGTCCTAGTCTCCCAGCCACGAGGCTACAGTGAAACCTGTGGTTTTCTCTGTGATTTTTCTTGACCCTGCTTCGTTGTCTATAATCTTTTAGGTTCTAGTGAGTATCGATTCAATTTTTAAAAGATTAACTTTTAGCACTTCCTTATAGTGTCCCTGTCTGAAAATGGCACATTATTAGAAAATAAGCATGAATATTTGATTTCTTCTGAGGTGCCAAGTATTTATTTTTTTTTCCCCAACCCCTTTACTGGGGTCCAACGTGCTAATCAAGATTATTGGAAAAGGGTAAATTCTTTTTTAGAAGATGTGAAATTCAATTAATGTTATTCACCCAACTTTAGTTATCTGTTTTAACTTTGTTAGTTTTACATTGCTCGTTGGACTAGTTTAGATCTTGGTATTAGTTATTCTAGGAAGTGTCTCTGACATTTCACTTTAAGAAGCTATTGTTTATTGTACCTATCGATTTGTTACTGTTCACCCAGTAATGTTAAAGACGTTGAAGGCACCCATAGTTAGTATTTGATTTATTTTCACACATTCTCTGATTTTAATGTAAGTTTCCTGTCCTCTGCATATTCCTTATGACCCTTTACTCTTTAACAAAGCTCTTTGCAATGAATACATTCAGAATCATTTACTCTGATGTGCATGGCTACCTCTCACTCCTTTTGTGCTCTTGCCCTTGAAAAACATCCTGTTCTCTTTTGTCAATCCAGTCCATTGTATTTCTAGAAGAAAGCAATATCTTGGTAATGCCAACTATAATCATCATGTTTCCTGTTACATACGAGGTCGTTCTCTACACCATGTTCCTCATGTGCCCAGGGTTTAAGAGAAAAAAAAAATCCCCCCCCCGGGTCTTTTATTTCCCATTTACTTCTGAATTTTGTACTTTTGTTCTGGTTTAAAAAACAAATCAAACAAAACAAAATAAAAACCCTCAAGCAATTCTTGAGGCCTCTATTATTCACATTGAAGGTTCTGCAGAGTTCTCTACTGAGCACACAATACTGGAGCCATTGAAAACTTCCCAAGCAGTATTCAAAAACTGGGGATACTCAGTAGAGATGGTAAAAATAATTTGTTACGACTGTTTCCCATTTTCTGTTGAAAATGCAGTTTCATCCATATACATACATACATATATACATACATACATGTATATATATATGTATATACACACACAAACATATACATACATACATATGTATTTGTATGTATATGTATATGCATATGTATGTATGTATATGTGTGTGTATATATATGTGTGTGTGTATACACACACACACGCGCGTATGTATGTATGTATGTAAATATGTGTATATATATGATTCTTATTAATGACATATATATATATGGAGTGTGTCAATTCGCCAAACATATTTCCACAAAAAAATGCTAATGAATCACTTTTATCTATTTGCTTTGATAATGCCAACATGATTTATTTTGGTACGATAACAATATTTCATTTTGACTGTATAATTTTGAGTAACTTTTATATTGCCTTTAAATTAAAATTCTGATTGAATACTATTTTATAAATAAACTCATATGTGCTTATTATTTATGTATTACTTATAATAATACAATTATTACAACAATATAAAAAGTCAGTATTTAATGTAACGTTCTCTATTATTTAGTGTGTTATATTAAATATTTGATAATGCAACATTTCGTTATTAAAATAATACTAATCAACTTTATTAAAAGTAAATATTTGGATCCTTCCAAAATGATTTTTTCAGCAAAGTAGTTCCATTTTTTATTAATCTGAGCTAAATTCCAACATGTTTAGGTTTTTATTCTGCTTCAGAGTCTCAATACATTTTGAAATGTTAGATTTTCCCAAAGAGAAATTTTCTTTTCTGAGTAGCTCAAATATTAGAACAACTTATCAGGAGAGATGGTGGACTCCCTACCTGTTGAAGTCCAGAAAGCAGGGTCAACATTTATTTCCAAAAAATATACTCTCTAATTCTATAGCCAGTGTGTGCAGAGGAGGAAGAAAAATGAGGCTGGATAGTCATCATGTACCTTTCTGGCCTGTGAAACTATGAATCCCCTTGTTCATCCGCTTCCTTCTTGAGTTGTGGGAAGGGTTGTATTCATTGTCCTCAACATGCTCATAACTCTTAGTTTTGGAATAAAACACTGATAAGACCAAATGTGATATTTGGCGGCTTCAGTTAGTTGCTTTCAGGTGTCAGAAATATCTTCATTTTCCCCTGATGTGCAGTCTGAGAGAGTCTGATTTTTTGTGTGTTGTTGCCATCCACACACCTCGCTCTCCTGCCGCAGCATCAGAAACCAGCTGTTAGTGAAGGGATGCTAGACAGGTAAATCAGGGTTCTGAGATATCACAGAAAATTCTCTACCTTTATTGCTGGTGAGTTTGGTTCACATGCCCAGGATCAAAAACACTGTCAAATTTAAGGTCAGGAAGGAAGCTTTCCTTAGATCAGATGGGCAAGGACCTCAATGGTTGCTTCCTTCCATCCTTCCTTCCTCAGAAGCACAGGGTCTTGATCTTCGGTATGTTATCTACACCTATCTCACCTCATCAGTCACCTATGCTTTCAGGTGCCTTTGGACCTGGTGATATTTTGCTCCATCCATCCCTCTGGCTGTGGCACACAACCGCTTAGTCTCTCGATAACTGAAATTCTTTTGTACACCTGAAATCATTGGGCTCAGGATCTGGGTGAAATATAATGGCCTGTTTTATAATAAATATTAGATTGGATGATCCTGCTAGAGCCTAAAAAGCTCCGGGTTTCCTGGCTAAAGGGTCCGTGCTCATCTACGCAGGATCAAACCACCACATTTGGGATCAGGAAGGACTTGTACCCCATGGACAGACTGGCATGGACTCTGGGGGGTTTGCCTTCCTCTGTGATGGGGGGAGGGTAGTCCTCTTCCTTGAGTAGATTTTTAACGACATCCTGTCCTTGCAGCGGCAGGACATGGACACTGTCCTCATCCTCCTGCTTTACGGTGGCAAGCTCAAGGATGCTTTTGATGTTGCAAGCATTGTGTATGGCACTTGTGTGAGAGGGTTGTTTGCAAAATTTTTAAGAGAAGGTTAAACAAATACATGCCTAGGATGGGTTTGACAGGAATGATCCTGTCTTTAGTAGAGGGGTGGATTAGACATCCCCTTAAGGTCCCGTCTAAGCCTATTTTCTATGATTCTGGGGGCATCTACACATTGCCCAGCTTTAGTACTTCCTTCTGGAAGTACTAAAGCACGGTGAAGCAACCGCACGCACGGTTAGATTTCGCCGCTATGTTGCCGTAGCAGCACACTAAAACAGGGGAGCACGCCGCTATGGCAACATAGCTGCCAATCATGTGTAGACTCATATGATAGCTGTGTCACTGTAGCATGCCATACGGCAACGTAGCATGTCACTACAGCAACATAAGGCGACGTGCAGATGCACCCTCTATGATCTAATGGTCACTTGTGGCTTTAACTCTAAACACTCCAGAATCACCTTGCTTTGAATTTCATTGTAAATCCATAAAATCCAAGGTCTTTCTTTGTAGGTGGTAGAGCCACTTGGGCTATTTATTATGAATAAAAAATCATATGTAGGTGGAGGAAGTCCCTATCCAATAGACACCAATAATCATAGACACCAGTTTGGCCAGGATTTCACTCTTTCACATCTATTTTTTGGCTCTCAACAGTGGAACTACTGTGACATTCACAGCAATATTTCTTACTTTGGTTGTTCTTGGAAGCATAGTCAGATCTTTAGATCCCTTTTTACACTTTGATAAATTTACACAATATACCCAAGTTCTTCTTTATATGCCTTTGGAAGAATATATTTCAGCCTGGGAGCTATTCACAAGCCGTTTTTCTTTGGTCATTCACTGTGGGTCAAATCCTCTTAGTTACACTGGTGTAATTTCAGAGTAAGGCCACTGAAGTCAGTGCAGTTATTCAGGCCATAAATTAGAGTACCATTTCTTAGAATAATTCATTTGTGATGTTCTATATGTTTTGTTCCAAATAGTGTATGGTATCTATATCACCACAGTGGATTTGGGCACCTTCCAGTCATGCATTAAGTGATGTGATTGACAGTTATCAGACATGGTTCTTTTTCTTCTCTCATTCTTGCCTCAGTAGTATGGTATTAGGGACTTATGTCAAAGGCCTTGTTTTGCCTTCCTGACTGGCTGTTTACAAATTTTAAATCACTTATGAAACAGTGTGTACCAATAGGCATGTGTACACATGCAATTAAAGTGCATGAATAAACTCCAGGGCTTATTGACCCAGAGTTTGTTGGTCTGGGGCACTGCATCTTCGTGTGCACCCAGGACTGCAGCCATTGAACCAGATCAGAGCAGCCCCAGCTGGCAGGGGTCCTGGCGGCCAGCCTCCCAGCCCGGGTCTGCTCCCACTGGCTCAGTGTGTTGCAGAGAGACTGGCTGGGGCACAAGGATGTTTCAGCACAGTGCTAGCTGGCAGGCAGCCCCACACTGAAGCACCCTCATGCCCCAGCCAGCTGGGGAAGCATCTACATGTGCACTGCTGTGGAGTAAAAAACTCCGCAGCAGGATAGTACTTGTGTTTACAAGTACTATGCTGCTGCAGAGTAAATGTGTTTACTCCAGCCTAATTGGGGTGCATGTGTAGGTATGCAATGCTTATTGTGCAGCTAATTAGTCTATGGCTCAGTAAATGTTTTGTGTAGATGTCCCCAGTTTCTGGTGCAAATTGGTTGGATCTCAGGCTTAAATGTACAGATCTTTCGAAATTCACTGGCATTATTCGAGACTTTAAACCTTGCCTCTCCCATGATACTCACAAAAAAGCATCGGCTTGGATGCTGTGCCCTCTGCTTACCACATTGTTCATAATCACCCCACTATTACCTTGTGCTCCCTCCATCTGCTTTTTTGCATCTATCCATTGTCTCTTGTCCTATATTTTATACTTATGTTGCAAACTTTTGGGGACAGGAACCAGCTGTTTGTTATGCGTGGCCTAATCCCTGATTGGGTCTGATGAACAGTATTCAATCAGCTCTTGCTGAAAGGTTTACTGAGGACCTTTGAGCAAACTGTGGGTGAGCAGGAAGCAGCCTGGCATGAACATTTCATAGAAATTAGATCATTTCACACTATTCAGTCCTGATCCCTGTTGGAATGGCTTTCAAAAAATTTGGCTTTGATTTACAGCTTTAGGAAGAAACCTGGAACCAGAGGGCTTGACCCAAAACTGGGTTGTTTCCACCTGATTCTCTGCTTTGCTTTGAGGGTTTGGTTTTCTTTTTCTTTTCTTTTCTTTTTTTTTTCCTAACCACCAACCTCCAAGTGAAACTCCAGAGTCCCCCAGATAATTTGAAATTAAAACAAGGGAAAAGTTGCAATGATTCTTTGCAAACTGAACACTTCATCATTCACCCTCTGAAGCAAAGTAGGAGAGGGCATTGATTCACTAGATACAGGGCCTAGCATGTCGCATGGGCTTAGGGCACCACCACTGAGAACAGTTGATGCACCAGCATCCTGATAAAGAGCTTTCATACTTTAAAAAATGCTTACTCTAGTGATCCATAACACTGTCCCCTTCCTACATCCCTCCTTTAGACAAATTTTCTTTCATACATCAAGTGGTTTTAACTCAGTACTTAGAAACCATCTGCATTATATATATGCAGGAAGACAGTCAGAGAGAAAGAGAAACAATGAATCGGATGCACACCCCTCGCTTCCTACAATGGAGTTCATTAGAAATCCAGATTAATTCAGTTAGATGGCCCAGTAGAGGGAATATTCAACCTTTAAATAAATACACAATAAAAATAGCACACTGTTACTATAGGGTTACTGGACTGTAGCAGTAAATGAACTGAATAAAATTTTATGGCTTCTTAACATGCTGAGGTTTTGCAGTGTCGTCCATCTTGTAGCCTAACAACATTTCCCAGCCTGATATCAGTGAAACTAATAGTGCGGATGGAAATTTTATGAAAAATGGGAAATCTACGTTGGTTTTATATTATGTCAGTGAAATGAATAAAGATCATATTTTGGCATTAATAGCTAATGGTGGAAAGAAGGAGGGGGGAAACTGTTACATTTTCAGCTTTGGAATTGATGTTTTTTAAAGAGTCGACTGTAATTATGATATTTGAATGTCATTATCATTAAGCTGATGAATTATTTAGTAAGAAGGTGAACAAGGCGAAGAGATCGTTGGTGTATTCAAGCATCTTAGTTGTATTCCATAAGTCTCATAGCAACTTCCAGGCTGCGGTATTAATCACATGGATACCACAGATATGTTCTGTTATTATCTTTCTCTGCAAGGTCAAAGTTTTGTACTAACATAGCATGCACGAAAGGGGGGAATCTCAAAACAATTAATCACATTGCAAAACAGTGATAACAAAGGTTCCTTACCTACTTGAAATGGATTCCTTAATATCTCCCAAATAGAGATGTCATTATGACCTCCCTATCAAACCTCCCTTACACTACACCTGTAGCACACAAAACAGATGTGAAAGAAATAATACTGTAAGAACAGATTGAGGGTTGAATTGAAGGCCTGGTCCATGAAGAATTGAATACATTGAACTTTTGAAGGATAGTCTTGAGATTGATTTTACTTTCCAATTTTCAGAGAAGCCTGCAGTTACTTGGCCATGTAGCATCACTTTTGGGGGGTCATTCTCAAATACTGCAAAAAGCTTGCTCTTCAGTGAGGAGCAAATTATCAAGCGTTTTCATCCAGGAGTTCAAGTCCCTTCCCAGGAACCATCAGAACATTCCAAGTGATTCAAAACTCTTGAGTAAATCTGTGTGAACTACTCAGTAAAGACAGCTATTTAGTAGCTCCAGGAGAACGTCTTTACTCATGAGAACTATTATTGAATTCAAAGGAATAAGTATTGTACTGGACTTGGGTGTTGGCTCATGTTTTGCTCAGCATATCCTTTATAAACATATCCTGACTTTCTGGCAATGACTTTGTCAAATAATTTGAATGAATATGTGTCAGCCATGAACTATTCTGGCTGGCTATATATTGTTAATGATTCAGCAAACTGTGGGCATTTTTACATATGTTGCGAGATGTGGCACATTAATGTCCCCATGCTGCCAAAATGGTGGTGGGGTGCTTTCATAGTTTCTAGAATCGGAAGGGACCTGAACAGATCATCAAGTCTGACCCCCTGCCCTGGGCAGGAACGAGTGCTGGGATCATAATACTCCAGCCAGATATCTATCCAAGCTTCTCTTGAAGACCCTCAAAATAGGGGAGAGCACCACCTCCCTTGAGAGCCCATTCTAGAGCCTGGCAGCCCTAACTGTAAAGTAATGCCTCCTGATATCAAGCATGAACCTGCTCTCAATCAATTTGTTATTCTTTGTTATCCCCGGTGGTACCTGGGGGAACAGAGCCTCACCTATTTTCCACTGGTCCCCCCTGGTGAGTTTAAATATGGCCACCAGATCCCCTCTCAGTCTTCTCTTGTGGAGGCTGAATAGATTCAGGCCCTTTAGTCTATCTTCGTAGGGCCTGCCCTGCTGACCCTTGAACATGTGAGTGGCCCTCCTCTGGACCCTCTCAGTGCTAGCCACATCCTTCTTGAAGTGTGGCACCAAGAACTGGACGCACTACTGTAACTGTGGCCTGACCAATGCCGCATAGAGGGGAAGGATTACCTCCCTGGACCTGCTTGTTATGCACCTGTAGATGCACAACAAGGTGTGGTTAACCTTAGTGACTGCTTCCTCGTATTGGCAGCTCATGTTCATCCTGGAAGTGACTCCAATATCCCTTTCTGCCACCATGCTGACAATAAGGGTATTTCCCAGCCTATAGGTGTGTTGCAGGTTCCTTCTCCCTAGATGCAGCACCTTGCACTTGTCTGCGTTGAATTCCATCCTATTCTCATGTGCCCACCTCTGCAACCTGGCTAGATCGAGTTGGATTCTGTCCCTCCCCTCCAGCATGCCCACTTCTCCCCATATCTTTGTGTTATCAGCAAATTTGGACAGTGTGTTTTCTACACCCACCTCCAAGTTGCTGATAAAGATGTTGAATAATGCAGGTCCGAGGACCAAGCCCTGGGGAACTCCACTGCCCATATCCCTCCAGGTCGAATGTGTTCAAATGTGTTTTAGTTCAAAGTGCACCACTGCCATTTTTTCAGCACAGAGATGCACGGTGATGCTGATACATGTGATGGGGAAGGCTGTCAGAGCATGTCAGTTTTCATGCTCCAGTAGACTCGATTAATCGAGTCTGCTTTAACATGCTGGATTTCCAGCGCATTAGAGCAGGCTCTGCATACATGTACAAAAAGCCCTACAATTCAGGCTGGAGGGCTGATCATCTAAGGCACAAAGTTTTGTTTTTGGTTGGGTACAAGAAACTATTGACTGTTAAACAAATATTGGCAAATGTGGATATTTATTGTTTATTTTATGATCATACTCCAAAGGCACCTGTAAGGATGGGAGTTCTCTGCTGCATGTCAAATGCATAAAAAGATCTGGGGAACATTTTTTAAAAGTTCCTAAGGCCAAAATCCTAATCCACCTTTTGCGTTCTACATGCTAATTAACCAGAGCACAGCCAACACAAGTGCCACTTACACAGATTTTAGATTCTAGTCATACCTGAGGGGGGATTCAAAAGACATTCACCTTGCCACTTAAAATCTGTATAATCCTATTTTATCTGGGAAAGATCATTCTTCTGTGTAAGTCCTGAAAACTATAGACAGAGAAAGGAAGTGACGCAGTAGAAGGTGGAGGGCCCATCCATCTTTCACTCCAAGAGCCAGGGCACTTCTGGAAATGAGAGACCCAGGTTGTAGCCTCCCTCTCTCCCCCATCCTTGCCCAGAGGGTGTTAGAGCACATATCTCAGGAAAGTGCCATGTCCACTAGCCTACAAGCAGGGCAAGACTTAAAAAGCAACCTCCATCCTTCTTGCTAAATCTGGCCTGCTTGGCAGACAAGAGGAAAATAAATGTATGATCAGCAGTAAGCAGAGCCAATAAGATGAGAACTGTCCTAAAGGGGCACCTAAACATGAGGATTGAGGCTGCTCTGATGTGCTGTAATTAAATCACGTTGGAGCAGGCTCAAATAATCCAGTGTGTTGAAGCATGGTAATTACCACCTTCCAGCAGCCTCCAGCATCTCATGTATCAGCATCCTCATTCAATGAGCTTTAGATAAAGCACCCCTGCTGCCATTTTTAAGTAGGGGGATGCTAATACATGAGATGCTCCAAGTGCTTTAGTTAGAGTAGCTCTCAGAGCCGCTCTAATTAAAACACCCCTTCCACCCTGGAGCACATGTATAAGTGCCCAAGGAGAAGATGCTCAAGTTTCAGGGACCCTACAGAATTAATGAACATTCATAGGCAAAACAGGACCATGTAGGGGGTGCATGTGCACCCCCTGAGAGCGCTGGTGCCCCCCCCCCCCCCAGCCAGTGCTCTCCACTGAGTGCGATCAGCTGCAGGGAACCCCCCAAGTTCAGTGAGATGGGCCGCGAGGGAACCCCCCCTTACTG
>NW_005842036.1:2370564-2400414 GCF_000455745.1 Alligator sinensis | reverse complement strand
CGGGGGGGGGGGGGTGGAGGCACCAGTTGCCCATGAACAGGATTGTAGTTAGTGTCTGTAAAGGGACTAGCAGATGGAAGTAGGATTTCAAATTTCTGGAATTGGCACTAAGTGCCAATTGCATACCTGCCTTTAGATGGCTATCTAACACTTAGGTGCTAGAAGGCATTTGGGACTGCATGATTTATGAATGAGCCTAATCGTGCCAATCATCAATGTGACTTATGGTCCTAGATTACTTAAGGGTACATCATAAACCATTTACTAGGTGCCTTCGTGAAATCCTCTTCCACTTTACTCCCATCCCTGAAAAAAAATTAAAATAATAATGTCTACTTTGTAATGAGCTGTCATCTTAAACTTAGGACTAAATCCTATAAAATGATGTGGAGGAGGATAGTCCACTTTCCCGTTGCTCTTTGGAAGCTAAGTCAACCTAGGTATCTAGCTGGTGGCATAGGTTCTGTCCTGTAATTATTTTTGTGATTTCTTTGCTTTTCTTCTTCTTTTCTTCTTCTTTTTTTTTTTTTTTTAATTTTTGTTTTTTTGTTGTTGGTTTTTTGTTTTTTGGGTTTTTTTTGCCTGGGATGCCTTCACCATGGTTCTTATATATCTAGTCTGAATTTCTGGAAAAATATTTATTCACAGTGAAATATGTTAGGGATTTAAAAACATTTTCATGAAACCCAGTTGTTGTTCCATGTATTCATTAATCATAGCATCATGGGGCGAGCAGGGATCTATTCCAAACCCCCTGAATGAATGTAGGAATGCAGTTCATAAATTATCCTTAAAATGCTTATCCAGACTCCTCTTGTAAACCTCCAGTGAAGGAGATTCCACAACTTCCTCGGGTAGTCTATTCCACCGCCTCACTGCTCTAACAGTAAGGAAGCTTTTCTTGAGATCTACTCTAAATCTACTTTTCTCTAACTTAAGGGCATTGTTTTGTGTCCTGCTTTGGGCTGCAAAGGGGAACAGTTGTTTTTCCTCTTCTTTATGGTAGCCTTTCATAAATTTCTAAATTCCTATTATGCCCTCTCTTCAACCCCAAACCTCCTTTTTCCCAAACTAAATACATCTGGCTCTCTCGACTTTTTCTCTCTCAGCTTGCCTACCAAGCCCTTTACCATTTTGTTACTTTGTTACCTTTTTCTTAACCCTCTCCAGCATCTCCATATCCCAGAATTTCCCACAATACTCCATATAAGGACAGGGATTGATAGAGTGGGCCCCTTGGGGATGTCTAAGGTGACTAGGGTCAGTTTTAAGGGACAAGCAACCAGCACAATCCATAAATACCAATTAAATGAAGTCTTTGGCTAGGTACAAATGTTACACTTAACATGTGTTAAGTACACAGAAAGCTCTTTAAAGCTGTAGCAGAACAGATATTCATGGCATTTAAAGGACTTTAAAAAGGGTGGATCCTGCTCTATGGGTGCCTGCACATGAGCGTGGAGGCTTGTCCTATTAATTGAGTCTGCAGGAGCGTGGTAATTACCGTGCTCCAGCAGCCTCTCATGTCTCATGTATCAGCATCCCTGCACTTAAAAATGATGGTGGGGCACTTGAATTAAAGTGAATCGAATGACCTTTAGTTCAAGTGCCCCCACCACCATTTGTAAACACAGGGATGGTGGTACACGAGATGCTGTGGCACTTTAATTAGAGCAGCTCTCCAACCTAGCCTATAGCCCTCCCCTCTACCCCCAAAGCACGTGTAAAAGTGCCTTCAGTTAACCCTTGATGGATGTGGTATTAAACTAAAGTGCTTTAGCTTAGAACACTTTTTTGAATGTCTGTATCATATACTTTGCACTTCAATGTAGGTCGTGTTCTGCTGCCATCCCAGAGGCCTCTTGCTGGGCAGCTTGTTAGCTCCTGGCTACAGCTGCAGCTGTCAAAAGTCTGGGACAGGGGGTGGAAGGGAACCCCACTCCCACGCAAATCTATTCTGACCACCCCCTGCAAGGCCCCAGCAGCAAGCTGTGGGGGTGCCCTCACAGTGAGGGGCTTCCTTACTCCCCACCCCAGCTGCTGCTAACAGTCACCAAGTAGTGTTGGGGGTG
Organism: Alligator sinensis; assembly: GCF_000455745.1. Taxonomy (NCBI): domain Eukaryota; kingdom Metazoa; phylum Chordata; order Crocodylia; family Alligatoridae; genus Alligator; species Alligator sinensis. The sequence continues at coordinate 2,398,342 of NW_005842036.1, read as the reverse complement.
GAGACAGACTTGGGAGAGGGGCTGCTCTTGGAGCCTCCTAGGAGATGTGTGGGAGAGCCCCCTCCTTTCTGGCCTTGGCCAGTGCAGGGAGGAACTGAATGGTGAATGTCTGTTTGGTTCATTCCCACTCTAACTTATAGCACTTTAAATAAAGGGCAATACTTAGAGCGCTTTCGCCAGGGGCTTTTTGAACATCTGTATTTAGCCTTTGCTTTTATTCATCACAGTATTTGCAGCTGAGGATTCGGTTCTTTGCATTTTTTTTTCCAGCCCTGTTCTACCAGATTTGGTTTGTAAAACAAAACAGTAATGTTTCTGAATGGCTCTACTATCACATTTCCATATTGCTTGTTTTCTGTAAGACTAGATGTATTCTGAGAAATTACTTTCTCATTCTTTGTTATAGGATTTCGAGTATTATTTTCCACATCAAGGCCCAACCACAGATATCTGGGGAACAGCTTCTATTTCTCTCTTTCTCATGTTGTTTTTTGGGGGTTTTTTTTTTACTTTATATTTTAGAAATTTACAATATGACATTGACAAAGCCTGATACAATTTAAGGTGAAATTTAGAAAGCCAGTTATATTTTGATGTCTGAAGTGTAAGGTAGCAAGCCCCTAGGTTCTGTAGTGGCATCCTGCAGAGGGGGGACTTCATCCTTAGAGAATACAAAAACAACACCATTTTCCACATATCAGCAAAAGCACAAAGCTCATGCATGAAAAGGTGAAAAGATCATGCATAGAATATGTCAAAGTGTCCTTAATAGAGCTGCCTGAATAATAGAGCTTGAATAATTTATTCAATCAAATTTGCAATATTTTTTGAATAAATTATTCACTATTTTTTCGTTATTCATGCATATAGAAAATTGTCACTTTTTAGGGGGAAAAATAAGAAATTGTCTTGTTTCTTCTATTAATTGCTCAGATCTTTTCTCCCATTAGGCACAACCCTCATGTGCACCTGGCATAACTGCTCTTTCTGCATCACACACCACACACATCTGAATCTTGTGTCATTACACACATGTCAAGGTTTATAGCTGAGCTACAACAGGGAATCTGGATGCTATCCCCAACTTTCCTAGTGCCCCACAAAATGTGATGGCCTGCATATCAAAAAGCCTTCTTCTCCCTAAGGGCCCTGTTCTAGCAAAAAGGTGTGATAATACTAAACTGATTTGCTTAAGAGTTTGGGGATTTTATCTAGAAAACACTGAGTATCAAGAAAAGTAAAGCATCACAAAATAGGGAGTAAGAAGGATACACACACACACACACACACACACACACATATATATGAGTGTGTGCATGTGAGTATGTTTATATATATGCGTATGTATGCATGTGTGTGTGTGTTTGTGTATCATAGGGTTAAATCTGCAAAGACAAAAAAAGAAAGTGTTCATGTCACGCTACCAGCTGTGCACAGGATTCATTTGCCTCTCAAATATAGCCCCGAGGGAAACTCCCAAGAGTGATGTATGAAATAGATGGTTGTAAATGTCCCAAAGACTTGATACGATTTCAGGGTTTGTTCAGTATCATTAAAACAAAATAAAATTAAGACAGTGCAAAAATAAATACCTAAATAGAGAGAGAGAAAGAAAGAGGTGGAGGATATATTTTAAACTCCCACGGGTAAGAGATTTCAGGCAAGATTAGCAGGCAAGTTCTGGCAACATTTCTCCATGTCTTCATGCTTAGTCCATCTGCATTGTGTCCCCTGTCCCCACCTTTTTTTCTTGAGATAAACCCCATTTTCCCCTCTAGTCTCTTCTTCTTTGTTAAACTTGGGTTGTTCCTTATCATTTCTTTAAATCTTGGAGCTCATGTTTCCCTGTATCCCTTTTTTTACTTTCCCTAATTCAGAGGAGCAGTTACATTCATGTTTTATCTCATTGATTTGAGTGGGAATATTCAGAAGTTTTAAGTAGAGCATGGTGGCTCACTTCTCTTCTTCCTCCCTCTCCTTCCCTTTATTCATTTATAAAAGGCTCAAAAGCCACAAGTCCCCTTAATTAGTGACATCAAGGTGGGGGGAGTCGGGTGGGTGAAGATAGTTACCATCTCATAAGAGCTGCTAGAAAACTGCCGTATCAGCACGTATTTGTTTATCTGTGTTTGTACTATAATCTGTTATGTGCATCCAGTCTTCCAGTCAATATAAGTTGGTCATCCCTCTTTGTCTATATATATTGCTAAATGAAACCTAGGCTGTATTAGGCACTGTAAAAATTAATACGCTAAGCACATTTTCAGCTCTCCAAAATATGTTTGGTTTGAGTTTGCTTCTGCAAATGAGTACAAGTTTGTGGCTGGGGAGGAAAGAAAACATGTTAAATATCCTGTGTGTTTTGTTTTGTTTTTTCTTTAGTCTTCACTGAGAAATCAGACTTTCTCAAATTAAATGTGACTGCTGAGGTTCAAATTGACCCAAAATAGAATGGGCGGGGGAGAAAACAGAGGAAGAAACATCAGATCTGATCATATTGTTTTAAATTTGGAATTGCTTTTTTTTTTTTTAACACATAACTCAGTGTGCAGATTCTCTGCAGTTTATAAAGAAAACATGAGATATGCTGATGCATAAAATATTGGGCCCAACATCACAGTATGTTCAAAATTCCATACAAAATTCAGATATGCAGTAGAATAAGACTTTCTTATTTCTTGTCTAGATTAAAATGGGTGCATAATTCATCTGGTGCAAAATATATGCAATGCTCTTTCTTAATAATTTATATAGAAAAGATGTTTTGGCATTTGGCATCAAGGACAACTCTTGCAAAAGGGCTAACAGGGAAACACATGTTAAAACAGGCATTTCCTTTAAACAGAGGGCATTTTTTTTTCCCATTTGCTTTATTTAATTCAATTGACAAAATCTAAGCACCACCTGCAGTGTAGGACTGAAATAAACTGTGTTCATTCTACATTCCACAGTGCTGCACGTGGCTTGAGGTTGGCGGTATGTAATAACTTCCTCTTCCCCTCCCCCCACCATTGGATATTCAAATTGGGAGACTTCTCCTCCATAGCTTAGATATTTCATAAAAATAAGTAAAAAATGAACAAGATGGGAAAGAACAGTAGATTATCTATGTCTTATATAAAGCCAATGTTATCTATGTAGGTATGTGTAAACACCGTGGGCATGTCTACACATGCATTTATTGCACTGGAAGCTACTGCACAGTAAGTGGCTTTTAGAGAGGTGTCTATACGTGTAAGCATTGGTAGTACTAATGCATGTAGTAGTGCAGTAGTACACAGCATGTAGTAATGCTGTGTGCGCTCCAATTTGGGAGTAAAGTTACTCCCAACTTGGAGCGCGCTCACATTATTACTGTGCAGTAAGGCACCCACATGTGCCTTACTGCATAGTAACTAAGTGGGCTTTAATTTGCTACCTGCATGATGCAGGTAGCAAATTTACACCCAACTCGGCGCAAGTTGCCATAGTTGCTGTACAGTATGGGCACACGTGTAGACACACACCCATACTAGAAGTTACTGTGCAGGACCTAAATTGCTACACAGTAACTTTGTTCATGTAGACGTGCCCAGTAATATGCAAAGACCGTACAATCCTTCCTGATTTTGTATAAGCTAGGATTCCAGAAAAAACAAATACTAGATACTTCTGTACTACTATTACTACTACCATTACTACCAATAATGTATGATAATGTGTGATGGTTTGCATGAGACGCAGCTAGAACTTTAAAAGGTGTATCATACCTGGGTACCATGCCAAATGGGTTAACACTTTATCATAAGTCCTCCTTAAGCTTGGGTGAAGTTCACTCTAGTGCAGGATTCAAGCAGAAGGTTTATGGACCACTTGGGGAGAAAGGGGATTTTTTGGCTTTGTTGTAGGCCTCTGCATAGAGGTGATTTCCCATAGTTCTTTTAGCTCTTCATCTGTCATTATGTAAGGAGATACAATATCTTACACTTCCAAACTTATCTTGGGTGGGGAATGTTGACACTTCCTTGAAGAACAGGCGTGCAAATAGCATCTTCTCATTCTCTAGGCTATGCTATGTTCTGATTGCCTCCCAAAGGACCTCAAATATCTCTTAACTTGCCCATGTGTCTTTTATAGGGATGTTCTACTTGGAATGAGGAGAGCTCTTTTTAAAAGCTGATGCTTCAAGCCACATCTTTTTTCAATTGCACTGTAACATAACACTGGATCTCCAAGTTCTGCATGCTTAGCTGTCTTCCTAGGAGCTGTCGATGCCCTTACCCCCATGAAGTCTCACAGATTTCATGCTGGAACATTAGAATTTTCTTTTTAGTCATGCAGCCGGCATCTGTTCTGCAGAATAATGTGGCAGAGTTTGATAGAAAGAATGAAGATAGTTTTTGATTTAATGATACTTTATCTCCTTTGACAGTCTTTCATATCAGTTTACAGAATTTTAACAAAACAATCATCTTCCCCATCTGAAAAGGGAGAAAATATGCTGAACATTATTATTAACCTGGAAAAAAAAAGTTCTTGAATTATTGCAATATAAAATGAGGCTTAATGTCATATTCATTCCCCAGGTAATGTATGTGTCACAAAATGAAGCATCGCTCTTAATGTTTCTGTTTACGTTAGCTGAGGACATAGAGATAACATCTGGCCACCGCAACTGAATGTCTTCCACAGCCAGTCTATTATAACTTTAAAAAAGACCTGCAAACTGCATGAAATCACTTCTCCATGTGTGATGGACATATCCAGGAATTTGATAACTCTGGGCAAGCCTTTAACTTGTGAAAAGGTTCACAGTTATGCTCGCATGCTTCAATTTCCTATCTATATTGGCCACCAAACATTCTGCTTAGCTAAGGCTTTCATATGGGCTATGTCTGGATGGTTTTCATAAGGTTCTTTTGAAACTTGATGAGAATACTTTTCCAGATCAGTGGTTCTTATAAACCAACAGAAGGTCATATCCTTCCTGTAAAAATGCAGTCTCATATCCAAGTGCGAATTTTTATTTGTTTGTCCATCTATTTGATATGAAACTTAGAACTTCAGTGAAAGCTTATCTTCTTGTTCAGTCTGGAAGATCTGCTTGACTGTTCTGGGTAATTGGTTGATTCGGACAATATGATGGCATCTTCAATCCAATGACTTCGTAAACCTGAGGGAAAATCTCTTTATGTGAAGTCCCTCAGCATTTGAACTGTTGGTGTTAATGATCAATATTTGGCTTCACATTTAAAAGCCATCTTCTAGATTGCCTCCTATTCTTGCTCCCGGGTGATGTAAGCACTGTGGCCTGAAACCCTAGAGCTGTGGTTTTTAATCTGTGCTCTGCAGACCCCTGGAGACTCTCAAACTCTAAGGGGGCTGCGAACGATGTTTATACCCACACTTACAATTCAAAGGGGGTCCTCATCTCCGTTAAAAAAAAAAAAATAGGGGTCTGCAAATAAAAAAAAAAGATTGAAAACAACTAGTGAACAGGAAGTTCACTAGTGACTAGTTGGTGAACAGGGAGAAGTGTGGCCCAGGCCTCTCCAGAGGGCCCACAGGAGGGAGAAGCTCTTCAGCATCTGTTATTGAGCAAGACGGAAATGACTGATGGGGCAAGGCGCGCTTATGTTTGGGGTCTCTGAAAGTTTTCGCTAATATGGTATGGAAGCTGTTACATTTTAAATTTGATTTGTAATAACATGTTATTAACTCTTCCAAGTAATAAGGAGACAAAAGAACAGAATCAGGTGTCCCTGAAATCAGGGATCCCCTGAGTAATTCACCTTTTGACAAAGCCTACACACAAACCCAGCAGAGAGAGATAATATGATTGGCCTGAGGTCACCAAGCAGACTAGTAACAGAGATGGGGAAAAATGCTATAATAAAAAAAAATAAATAAAATAAAAGTCAGAACAAAAGGACAGGAACAGAATCAGAACTTGAAAACCATCACAATGGGTTTTTTTTCCAGTTGGTGTTGTCGGAGCATTCTCGCAAAATGTATCGATTTCAGGGAAACTGGATGGTGGTAGTGGGAGGTAAAGAACCTTACTGGTTCTAAGATGGAGCAGGATGATTTTCCGTTGTTGGCTATGATAGTGAAAAACTAGGCTTGATGACTCTGCCCATGTCCCTAAATGAAAAGCAACCAGCTTTAATAGAGAATCCTTGTGGAGTAGTATAATTATTCCCAGGGTAACCTGCGGAGCTATTTTAATGGATATATCCAGATTTAACTGAAAAGAAAAAAAAAAGTCCATGGTGAAAAGCCCACAGAACTCATGGGAGCCTTTGCTATTGACTTCACGTGAGTTCGAATTTCACTCTCAGTTTCTATCTTGCAGGGCTGATCACAGTAGAATGGAGATGGGATCCTTGAAATGTCACATTGCCTCTCATTGTCCAAGGGGTATCTGTGGGTGCTTTTAGCTTGATATCTGGGACTGAGGCTGTGGTCTTGAAATCTTTACTTCAATTTTCAAACTACCTCAAGTCACAAAACCCTTTCGTATCACTTCTTCTCCTGCAGAACCCTTACCCCTGGCTCAACAGACTATATGAGATGATACAGAACCGGGTGACCCAGCCCAGCAATGGCAGCACACCACCTCCCAGCCTGCACCACCATTACCCCCAATATCTTTGTGGAAGTCCTGATGGCCGATCCACACAACACCCTTTGAAAACCACTGACATAAATAAAAACTTTTCATCTGACAAGAATACTAGCGCACCTCCTTCCGGTTCCAGAGCCCCAAACAATAAACTATATTTCCCCTTCCAACATTCAAGACTTTTTTTCAAACTTCCCAAAATTGGTTTACATTTTCCCTTTACCCTCCCCAGTTTTGTCCTTCTTCAGGCATGTAATTTCCTGTACTACACTGGCATCCTCACACAGGAGGAGTGCAAAATGAACGACTACATTTATTTTGCCTTTTTCAGATTCATGGTCCAAACTCTAACACAGTGATCTGGGATGAGTTTTTTTCCAAGGAAATAAAAATCACTCCTTTACTTATGTTTGAACTCAATGAAGTTATGCAATGCTATTTTATACAGTCAACTTTGCCAAGTTTAAGATGCATGAGCCATGGTTGTAAATCCACCATTTCTGTGTCTTTTTCAAGTTTTCTATTTATAAATTTGTTTTTGGCTTAAAAATAATCAAAATGGCAACAACATGTTTTCATTTCCTGTTTCCTCTTCTTTGTCCCTAATGTTCTACATAACTGGGTTAGCTTTAACTCATCAAGAATAAGTGGGAACGGTAGAGAAAATCAGAAGGAAGAGTATGTGTATGGCTCAAGTCAAAGAAAGACATCATAGTTCTAATGCGGTTCATTTTTTCAAGTCATTTTTAAAATTTTATTTTCTTCTTAAAATGTATTTTATTCTTCTTCTTCTGTTTTGATTATTTATTTGTTTGTTTTCATTTTCCTTGCTTTTTTTCCACTGTATATTAAGAAGGCCGGACAAGTGAAGAAAAAAAAAATCCAAAATTGGCACCTTTCTAATTAAATATATGTTCATTAAAAGAAAAAAAAAAAAAAAAGAGGACAAGTAGTACTCCCAAAGAATCCAGAACCTTTTGTCCAGGATTGATTATTCCCTGTCTATAATGTTTTCCCAACTTACACTGCACCTTGGTTACCTTTGGGCACATCTACACATCGCTGTACAGTGATGTTGCTACAGTGCCGCACCTTCTTTATTCTCCTTTCCTCTTAACATATTGAGCCTGTCTTCATGTGATGACACATCACCATAGCGATGCGCTATGGCAATGTAGTGGCCACATGCATCCACACATATCCAGTAGCTACTTTACCATAGCGGCACTCTCCTGCATTATACCACGCTGCCCTGGTGAGGTAGGGGCTAAAAATAATCATGCACCTGGCATACAGTGCAGTATGGGTTAATATTGTGCCGTGCTTTAGTACTTCCTTTTGGCAGTAGCAACATCGCCAGAGTGACACGTGTAGACGCGCCCATTATGAAGGTTTTTACTCCAAGTGAGGTCAATATGAGAAGCCTTCTTCTAACTTCAGTGCCCTTTGGAATGGGATCTACATGAAAATAAACTTTATTACATTCATACAGTTTGATGCACCAGTCTCTGCCAATATTGCTCACTGGGATGAACCTTTTAATATCATTTGGTTTGGTAAAACTGCAGAAATGTTTCACATTTCTCAACACACAACATGCAGTGCTCAGGACTCATAAATTGTCTCTGAAGTTTTGAGCTAGCTATTAATGGCTTAAGTGTACCTCTCACAAGTATCTGCTTAGGTATAAAGCCCAATTCCCACTTACCTAAAATTCTCTCCATGCTTCCATTTTGATATGGTATTTTTCCTATCCCGAGTCACTGTAGAGGGTTATTGAACAGCTGCCACATTCTGCACTACAGATGGCAGCATTTAATGCAGACTTATTCTTTGAGGATGCTTCAGGAGGAAAAAAAAAAATTCTACAAATATAAATATAAAGTTCCCGATTATTATCTCACTTTCCCCTTTTTATGTTCAACTAACTCAGTTGGTTTCAATGGGGTTGTAGCTGATTTATGCTGATGAAAGTGGGAGGAAAAATAGGTCTGTGATTATTTTTTTAAGTTGAAAAACTGCCACTAACTTCAAAGGGGGAAATTAAATGTGAATAAAGGGGACCAGATCTTCAGCGCAGTGAAAATGGACAAAGTTTCATTAAAGTCAATGGTGCAACACTGATTTAGATCAGTTGAGGATTTGCTCACTTGTCTCAAACTTCCTTGTAATGTCTGTGCACTGTAGTGGACAGAAAGAAAGATGACTAGTCTCTTCCTTTTCAATGTATTTCAAAAAACCACATTTGTACAAAGAGATTTCTTTGGGATTTCATCAATCGATATTTACAAGATTCCCATGAAATAGATAAGGCCTGAGACAATATGTGCAGAGCCTTGTCGAACAAGTCAAATGTGGCTGTAATTCACACTAGGAGGAATGTTCCGGTATTAAATTATCCACGGGCTGCAGTTGAGCAATTCAATACTCAATCTCTGAGAAGCCCAAGGAAATAAAAATCACATAAGGAATTCCAGTCTGAAAGAATATTTTATTTTTAATTTCTGACGTGCCATGGCAGATCATCTTACATCATGTCACATCAGCTTAACACACTTCACACAACAAACCAGTTGTGCCGTATCTGAAGGGGGGGAAAAAAAGGGTGTACAAAGGAAATCTTCTCAGTCAGATGCCCCTGCTATCAGCCTGGACAGGGAGCAGTCAATCCAAATTTAGCAGGCAGATGGAGACAGAGCAGATGAGTAAGTGGATCCTCTTTATCTGAGGAGCTGGCAGCCGCCATGGTTCGCCAGTCACCTGAGTTATGTTTTAAATAGGTTAGCATGTCCGTAATTTACACAGGGAAAATGTAGTTAGCAGAAGGAATTGGCTAAGCATCTGGCATACGTTGCTAACTGGAGCAGTGTTGCATCCAATCATTTGACTTAAAGAAGGGAACCTTGGAGCAGGGCAGAAAATGCAAGGTTGTAAAAGGCTGTTCTCCTGTCGGCAAAACCTCTCTGTTGTTTTGTGGACACAGGTGGGCCTGAATTAGAAATATGGATCTGAATCTTAATTTAGCTCCAGAGCCCAATTTTCGAACTCAGCTTATTGCTCATTCTTTTGGGCCGCTAAAAACTGGGTCTCGGCTAGGACCGCGTTCTAGGGAGTCTGAGTACCTGAAGCCTCCTTTTGCTTCTGAATGGAAGGTAAAGTGGTCAAGACTTCTTACAATCAGACTGATACTACCTCAAGCCGGACATCCTAAATAAGGGGAAACGTCTGAAAATGTCAGTTCTAGTCGTTTCAAAATGACCAGCTCAACACTGGGAAACCTCAGGCTTTACGTTTAGTGGTGCTGGTGATTCTTTCAATAGGTGGCATTCTTCTCTAGGAAGTGGACTGTAGCCAGTGACTCAAGATTACATGAGGAATATACTCTGGTCTTAGAAGTAATGGACATAAAACTAAGCACTTAAATTGCTTATGTGGTATAAAGTTCTCATAAAATTGCTGTTCAAAACTAGGCAATGGCATGGCTTTTATTGTTAACAGCTGCCATGCTCCACTTCAGACATGCCTGGAGTTCCAGGGAAAGACTGATGAGATTTTCAAGAAATTTGGGATCCTATGGAAGGAAAACTGCTATCATCTTTAAAATAAATTCTTCTTATTATTGGCTATAGGCGTAACGGAAAACTTGGCTAAGTTGGAGCAAATACATTCTGGAAATGGACGGCATTCTTGACAGTCATGGGGGCTGAATAGGTTAAAGGGAAAGAACGATTGTGCAAGAAACAGGACATTACTATTATCAGATAAGAGAGAAACTCCAAATACGTTGTATCATGGGAGTTTACAGAGGTCATTTTACATGATACCCACTCTCCATGCTTGTTTAATTAAAATATGTAAAGTAGAACAGTGAAGAATATTTTGGACAAAACCTTTCTTGGTGGAAAAAATGCATCTTGTACAGCACCAAAGCATTTAGTAAATTTGTTTCAGTTTCTTTAAAAAAAAATAGGAAAAAAAAGAAGAAATTAAACAAAATGAAAATCATTATAATATTCTGAAAAGTTCAAATGATGTCACAATTTCTAAAATGAAACAATTTGATTTCCTGTTTCAAAAGAAAACTAAATATTGAAATTTACCTCAAATGTATTAAAGAAGGTACTTAAACTTAAAACAAAATATTTCATTTCAGAGTACAATTTTCAATCCAAATAGAAAAGGTTCGTTTTTTTACAGAATAGAACTCCAAACATTTCTTTAAATGTATTTTTGGATCTGCCAGTCAACTTAAATTCTGTTAATTTTGCAGCTCTATTACAAATCATTTTCAAAGGTATATATAAGAGATATATTGAAAACTATTAAATCTCCTTTATATGAATATATATGTACCTATATATGCATGTAGTATATATCCTTATGCATGTTTTTGTGTTTGAGTGAGCGCAGCTACACAGTAACGCACTTTTGGTAATGCACCTTAGATTTAGTACCTCCATTGTGAGGTACTAGAAAAAGATCCATTAGCCTATTTTAATGTGCATTAATGAAAGCGCATTTTTTTTGGTGACACTTTAATGCACATTAAAATAGGCTAATGTGCATTAAAGTGCACGTGTAGACACAACTGTGGGTATTTATAACAATAATATGGACCAACTGCTATAAAGCAGAAGTCCTTTTACCATAGGCCTTCATGACTTATCTCTAAGCTTCAGTTTTACAAATGGATAAATCAATGTACCTAAGGTATAAGGCTGGCATTGCTAACCCAGATAGCATTAATATTTCATGAGGGTTGGACTCTTCAATACTTTAAAAATCCCTGCCTATGCAATGTGACCAAGATCTTACAGTTTGTCTGACTCAGGGGCAGAAAGAGAATCCTGAAATCCTGAATCTTGCTTTCCAACTTGCTGTGCTGCTCTCACAACACTCAGAAATCATTTGGATGATTTCATAAAAAAATTAAACTAATGCTGAGGATGGCAAAGGGCAGTGTATTTACTGTTTATATACACGAGAAAAGGAGTATACCAAGCTCATGCTCCTTGTGTGAGTGTATTTTGGGCATGTAAGTAATTACACTAACCTTTCTGTCTGGTGTATTTTAGGAAACAATGTAGATAAAATGCCCCAGTCACAGGATCTGCCATCTCCATATATTAAAGAGCACTTGAAGAGAGTTCATCACGTTAACTGCAACTGTTTTCCCATCTCTGTAAGCACTTTGCTGGACCTGCATCCCAGAAGAACAGGTTGTTTGATCTCCTTTTTTTTTTTTTCCCTCCTTCCTTCTGTTGATAAATGTTTCCCTTTTTCCACTTGGCCAGCAGAAAGGCAACCATTAAACGTTCATTTGTTTAAACTAACAGAGTGTGGTCATCTAGTTCCCCCAGGGAGGGAAAGAATCCAAACAGGCCTAAAATGGCATCATTTAGAAACACCATCAATTAATTATCTTTTTCATAAAGTTCTCATGTGCGTGCATTAATCATAATGGGATGGCACTGGGCAGAAAGTTCTTACCTAAGCAAGCTGTACACTGCAGCCTCTCTTCGTCATTTAACTGCATATTGCAGTTCGGTTTTATTGTTTGCTCATTCGACTGTTGTTTTATGGGTGCTTGTGCGACTTTTGTATGCACCAGTTGAACAACCTCCAGCAAACCTTCAAACTGGTATGTGGCGCCAAATGGATCTTTTTGTTTCAGGTGCTATCTGGTGCTGTGCGTAGGATCCCTGTAGGACTCCAGTACATTTATTCCCATTCCCATCTTTTGAAATCGGTCTTTCCAGTAGATTCTGCTTCTTGTCATGTAGGTTGCAACAAAAATAATCTATAGCTATTCAGAAACAATATCTAGCTTATAAATGTATAATATTGAAATGCTCGCCATTATTATTGTATCTTAGCATCTCACAGTCATGAGGATAATTCCATTAAAAGCCTTGCTGTGGGGAAGCACTTTACAGATAAGGAACTAAAGTACCGAGAGAGTAAGAGCAGGTCAACATCTTCAAGTCACTGTAGAACAAGAGTAGGTACGTTCATGAGGTGCTGTCGGTGGGTTTATTAGGACTGTCCCCCTGCAACACTTTCCTGCTTGCAATACCATGTGAGCATAGCTATCCTGTTTCAGGTTTTGGATGTGGCCTGGACAGAGCATCAGGGAGCATTTAAGGATACTCCTGACCGGCCCCATAAGTCTGTAGCCTAGAGATGGCCTGAGTCCTTTGCCTAAAATCATGTAAGAAGTCAATGAGAAAAAAGGGAACTGAGCCTCTTTCTGTCAACTCCCACACTATGGCCTTAACAAGAGGACCACCATGTTTCTCTCTCATACTACTGCAGTGTCCCACTTTTATAGATCTTACCTTTTTATTTCCATTTAGTTTAGTTTAGTTTAGTTTATAACTAGCCTATACTTTCAGAAGTGCCTTGTGATTTGGGATGTCCCCCATGTAAGCTATGTTAGAGATGGGCTTTGCACTTGTTTTTTTCTTCTTTAGATGTTACTCACTGGAACATCCTTGGTACTTCTGGAAATAACTGGAAACTAAAGTGGTGATGATGAAAACACCCAAAAGAGTTTCTTTCATTTTATTAGACCCCAATAATTCTTCAACTTATTAAAGGAGACCTTGAGCCTAAATTTGTGTAACTAAGAGAATTGGATGCCATGTTTTTAGTAATATCAAAAAATGTGTTGTCAAATTATACTGAAACCCTCTAATTATTTTTTTGTGCATACACAGAAAAAGCCAGCTAAGCCACAACACTGAAAGGAAGCATACTAGAAACCAGTTCCTTGATCTCCTATCTGCTGGCTTTGAATTGTTAGCTAAGGCACTAATCCTCCTCGTGACTCTTTATTCCCTAGGTATATCTTCATCTCCAAAAAAAAAAAAAAAAGGAATACTTTTTTTTACATCAAGATAACTATCTCAATGTAAAATCCTAGTTGTAAAATTCTAGTGGAGACAAAGCACAGTAGTTTTTACTTTGATGTAGGTAGTCAAGGTCAGCCCCTGGTGGGGAATATAGAATTGACCTTGACAAGCTGCAGTGATGTAAAAAAGACTAGTATCTCGACCCCAATAATATTTTACATTGAGATAACTATGTCAATGTAAAAAAAAAAAAAAAAGATCCTGTTCTTCAAGGAAGACGAAGGGCCAAATCTTGTAGGTACCCCCCACTTAGGCAGCATCTTTAAACAAGGTGAATTGCCCCAGGATCCTGATCTAAATCAATAGTGCTAGACACCTAGGATCCCTGCACAATAAAGAGAGATATATAGGTGCCTCCCAAGGGCTATCCACGGTGTCTAGGTGCTGAGCACGGAGGCATTTATAGCGAGATAATAGGAATTACTAAGGCTAGAGTTGCACATGAACTCCTGCCCCTCCTCAGAGATTAGGTTCCTCACTCTCAACTGTGTATTAAGTGTCTTCTTTGTTTCCCTGGGTCCACAGCACACAGAGGAGCAGTGTCTATTGAACCAGCATTCCTACCTGACTGTAGGATTGCCTTATATAAAAACACAGTGCCCCCATGTTATCTCTTGTACAGCACTGGTGCGGCCACACGCTTTTTTGCCTAAAAACCTGATGGACAGAGCTCTTGCCCAGGCATTGAGAAACCCAGGATGGAGGCGCTCCTCAGCCTGCGGGGACTTAAACCCACATACCCTATTTTCCATGCAAGTGCCCTAAACACAAGGCTGTAGAACCACCCAGGTGTATGCATTCCCCACCCATCCTGTTGAAGCTGGACCACTTGGCAGCCAAAATACAAGTATAACCCGAGTAGTACCTGGTTACATACTTTCCTCTCCAATTGAAGGGGAAGCCCTTCAATTAGTTAGCTGGGAAGGTGTGCCATGGGGTGAAACTGCTGAGTGCACGCAGTTTCCCTCCTTCCCCTATAGAGCCAAGGCGGGACACTCTGTGAACTTAACTATTTTATATACAAATTTGTTAATACAATGAACCATAGGAAGGAATATATGTATATATGTGTATGTATATGTATATTTGTGTGATATATATATATATATACATATATACTCACACACACACACGCGACATAGAACTACTTGCAATGTATATATACAATCCTTTACCACCACTCAGAATACAGGTGCGTAATATAAAAGAGCCAGTATAAGGGTTTCAATAAAGCACATACAATCTTGAACTCTATTAAAATACAAACCAAAAACATGAGGTGCTAATTCATAAAATATAAGGCACATTAATATCAAAATATAATCGAATGCTGTAATTGAGTCCAAGGAGCAGCCCAGGATGTCCTGAATCAGTGGCTGCATTTCAGTGATCAGGGCCATCCATTAGCCCAAGAAGGTAGCCTCCAAACCCAGGGAGCCCTCTCCTTCTGGGTTTCCAGTCCAGTGGTCAGTCTCACTGACCGGGGAAAGTTCCCCCTCCCCAGTGGGAATCCCCTTCCCCGGTAACTCACAACTCTGGAGGTCCAGGGAGGGAGAGGGGGTCCTCATCTCCCCAGGCAAGTCTCCTCCTCCCTCGCCAAGGCCCCAACTGCCTCGAGCTCTCTTTAGGCTGCCAGCCCGCTTGGGGTCCTGTACACCGGCACGTGGACTAAGGACTCTGCCTTTTGTTTGGGAATGGAGACCCAAGATGCCTTGTGCAGCTCCAAGGGCTCAGTTCACTCCCGGACCCTCCATGCAATACTTTTGAACCGAGTTCCTAGCCTCATGCCGGGGGTTGAAGCCCCGAGTCATCTCGAGTGGCTCCCAGGGCCTTGGTCCTGCTCAGACCACTCTGTGCACTGGCTGTGCACTCTTGCCTGGCCTTGTGCCAGGGGTTGGAGACCCGAGCCTCCCCAAGCAACTCCCAGGGTCTCAGTCTGCTCCCGGACCTGGCATGCACTGGCCTGTGTACTGCTGCCTGGCTTCGTGCCATGGGATGGAGATCTGAGCCTCCTCAAGTGGCTCCCAGGATCTTGATCCACTCCTGGACCCAGTGTGCACTGGCCTGTGCACTGATGCCTGGCCTAGTGACACGAGTTGGAGACCCAAGCCGCCTCGAGCACCCATCATCTTGGTTCACTCCCAGACCCGGTGTGCACCATCCATGCACTGAGTTCCTGGCCTTGTGCCAGGGGCTGGAAACCCAAACTGCCTCATGCAGTTCCTAGGGTCTCAGTCCCTCTCAGACCTGGCATGCACCAGCGAGGAGTCTTCAGGCTCTTAAAGGCAACAGATCCATCCCACTGGCCAGCTCTGCCAGCTCTTCTTTGCCTGTCCTCTTTGCTGTCCCTCAATGCAGACACCCGTATGCCAGGCACATTACTCTTTTATCCCCTCCAGAGGTTCCTCCCCTGGATTGCAAATGGACCAATCAGGAAGGGAGGTGGGGTGTAGTTCTCAATCAGATCCAGCTCTTCTGGGGTAGAGGTGGGGCAAGGCTTTCCCCTGCCTTCACCTGATTGGCCCCAACAATTGCTTGCAGCCCTTGCAAGCTGGCAAGCCCGCCACACAAGACTGAACCAAGACAGGTCATGGCCCAGTAGCCCAGCGAGGAGGTCAGTCATTAAGCATCTTCCATTGGCATCTGAAGAATAGAGGGTTTAGGTGGACTGTAGGCATCTCCCGGTATTGATCTGGCTCACAAAGAAGTTTAGACAAGAAATGGCTGATCTGGCTTGTTGACCAAGTCACGTTCACCAGTGTAAGCAATCAGAAACCAGTCTATACATGTTACAGAACAGACGCTCGAAATACATTGACTAGATTAAAAATGGCAAAGCCAGGTCTAAAATTTGCCTGTCCACCAAAGGGCGAATCTGCGCTCTGTTCGTTACTGATCTAAATTATGCCGTTTACAGAAAGGTATGTAGCTTAGATCAATTCTGCCTTGGGCTTTTTGAATTTCTGTACCTAGCCATGGGGATCTTTTCAGAAGAAATTGGAGATGCTTAATGAATGTAAGCATTTAAATTCTAAATCTTTTTGAAGCTCCTGGGGGGGACCTTGATCTAGAAACTTCTTTGTGACTCAGACACCCCATTTCCACATAGGCACCTATGAGAGCACTTTGGAGCTGTCTACCTATGGCGGGGAGGGGGATAAGTAGAAGGAAATAATTATATTGATACATCTATGTAAAGGAGAGTTGAAAAGCATATTAATGCAAAGTTAATTTTACTGTCATTACAGTGGAGAAAAGGGAATGTTGAAGACACTATTTGGCTTTAAAACTTTTTATACCATACTTAGGCATAGTCCAATATCTTAAAACTACAAATAGGCGTATTTGTCATATAGTTTGTGTCATTGCTAACAAAGGTTATAGAAGATTTGCTCTAGTTCTGTAATGAGCATCATATGCTTTCCCCCTCCCATTTCTTTTATCCTTTGACATTTTGTGACTCATTTAATCATGTTTTTAAAGAAATCTGTTGTGACAGTGCTCTGGAGGATAACACATTCTGGCAGGTGATTGGGGCTTAAAAAAATAAGAACACTTAAAGTGGCCGTGTTTGCAGCATGTATCATGGCACATCATGGAAAATGACATGAATGATAGAAACCTGATGTGACTCAGACCATTTTCCAGAGGGAAAACACTATTTGCTCTCTGGAGTTTTTCTTCTACTCCAAATCAACCTAGAGTATCTTTGAAAATGTGGCACGTTGTCAGAAAAATGACACTAGAACAGTCAGGCATGCAGGAGTTAATGTTTCTACCTTTTAGAGGTGGGAAACAAAAAAAAAGGCAAATAAAAAACCAAACAAGATCTATTGGAAAATTGTTTCAATTATAGGAACTGTTATGAGAACTCACATTGCTTGGCGAGATTTTGTTTGCAAAAAATGGAGCATTTAAATGGAAAAAAACCCCAAAACGGGGTTTTTCACCGTCTTCAAAATGAAATGCTTAATTGTTCCTGTATTTTGTTTTTGTTTTGAAATTATTTTTTTTTTTTATTCTAGGCAGTCTTAAAATAAAAGCCAAAACAAATGACTGTACTGATTACATTTCTTCCAGATTTTCTTTTTTTTTCCATGAAAAAAGTTGACTTCCTGATTTGGAATTAATACAATATTTTTATTTATTTTTGTTTTGGAATGAAAAAAAAAAAAATTGCTCTAGTAAAGAAAATTTGATTTCTGTTTTTGTTTGTTTGTTTTAGTATTTTTTGCTTCCATGAAATACATCTCATGCTTTCACCTCAAAGTATAGCATTAAGAAAACAAAAAAGCATAATACGTGTGATGCTCCTGAGTGGCTTGATAGCAGCAGGGAGTAAACCTTAGAGAAAAAAAAAAAATGCCTGGATGAAGCAGTGCACATCTAATAGTTGCCTGGATGAAGCAATGCACATCTAATAATTCAAGCCAAGAATGCTCATCCACCTTTATGTCAGTATTGCCAAATCCATAGCCCACCAGGAACATGCTGCTGGTGAGATGCTTTGGCATTGCTTGTGTCCACAGGAAAGAAGTAACTAAATAAATATGAGGTTGACAGGCAGAGCAAGTGATGCTGCTGCCTTCAATGCATTCCTTGCCTGGTGCTTTTGCTTCAAGCTGGAGAACATTGCTCTTTGTGAGCTGCGCTGTGGAGAGGAGCTGTGAATCACTGTGTGCACGCTTGGAGTGCACTATTGTTCCCCACACGGCATAATCGTATTGACCAAAGAATATCTCAGGGCAGCAGCTCAAGGATAGACTCAGAAATGAAAGCCGTGGGTTCCTGACTCCCTAGATGATGATGCTTCCTCTTAACAATGAGATTCCCCTAGCAAAGTAGACTACACTTCACCACCTACGTGGATGTTGTCTTTATACCAAGGGTTGCCTGGACACGTTTTTCCTCCTTATCTGGTCCCTTGCACTGCAGGTGAAATCAAGTAGTAAGCGTTCCCTAGATTTTTTTTTTTTTTTCATATTTATCAGGCTGAATTGAGGGAGAGAAAGTAAAAACAGCCTTCCATGGGTGCAAAGAAAAACAAGGCATCTGATTCCAAAAGATGCAAGTTTGAGATTCAGTACAGTGACCTGTGCTCCGAAAGCCCTGGGAGAAGGGAGGCACAGTGGTCTGAATCCAGCTTTGGCTAAAAAGAAAACCACTTTAATGTATTAAAAAGGGCTGGTAAGGAGCTGTTTTGAACAAAAAAATGACTGCTAAAAAATCCTCTGGGACTCTGCAAGTGCTGTGACACCAAGGGCTGCAATGCTCAAGCCGAACTCCTTTGAGGTTTGCGTTTAATTTCTCTGCAGACCACTTAAACGCACAAATGTCGCTCCTGGATTATCCACTGTGGCAAGCTTCAAATCATCAGCTCTCTCCTGTCACAGGCATCTGGGGTTTAGAATGTAAAAGAGGTAAACTCTGCTCTTTTGATGGACATCTGGTTGGGCCATGATTAAACAGGCCGCCTGCACATTTTGCTGCCATCAGTGCTTCGCTAATCAGCTTTAGCAAAACACACATCTCTGACATCTTCCCTGAATTTAACCTTCCTCAAAGGCTAATATTTCATCTTAACTGCACCGGTTGTACCTTTGAAACAATAGCATGCTCGCTAGCAGGAACTGTTTTATTTAATTTTGCCATTTATTTATATAGCATTTTACCTCTTTGAAGTCACGTACGGATATGAATTCATCGACACGTAACCTCTGCAAGAGGAGGAAGAGTTGCTATCCCCATTTCACAGGCGGGGAGTGAGTAAAGCATCACCCAGATCAAAGAGACACCATGAATGGCAAAAAAATATGTGAAGGGCCTTTCAGGCCTTTGCTTTTTCCTTATTTCACAGATGGTTTGTGTGTGTGTTTTTTTCAGTCATTCCCTCATATTTTTAATACCGCTTTCTTCTTCCCTGAAGCAAATTTAAAACCTGCAGGAACAATGGCAGAAACTGGGTATGTAGGGGAATTTGTTTTTGGTGATTGCTGATTATTAATAGTACTGTAGCATCGGAGATTGAGTGAAAATTTAGGCTCTCTTGTGCCAGGGACTGCAGGACAACCTCTGCTCTGAATAGCTTACGGTAGCGATAGACAAGTGACTGGATAGCATATGTCTGCATTTTCCTATTTGTGATCTGCAATCCAAGTCCGACTTCAAGTAGTGTTATTGGGTCCAAAAGGCAATCTATTTCCACAACTCAGCTAGCCTTGCTAGGTGTCCATTTCCTTGAAGCATGTCCTTATATTCTATTACAAAGCTAGACAGAGTTCACTTTGACTCCTTTCTCTCTTTCTCCCATTAAGGATCCTCCTGTGATCAACTCCATGGCTTGCACTGCCTTGCTGCCCTGTAGCATGCTGTACTGTGTGTCAGCTCCTATAAACTCCAAGCAATAATGTCCTCGTTTCCTAGCTTTCTTATCGACAGTCTGCATTTGCTTACTGTCTGTAGAATCATTTTATTGTACATCACCAGCTTTCAGTTGCATATCTTCAGTCTAATACGGCTGCATATCAGTGTTGCTCAGATTGCATTCCAGCTGGCAACACAATCCATCAGGAACTGAACTGGCCATTGATCGAATAGCACCACTGTAAATATGGCAGCTGAATGGCTGGGAACCTTCTTCTGCATGCTGTGTATATCAAGAAGTTTCGGTTCTGTTAGTCACACTAAAGAAGCCCTTCCCTTCCTTGTATGTCAACTTGATTGTTTGCTAAAGGATAAAGGCATGTCGGGCAAGCCATGCCACTTTCTATAGCCAACAACAGACAACGCACGGGTGCAACACAGCTAGCGTCATACAGAATCACTTCTGACTCATCAGCTTAAAAGTCTGGACACTTATATCTAAGTTGACTGCAGACAACCCTTGACATCAGTGCAAACCAGATCTTGAACTTCTGCTTCTAGAGCACAGCGGGCACGTCTACCCGTGACGCATCTGCGGGCAAAAACTGTGATGCCACAGCTACATTGCTGTAGTGACACTGTCTCCCATTATAGCGCGCTGCTACAGTGATGTAGTGCCTAAAAATAATTGTGTGTGGCACATATGGTGCAGTACAGGCTATTACTATGCTGTCTTTTAGTACATCTATACATGTCGCTATGGTGCCATTGTTATTGCACCATCAATTAGTGCTTCCTTTTGGAAGTCTCCTAGTTTCATATAAAACTATGAAACTACAACACTTCCAAAAGGAAGCACTACATGACGGTACAGTAGCAATGGTGCCATAGAGACATGTGGAGATGTGCCCTGTAAGATATCTTAAGCACTTTGGTACCTGTTGACTCTAGTAGGCTGTAAACTGCTGCATGGCAATATAGTCGAGCATTTTCTTGCATCCACTTGATCAGAGTTTGGGTAAGAAAGGAAGAGGCAAAAGAAATAACCAGGTGAGAAAATGTCTATGGGGAGAAGTTTTGAAGAAGCAAAGAAGACAAGTAAAAAAAAATAAATAAAATCAGGCAAGTGTTGCTTACAATTCATGCTGAGGTTGTATACCAGTTACACTTGATTTACTGGACAGGCAGCATTGCAATAAGGGATAAAAATGGCATATTAATATTAATTATATAACTTCCTAGGGACATTTTTTATAGTTGCTAAACTTCTTTTGTAAGTTTTTGAAATTGAAAAAAGTAATTGAATATAAAAAACCCAGGTCCATCTAGGAATTTGGTTCCTCGGACTTGAACGATGATTCTTGCTGAATTGCCCATCTGCAAGGGAACAAAAGGTAGCACTTCCTAAAAACGTAGGTTTTGAAATCTAGGTAAGAAGCCCTTTCCCCTAACAGGCTGATCACCCAGAGGCTTTTTGAGATTTCAATATTAGTTTCTTACAAATATTAATAAGACTGTTATTTCTTTAGGTGGATGATCATTTTATCATAATGAATGTGCTTGATATGCCTTACCTGTACTGTTAAGCCATTTACATATTCTCTGTATTTCAATTATGGGACTTGCTAGTGAAATGTAGTTAAACTGATTTCCCTGAGGACTTAATTTTGGTGAGATGGGCTCTTCAAACTTTCTTTGTTTCCCAAAATACCTCTGGAGGTCAACATATCACAGCCCAATGCTCACCACTTCTGTCACTGCTTTTTTCTGCCCGAGTAGCTGGGCATCAAGTGGTTCCTTTTCTTATAACCCTTTAGCCAATCTTTGGGTCCAGGACTGCCTTTCACCTGATGTGTAGAGTACTAACACAATGAAACCTTGATTTTACTTAGGAGGTCCCTACATAATATGGGGTGGAAGATGCTGTACAACTTTGCACACCAAATCACCCCTAGCATTATTTTGAGTGGATAAGATGTAGACAACTCTTTGTTGAAATAGGAGGCTTTTTTTTGCCCCATCCAGGACAGACAGTTATGACAAAGAACTGCAAAGCAAATAACCAGAAGATAGACATCCCCAACGTATCACCTCATCAGTGAAGTGATGCAGCCCATCATGTGTCTATTCCAGGGTTGGCTAATCAGGAGTACACTGAAAGGCACAATACCATGGCAAAAATATTTTTATAGTTTCATAGTTGATAGGGTCAGAAGGGACCTTAGCAGATCATCAATTCCAACCCCCTGCCATGGCAGGAAAGGATATTAGGGTCAAACGACCACAGCTAGGTGATTATCTAGCCTCCTTTTGAAGACCCCCAGGGTAGGAGCGAGCACCACTTCCCTTGGAAGTTGGTTCTAGATCCTAGCCGCCCTGTAGCGCCTCCTGATGTCCAGCCTGAACCTGCTCTCAATCAACTTGTGGCCGTTATTCCTAGTTACTCCGGGTAGTACTTGGGGGAACAGGGACTCTCCTGTTCCCCGCAGGTCCCCCCTGGTAAATTTATAGGCAGCCACCAGATCCCCTCTCCAACTTCACTTGTGAAATCTGAACAGGTTCAGGTCCCTTAGCCTCTCTTTATAGGGCCTGCCCTGCTGCCTCCGATCATGCGGGTGGCCTCCTCTGGACCCTCTCCATGCTGTCCACATCCCTCCTGAAGTGCGGTGCTCAGAACTGGACGCAGTACTCCAACTGCAGCCTGACCAGTGTCGCACAGAGGGGGAGGATCACCTCTTTGGACCTGCTTGAGATGCATCTGTGAATGCATGACAAGGTGTGGTTGGCCTTCCTGTTTTTCTTTGCATCAGTAATGACTCCAAGATCCTTTTCTGCCTCTGCACTGACGAGAAGGGAGTTCCCCAGCCTGTAGGTCTGCTGCTGGTTCCTCCTCCCCAGGTGCAGCACCTTGCACTTGTCAGTGTTGAAACCCATCCTGTTCTCATCCGCCCACCCCCGTAAAATGGTGCAGTAGCCATAGGTTCATTTATTAAGAGCAGATCAATGCTGTTACTGCTTGGTACAGGTACAGGCTGCCAACAGTACTGGAAAATGGTGAAACCAAAATGTATTGGGATGTGATAACCCTCACAGACTAGACCCTTCCATATAAACACCAGGCATCATGGCTTTGGACAAGAAAGCCAGGGCAACACTGAAGTGCACTGCCAGGGAACAGCTAAAAACATGCTATAATGTGGTCACAGAAGTGAAGTTGACTTAGTGCCTTGGTAAGAAAAGCAGATTATTTGTCGACTACGACGTGACTGAGAATTTTGGAAATGAGATGATTGATCCTACCGATTCCAAAAAGGTTGTGTTCCTATTTTACCTAAAAAAACCCTGTGTTTCCCTGTGCAAACAGGCACGGCTTGCCATGTTCTCCATAAGCATTAGCACATTCCATGAACCCTTAGGGCATGACGATGTTAATAATAAGAACAACAATGTGAACAGGAAACATAAGCAGTACTTAAATACTAAACAGTAGGAAAAGAATTTAATGATATGTCCTCTCTGAAAGTATCAGCTGCAAACAAAGCAAACTAACAAAATGAGAAAATTCAACGTAAGTATGACCCTGGGGTTTAAAATATGTTGTCTACATTTATACCAGCAGTGTATGTTAATCATAGGTATGATGTATTGTATCAGTCACTCTAAAATATGAAGTGTGGGCAATAAATTGTTTCTTCCTTGAGGCCAATGAGTCATTGTTTTGCAGCTTAAGGATTTACATTTTTTCACCCGTGAGGTCTCAAAACTTGCAGTGCACAATTAATTGTTCTGAGCATACTGATTCTAGTTTTGGAATATGGAAATATAAGACTGACAATAACTACACTTCATAGAGAAAATCTTTTTGTGACAACCTCCAGGTCTCCCTGTGCATTAAACTGTCCATCTCCTGCACTAGAAAAAGAAAGAAATTGCTACATTTGCTTGCCGAGTTGTTATGCAATCTGGTGTCCGGACATTTTAGCACTGATAATGTTGAAAACTCATCCTTCAGTTTGCAAGCTTTCTGTACTGTCAGCCCCATTCATCCAGTTGATGAGCTCATATCAACCACACATTTTCCTGACAAAAGCAGTTTCCCAGTGAGGCCTGGTGAAGTAGTCACAGACCTCAGCAAAATGGGTGTGCAAAGGGAATTTCTTTCATATTTTGTCAGCACAGATTAATTTAATAGCACTGCTTTCCCATGATTTTTATATATATATATATTTTTTGGCAATAACAAGCACATACATTGACACGAACATGCTCTTGATGATGCTTTCTCACGTTTAGTCCCATTTTTGTTTTTCATGGCAAGGAAATTTTGAAAGGTTATTCAAGAGATGCTGATTACAAAATTCAAGCGCTTTATTTCTTTTTCAAGGCAGGGAATATTCTGTGTTAAATTTAGCGGCTATTATTTATGTGTGTGAAAGTGCTGCTTGCAATATCTTAGACATTAATTGTCTGTGTATTTTAGTGAGAACTGAAGCATCTTCTTAGGATAATTTAATTATTAATTACCAGCAAGAAACCATACACCTCATATATATTTGGTAAGCATGGTGTTGATTTTATTGCAGACTAGCCTGGATGTCATTTCAATTTAAGTAACTTGGTTTTGGCTTTCTCATCAGCAGAAGGGGAGGGGAGGAGGAAGGGGAGGGTAAAGTGTGCAAATATTGTGGCATGATTAACTTGGTATAGTTTTTTCTGTTACCTAAAGGTCACAAGTCGAAGTGAACCCTACACTTTTCACTTGAAGCAATCACTACCATTAAATCACCAGATTAGTAGATATTATTTTGTTTTTATAGGGGTTTGGGGGGTTGTTTTGCTTTTGTGAAATTATGCCATTTTTTATTAAATTTTGCACGAAAGAAGAATATTTTTTTTTAATGGTTTTGGAAAAAATACAATTATGTTTGTTTTGAAAGGTATATAATTTTATTTACCTTATTTCATTATGCAACAACATAACAAGAGCAAATATGACCTGTCATGTCATAGAAAAGACCTGTCATCACAGAATATAACCTTTCATATCATATCACAGAAAAATAATTTGGGATTAAGATGCTATGCCACTGTAGCAATGTGCTACGGTGACGTAGTGTCAATGGGCATCTACACATCACCAGCAGCTATGTCGCTGTAGTGATACACTCCCCTGGTATAGCACGCTGCTACAGTGAAGTAGCTGCTGAAAATAACCGTGCGCTGCACGTATGGTGCAGTATGGGCTGTTACTGCGCCATGTTTTAGTACTTCCAAAAGGAAGTAATAATCACAGTACAGTAACAGCATTGCCATAGCAGCACATGTAGACATGCCCGAAGTGTCACTATATCAAGACCATGTATCAAAAATGATGACATATTTACACAGATAAGGTATTTTTTTGTTTGTTTGTTTTAAACCAATATCACTATGTGAATATAGGACACAAATTAAACAGTCTCAATTTTAATATAGCAAAGTCCACACTCCTGGCTCTTCTGCACATAATTTGCTTGGTAAAGAACAGTAACTTTCAGCAAAATGGTCAGACAGGTCTAAAGGTTTATTGTTGACCAAGTCTCAGTGGTATACACCTTGCTATTAATGAATCATTGATCAAACTGATTGTAGGGCTTATTTTATGAAAAACATATTAGGTATGATCCAATCCTCAGCTAGCTAAAGCCATCCCAGTTTCATTGACCCTAGGTTTTGATGGGTTACACAGGAGAAGGGAGCACTGTGTTGTGTCTTGTTGCTGCTGGTTTCTTTTTCTGTATGTGTAGGGGTAGGTAGGCTCCCCTTCCTTTCTTTTATCTATCTATCTATCTATCTACACATAGCTGGAACTGACAGGTCAGTCATGCATAATTCTATCTATCTATCTATCTAGCTAGCTAGCTAGCTAGCTATCTGTATATAGATAGTATTAATAGCAAGGTGTATACCACTGAGATCTAGCTACCTAGCTAGCTATCTGTCTGCATATAGATAGTATTAATAGCAAGGTCTATACCACTAAGATCTATCTATCTATCTATCTATCTATCTACAGAACCCTATTCTCTCTCTCTCTGTCTCTCTGTCTCTCTCTATATATATACACAGATAGATTGGGATGTGATACAGATAGATAGATAGATAGATAGATAGAATTATGCATGCCTGACCTGTCAGTTCCAGCTGCAGGAAAACCAGTATTTCTCTCTATCGTTTGATTCTAGGATTTAAAGCTTTGTGACTGAAAACAGAGTCTATGAAAAGTCTCATTATTATATTTATCTTTTTAAAACTTTCCACAAGAAATTAAAGTTGAAGTTTTGCAATACATTTCCTGTTTTCACGCACAGTAATTCTTCATGTGTTAAGATCACTTCTCCCCTACAGCTATAACCTAATCGGCACGCAGGGTTCTGATTATGAATACAAGTAATTTGGGAAAAATCTTAATGTAATTTACATTAGTAACTCCTGCTACTGCTTAAAGGCTCTTGAGAGTATCAATTTGTGGTTTCTCCTCATAATTTGTGCTGCTGTACAGTTGCAATACATGGCCCATGCAGCAAGTCTGCCAGTTGGCGACCTTGTACCCAAAATCAATTTCTTAAACTCCAAAGGGAGAAAGAAGGAAAGAATCTGTGGATGGGTGAAGACTTTGTTTTAAGTGAAGAGAGGTTAATTCAGTCTAGGGTATCACCAAGTAAATATATTCGTGGGACATTATTATCGGCGGCTTAACTCTGCATGTAATAAAGGCCTTGGTAAATTTCAAGCTCCAAACGATGTTTCATTTCAAGCTAGATGAAAATTCCAAGATCTCTGCTAATATTTCAAAATCCTATCCTGAGTACAGAAACTGCTCACTATATAATAAAAAAAAAAAGGACGACTTTATATCCCTTGATGTGTTCTCTCCGCCAGGTTTCAGTTGCTACGAAGCTTTTGCTGCAGTGGCATCTCTGCTTCAAATAAGACTGATTAAAATGAAATTACTCAGTCTCCTGACCCATGGCAAATTTCATGAGCTGCAATTTGTCTAGTAGTTCAGCTGTGAGTACAATCTGATTGGCTATAATTTAGGTTTATAGTTCCTATTTTTTTTCAACACAGTAGACTCCAGTGATCCTGAAATAAAGAATTGGGGGTGGGGGAAAGGAAAACAGAGTTAGTAGCTGGAACTGCAAGAACTGAGCATTTAGGAACAATGTCTTTGATAGGCTAGATAGCTAAATATATATGTATTTTCAACAAACTTCCAAAGTCTCCAGAGCTTAGGTCACTGTGAAGATTCCTTCGAGAAAACAAAATTCACATATATAGCTAGTGGTTTCATTTCAGGCGTCAAGCTTTTTCTTTCTCTCTTTCTGAACGCTGTCTGACTTACTAACAAAATGAAGTCATACGGTGTGGGTTATCCTTTTTTCTCCAATTTCCTTCATAGGGACGTTCTTATTCTGAAAGATATGGGAGGAGAAGAATCATTAGTGTGAGATCCTGCTCCTTTGAAAGCTATGGAAATTGTGTTATTGAATTAATGAGGTCAGGATTTCACATCATAGCATGTATGTAGATTCCTAGCCATAACTGGGAAATTACCCTGATCTCTATAGGATTGATATGGATTGATATGGCATGTTTTGATCAGAAGCTTGCAGTCATCATGACTTCTGGACACTTACTAAAATATCTTATGAGGTTCACTGGATATGACTTGGTTCCAAGGGTTTTCCTCTACTACATGTACAGGGTAATGGAGACCTGTACATGCGTTTACCTTATTTTTGGATTCTGGACATGATCTTGACTTGAATGTGTTAATTTGCCCCTGCCAGGCCATTTCCATTTGCAGACAGCTGTTCTTACTGGAGTGGCACATGACTGATTGCATTCTCAGACT
>NW_005842036.1:2366295-2370533 GCF_000455745.1 Alligator sinensis | reverse complement strand
TTCCCTACAGATGAACTGGCACAGAGGCTTCAGCAGCCTGGTATGGATGCAGCGTCTGTCCTACACCACAAACCACAGTGGCTGTCCTCATGACAGTGTTACGATTACCTCTACAACTTTCTGTGGGTAGTATTCCTTCCTATGAGGTAACCCAATTCTTTCAGTTCTTATTGTCTAGAGATAGCTTGCAAGAGTAAGGTCATAATTCTTTGTCCAGCTAGGTTTTCATAGGTCTACTTCCTACCTATCGTGTAACATCTTGAGGGGTATTGCATTTGCTGATCCAAGAGGGTCTTTCAATGTAGAATCAATTTTTACTGTCCTAAATCTCTGTTCTTGATGGGGAGAGTTAAAGAGGGGAGAATTCGATTTCTAAGTCATGTAGGAAAAATTTATGCAATATCCCCATCCATAACATGGCTACATAGAGAGAATAAGAGTCTAAGTTTCAAAGGCACTGCAACTGCACAGATTTAAGCTGAGGTTTAGCACACTCAGGGAAGTCTGAAAGCCAGATGCTCCCAAGGTCACAAAAGGACCCTGAGTGAAAATAAAAATTAAAGCCAGAATTCATGCTAGAACCATAGCCAAAAGGAGACTATTCTTATATGATACTCTAGTGATATGTACCGTTGTTAGCAATGTGTGGGGTCACAGAGATCTCCTAGAACCTACCTCTACGTTGAGTACTTCTTCAGTCAAAACTGCCTTTAAATCACATGGATCTTCAGGATTTATCTATAGACAGGTGTTATTTTACCTGTAAGATATCTAAGTCTTTGCCACTACTAACCCAACACGTATCATGTCTTACCTCAGGAGTAGACAAGGTTCTTTGGGTTAGACTAAATCAATAGTTGGAAAAAAATATTCTTTGCAAGCTTGCAGGTACAAACACTCTTCTTCTTCTGTGCTCCCTGTGCCTGAAGAAGGGTGTTTGTACCCAAAGAACAATTTTTCCAACTATTGAGCTGGTCTAACCCAAAGAACCTTGTCTACTATTTAGTTGGTCTAATAAAATATATCACATCTACCCAAAGAACCTTGTCTGCCTATGTCCTTAGACCAACACGGCTACAACCTTCAAGCCAGGAGTGCAATCCCACTACCCACAAATGCAAGTGGCTCTTTTATTCTGGCAATATAAAAACTTATACAAATGAAGAGGATGCTTGTAGTCTTGTTAAGACATAGCTGTTCCATTCTATTAACAAGGCCACACTAAGTAATTCCACTCTATTGGAAGAAACTTTTGCAGTTAAAATCTTCTGGAAGGAAGACATCCAGCTGGAATCCAGCACCCTCAGTAGGGCAGTGGTCTGCCTGAATCAGTGCAGAGATAACTGCACATTCATGTCTTTTGCCCAACAGTCAAATGATTGAGGTATTTGCTCAGAAAATGGGATTTGGATTCTAGGGCCCCCCGTCAGCCAGATACACTTGTCTCAACCCATGTTTCCCACTTCCTAGGAATGAATCTTAAACACTGAGAGCATTCTCCACCCCTTCTGTTGAAACTGGGCATCTAGATGGAAAAATGTACAAGGATCCTACAGAAAGGATGTGGACAAATTGGAGAGAGTCCAGCAGAGGGCAACAAAAATGGTTAGGAGGTTGGAGCACATGACTTATGAGGAGAGGCTGAGGGAACTTGGCCTATTTAGTTTAGAAAAGACTGAGATGGGATTCAGTCTTCAACTACCTGAAGGGGGTTAAAAAGAGTATGGAGCTGGAGCTGGACTGTTCTCAGTGGCAGCGGATGACAAAAAAAAAAGAGCAACGGTGTCAAGTTGCAGCAAGGGAAGTTTAAGTTGGATATTAGGAGAAACTTTCTCACTAGGAGGGTGGTGAGGCACTGGAACAGGTTACCCAGAGAGGTGGTGCAATCTCCATCCTTGGAGGTTTTTAAGTTCCAGCTAAACAAAGCCTTGGCTGGGGTGATGTACTTGGGGCTGGTCCTGCTTTGAGCAGGTTGGACTAGATGTGACCTCCTGAGGTCCCTTCAGCCCTTATTTTCTATGATTCTATGATCCCTGGAACCAAAAAAGGAGAATGGACAGTTTAGTGATGAAGACTGTGTCCTGGGAGGGAAGCAGCCCTAGGTTCTGGCCCCAGTTTCCAGGGCTGTTCATATAACTTCTCTTCACTTGTCATTTGTTAAAATGCATAAAGAACATAGGAGTGATTTCTGAGGAAGGTGCAAGCCCATTTTCTAGGATTAGGAACCTCCATTATTTGGAGATGACAAATGCATGGATAGATGCATAGATCTGCATATAGGAGGACAGAGGGAATTTTCAAGTTTGCACTCCATTCCATGCAAAAGGGGCAGGAGAAGGACCATTTTATAAGGTGTAGTATATCAGCTGCTAGGTGTCTTGTAACATATGCTCAGAAGCAAGCACTGTGCATTGTGAAAACATTAGGACCTTGTGCATGTGGCTTTTGGGTCCTACCCAGTAACAAACATACATTTTGGTAGCAGAAAGGATTTCTTTATCAGGATGCCAGGAATGGGATGCAGACGTGCGAGACACGATTGCTTCAAAGTTATGAATGAAACATGAGAAACAAAATCATGCAAGTCCAGTGATACTCACTTCACCCCACACCTCTCTGACAAACAAATATGCATCAAGCTTCTGGTCCACAGCCCAGTCCTTTGTCCATCATTTCATTCTGATGAATTCTCATTATCTGCTTTTTGTGTAGACCAATCCTCAGCATTTGTCTGACATGCCTATAGTGTTGCTTTAGCACCTACAGACTGCTTCCTAGCATCTCAGTCTTACAGGCTCAGTTCCCAACTGGATAGGCCTCCTCATTAGAGCTAGCTCCCAACCTTTTGTCTCTATCCTGCTGATTCTGTACCTGTAACTTCTATCTCCCTTCAGAGCTAGTTTCCTTCTGGCATAAGGTGACTGGTATGACCTGACTATTTAAGTACAGAGATATGTGTCTCTGCAATATTTCAACAATGGGTGACTGCATGCTTTATAGGAAAAAAAAAGCAGTCTTTCCCCTAGCTCATCAAACTATTTGTCCCTTTGGACCACCTTACCCTTACCGTTACCCAGATTGCATTTGAGAACTGTGTTCTTCACCTAAGATTTGATGTCTTGCAGGCTTTGTGACTCTCTTGATGGTGGTGTTGGTTGCATTTGTGGAACTGGAAGTCTCCCATCAATTGAAACATAATATAGTAACAGCATAGCTCTCCAAGTATTAGCAAAAAGATATCAGTCTGGAAGAAAACCCATAGGTGGTATATGAACGGCTCAGTTTAAGTGTTTAAATGGCATTTAGCATGATTAATGGGTCATAAAATAACAGTTGAATAAAACAGATGATGAAAAAAGTGCTCAAATAAAAAAAGACAATTATTGCAAGTTAAAACATCCAAGAACTGCACCTCATAAACCCGCGCATAAAAATGTTGTATTTAGCAATTTTCAATATTTGAACTTTTCCATTGCTACATACTTTTTCATATTTCAAAACCCGTTAAGTACAGTAACTAAGAAGAAAAACTACTCTGCAATATCTTCGCAGATGTATGGCTTTTTAATACACGAGAGAAATCTCATTTAGAAAGGTGGAATTGAAATGTAGCCATTAAACCAAAACCGGGTGCATCTACATGTGTGCTTTACTGCATGGTTGACTAATTAGCTCTGTAGTAAAGCATCATGGTCTACATATCCTACTGGGTAACCCCACACTGTATCATCCTTTTGCCCCAGCCAGCCCTTCCACTGCCCGATACCACCACCTGGAGCCTGGGGCTGACCTCCCCCCCGGGTCTCCTGCCAGCACAGGGCTTCTTTGCCTTGGCTCAATGTGCCGGGTGCATATGCTATGCAGACACTGCACCTGGGAGCAGTTGACTCTGGTGCAAACTGCATTTTGTTGCACTAATTGCATTTGTAGATGCACCCACTGAGTAAAACAAATAATGAAACATATTTCCTAAAGGGAAAATATTAAAGAACTTGAGGGCTGGAATGACTGGTATCATCTTGACCTATATACCAGAGATGAACAAGGGAAATTTAGTAACACAGCCATTTAGGAACAGCTAAGTGGGCAAGGTTTGTTGAAGCAAAAGACTGAAAAATTAACTAAGTGTGATGTTGTGGGACTTAAGTTGTTTTCATGCAAAGTGCCTGGCCGTGTTTGAAAAAAAGAGGCCAGAAATATAAAAAGTATTGCAATGATTTTTCTTACAGGTCCAGTGC
>NW_005842036.1:2364862-2366264 GCF_000455745.1 Alligator sinensis | reverse complement strand
AGGAATGCCAGGTCTCACAGATTCATATGCAAGAAATGTAACATAAATATGTTATGGGAGTTAGTCCTTCACAACAGAGCAAGGGGGGTACCTGCACGTCCACTTCTTGAACTGAGAGCTTTGCTGTGAAGTCAAAATATTTTCAGTTGCTGCAGAGATTTCTCAAATATTTGCAGTGAAATCAGTAGAACAGCCACACGATGTTTTTAATTAGGCTAATGTCATGCTGGCTCCAAAGTACAATAAAAGGCAATCTATAATTATAACTCTAACTCTGCTTTCTGTCAAAGGGGTTGGATGAAATATTATCGTTCCAAAATGCTGTCGTCTTGAAGGTCCATCATTCAACTCATTAGCGGGATAATGACAAGAGGGAGCAAAACCAAACTGCAAAGCTGCTGCTAGAGTTTTGTTACTCCTGCACACATCCACGATGCTCACAAAAGCCCTGATCCTTGACCTAACCAAGCATGCATTTATGATCACATAAATGCTTTTGGCATCAAAATCAAGGCCTGAAGGGGAAATCCTGATGTCAGTAGATATTTTTCTATTTGACTGTATATTTTGGCTGCTCCTAAAGGTATTTCCTGATTGTGCATGGATCAGTCATTGAATAAAGCACATGGAAAACACCAGAATCCAGGTCAATGCTCTTCTTCTTGAGTCACCGAGCCAAGTTCCCCGTGCTACGTTCTCCTCCTAGCCCCACTCACCCCTCTGAGCTTCAGCAGGGGCAGGTAGGGTGCACCTGCCAATCCCACAACCTGGTCATTACTGCACTTTGCTGGCAAGAAGACACAGGCCTAAGCCCCTTCAGGCTCAAAGGGGGAAACAGAGTAGATCCTGTCTCCTCCTCTGCCTGGGCAAAAGGCCCTAACTACAAAGCAAGTGGACTAGAAAGTGGAGAAGCTCTTTTCTCCCAGCATCAGTTGCAGTTCGTGGTTTTTAAGTGATTAACATTTCAGGCACTTACACAAGAATTACACGTCTTCCCAGGTGGAACAGAGTTACAGCCATCTCAATAAGAAGGACAAATTGAGTTATGAAAGGGGGAGCAAGATTTAAAATCTGAGTTCCCAAAATACCACCACTGTGACTCACTCGAGTCATGTAATTGCTATTTACCCTCATAGATTTGGTCCCGTGTATTTGATCCAGGTGGATCATATTAAATTGGTCTGTCAAAGAAATTAATTATGGGAACATCTGGCTTCTGAATGCTGGCTGGACTATTGCTTGCGGTAGGCACCAAGCTGCTTGGTGCTGTCAAGACTGCAGAGGTTCTGGGCATGGGCAGAAGCATAACTTTGAGTACTTCTGTCTCCAAGACGGAGGTGTAGGTGCCGCTAGGGTCAGGCGGAGGATGGCAAGAGTTTTCAGGTTCATAGTTTGGGTCTCA
>NW_005842036.1:2361402-2364831 GCF_000455745.1 Alligator sinensis | reverse complement strand
TGCTGAAGCACCATTCAGGCACCTTTACTGAATCTAGCCCTTAGTCCTAGTGTCCCTCAGCTCCCCTCCTATAAAATGGGGCCAATAGCGCTTTCATAGCTAACTGGGGTATCAAAAAGATACGGCCATTAAGGAGCTCAATTGCAAAACTATCATCCTTCACTCAATTTGAGAGGTATGAGTATAACTTCTGAGTCCTAAGAAAAGACAAGGTAAAATGGATGGGTGGGAGCACGGAGCAGAAGGGTAATAGTCAAGACAACATGACGTTGCATAGACGACCACTTTCAAAGTCTGCAGATTGCCGGGCTTTCGAAATATTGTTAAATAAGCCACTGCATAAATAAATATTTATGACTCACGACCGACCATCTGCCTGTTTGAGATTAGCAAACTAAAGTAATCACATTTGAGAGAGACATTGTTTTATTGTTTCCCTCCCCCCCACCTATTTTCCTGGTCTTCGCAGAAGATTTTGGAACAAGGCAGCCTGCTATGGCGAACTACTTCCATAGTCTTTATTAAGTGACGTGCTGACCCAGACAAGTCCTGGGACCAGACAGAGTATGATTTCAAAGACCTAGGACAAAAGAACTGCAGAATTATTGATGTCTCTGATCCACACAAACATCAGCTTCTTCATTCAGTCAAAGGTCAGTGAAAATCTCTCAGACCTAATAAAAGTAGTTCTACAGGCCAATTTACCCCCTTCCAGAGTAAGTAAGTTTCCCTTCTCTCCCAGCCTGTGTATCAGCAGGGAAGAAAAAAAGTTTTGAAGATAAAAGCCTTTGTGCTGCAAGTGAAGAGGAAAGACGAAAAATGTCTTGTGAAAAAAAAAAAAAGGCAATATGTATCAAGTATACATCTACCAAAAAAAAAAAAAATCCATTGAATAATTTGTTTTGCAATAAAAATAATTGCAAATAAGGTTATTCAAACGCCGAATGAGACAAAAAGTCCACAATAATATATATATCTTCAAATCAAGATTTGTATGTCAAAAATATAACAACTTATTTTCCTATCGATTTCTGCATTTTTGTAACTAATAGTAATTTCTTTTTTATTAGGCCATTTTTCAAATTCCAGCCAAGCATTATGCTTTAGTGGAAAATAAAAGATGAACAACAACCATTTTTTCTTGAATTAATTTTGTCAATACCGTCTGTTCTTTTATTATGCAATATAGGAACAATTAAACCATTTTTTAAAAGAAAGTAACTCTAAAGATTACAAGTTTCAGTTATCCACCCCCCCTTAAAAAAAAACACCTAAAAAGAAAATATATTTGTATTATATTTGTTATTGATGCTATAAAGCTATATTTTAATGGCTGGGAAATACAATGCAATTTTTCATGTGTTGGAAATGCATTAATTTGAGTTACTGTATTTTTCATATGTAATTTGAATTTATGTAAAGCCATAAAAATGTTGTGCTGCGTGGTGTAAATCTATGAATTATTGTTTCATTACATTAAATTAAGCTTATATATGGTCATACATTGCTGAAGAGAGGTTTTCACCCAACTATCTTAAGTAACTGCTATAGTTTTCCAATGAGCTCAGCTTGACTCATTAGGTAACATAATATGATGTCATTGTCTCACGATCTCGTAGTTCCACGGTGGGAGATTCTGCATTGTGGCTATTCCTGTTCCTTCCTGAAAGCATCGGTGGGACTTTAAATTAAAAGAAACAAAGGGAAGAAGGAAGGAAAGAAATGTTGTCCATAAAAATCGCCATTTAGTAGTAAAAAATAAAGGACTTTGCTGAGGACAGAATAATCAAGTGAGAGACAGCAATTTAATGACCCTTTTAAAGGGAGCTTTGTTTTCAAGAAAGAAGCTGAGTTGTGTTTCAACCTCCTCCACACAAATAAAGAGGACTAGTGACGAGGAAAAAAGATGTAGATAGGATACCACGTCAGATAAATGTTAGGAAACTGATGAGCCAGGTGAATTATTGAAATATAACATAATATTAAGGGTGAACCTGGCCAATACACACTGAAAGAGCAGGTTGAAAAGTTCCAAACCAAAAATAGCTTTTTTCAATTAAACTGGAAAACATCTCTTCATTCTTTCGTGAAGTTTTCCAATTTTTGGACAAAACTATTATTTTTCAGTAGCATTTTTCCTGTTCATTCTCCCCCCCCCCCCGCCCCCCTTTGTTTTTTTTAACTTTTTTGCTTTCACTCTCCTCTCCCAATTTTTCTTTTGGTGAGGACATGGAAAATTGGGGAAAAAATCAATATGGGGAAGTAAGAAAAAAAATGAAAAGAAAAATTTGTAAATCCCGTTTTTTACAATGCAAGTAGTTTATCCCTACCCTTTTTTTTTCTGAAAAAGTATCTTATCTTCAACATAAATAAATACAGATCAGTAAAGTGAAAAAGATTTTGAAGTACTCAGAGGAATTTTTTTTTTTACTAGTTTTATCCAAACTAATTTATCCTGTATAGTGCTTACTAGTATAAAAATCTTGCCAATAAATGTTTTCAGTATTTGCCCCTTATTTTATATAGGGTTTTTATCTGAACAATATTACCTTGCACTTGATGAAATCACATGTGACCCCGCTGATGTCAATGGGAGGTTTGTCATAAATTTCAGTAGGGCAGGGATTTCACCTACTCTTTAATACAATAAAAGGCAAGGGATTGTGTATTAAATGCTGCACATTTTCAGAAAGCAGTCCCATAAAAATATTGTACACTGAAAAATATCTAAGCAGTCTGTAACCATGAAGGGATGGGAATTAATAGGCACAGGCAAGATATCTATTAAAAGAAATGTTCTGAGCTAAGCTCTGCGAACAGATGGGGAGTTGAGGAGGTGTTGATAAATGGTGAGATTATGGGGAGCGGACAGAGGAAAGGAGGGAGGAATGTGGGTGGAGGGAATGGGAAGAAGAGCAGAAAAGGATGAGTGTAGTGAGGAAAGGTGGCACAGGTCCATGAGGAGGCTGAAAAACAGTAGGTTGTTTTGAACTGGTTATGAAAATCAGCCCACCAAATCTCAGTTTGGGGCCCCAGGTCACTTTCTCCAGCTTTTAGCATGACTAGCAATTCCTCTTGCTCATTTCCCCTTTTCCTTACACTTCCTTATAGACACTTGAGAGCATGAAGACCCTTAATCTACTTCCGGATTTACCATTGAAGGTGATGAGAAACACGGGGCGGGCACGTGGGAGCAGGGAGAAAGCAAAGACTGAGTACAGACAAATGATTCTGGTCTAAACTATGCAGGTTCTTATGGTCCATCACTCACCAGTATGTCTGACACGACATGGTTGCTTTGGCCAGAAATGCCCATGCGTTCATCCCACAGAGCACTGCCATCAAACCATTGCTTTTCAGTCTATTTTTCAGTGTTCACAGAGTTTTGCACCCACCATAATGCTCTTTACCCCTATGAGATTTCACATT
>NW_005842036.1:2300296-2361392 GCF_000455745.1 Alligator sinensis | reverse complement strand
TCCTGCTGTGTTCACTGGGTCTGACCTGCAGCACCTTGCTTCAGTAGCTTCAAGAGCAAAAGATTACCCCAAAGGTTATTTCTGATCCGACTGTAGGAAGCACAGAAGTTTGGCATGAGGAGTACCCATGACAGAGAAAGATACTTTCTTAAGTCTTGATGAGGTGCATTTTCCTACCAGCTGCTATCTTGCACTCCTTCCCCATCCAATTCTGTTTCTAAGTCTTTCCATTATGTACTAATTATTTCAGAGGCAATGTTTTAGCAACTCTCATTAGGCTGATCCTGCTGGACAAGTTGGAGGGCTTTTTTTCCTCCCTATTCCTCATGAACGCCAATGAGATTAATTACCTAAGTGGCATCTATACTTCAGATACCTAAAAACAAAACAAAAAACCACCAAAAAAACCCCAAAAAACCTCCCAAAGTTAAGTTCTGAAGAAAGCCTGGGGTTTGAGTTGGCTTCCTGCAATCAAGTGATCGATACCTTCTCCCTGGCAGTTCCTTTTTAATGGCAGCAGGCAGCCTCCCACTATGGTTCATAACCTTGGTGGTCATCTTTCATCCTGAACATTCTTTGATTATAATTTTACATCACACAAATTTTGTTCTATCATCTCCAAAACATAGCAAGGCTGTGACCAAAGCTGTCTCAGGATGATGCCAAGTCAATAATTCATACCTTTATTACATCTCAGCTGGATTGCTGTAATTCATCCTAGTTGTTGTAATTGTAGTACTCTAGCACCTGTAGATTGGTGCGCCTGCAGCATTCCTCTATCCGGTCACTGTTCTGTGCCTCTAATATATCTCCATGTATACTTGTAGACAGGGAATTCTTCACAAACTGCCATAACTTCTCCTGAGTGAGGCTGGAATTCCAGCTCCCTTTGCACATAGAAGTAGCAGCTGCCCAAAATGCTACTTATGCAAAAAAACCTATCCTGTTTCCCTGGAAGTGTGGCCACATGTTCACACACATACTGAGCACAGTCACTACGTTACACAAAAGCCATTCATATATGCATGCTACGCATGCACACCCATAGATGATGCATATGAAAGACCTAAAAAAGGAAGTGGCCAAGAAATCCATATCTAGCAGCTGTTGGATGGAGCCAACAGCCTCTCCCATATTTTAGCTCAAACAAGAACTTGAGCTGGCTTCTTCCTGAGTGTTCATCACAACACTTTAAGCATCATATCACAGGTCAGATATTAGCCAGACCCTGCTCCGGTGCTTTTTTTGGAGATGGCTCCTAGGCAGCCAAGAATGGGAGAGGACAGGAAAAATAAAACAACCCACAGAGTATGTTGCTTAGCAAGGCACCTGTGGGCTGGGAAAGGAGTAGATCCTGACTTTGAGCCTAGAGCCTTGCATTAGTAGGAGCATTTCCAACAGATTGGGGCGAGTAATTATTCCCCTCTATTCTGCACTGGTGAAGCCACATCTGGAGTCCTGTGTTCAGTTTTGGGCCCCCCACTACAAAAAAGATGTGGACAAGTTGGGGAAAGTCCAGTGGTGGGCAAAGAAAATGGTTCTGGGGCTAGGGAACATTGCAATATATGAGAAGAGGCTGAGGGAACTCGGCTTATTAGTCTGCAGAAGAGAAAACTTAGGCAGGATCTGATAGCAATCTTCAGGGCTAGGGACAGATATTCAAAAAGCCTCAGCCTGAATTGATTCAATCTCTGCAGGTTAGTCTAACCTGGCTAGGCTGAACCCATTTGTAACTGCACAGACATTCTCTCTGGACTGAGGAAATGCACGCACATGACTGCAGTGGCTCAGGATAGATCCTGGGGGAGGTGCTAGAGCAGATCTTCCTTCCCTTCTGCCAGGAGCTAAGCTGAGCGGGGCATGGGCAGGCCCTGGTCCTGGCCCTGGCCCTGGCCAGACTTTCTCATTAGGGAAGTCTGCCTGCACCATCCCAGGCTTTTCCACAGTGGCTGCTCAAGGGGCAGGAGTGTTGCCAGCCCCTGGCCCTGAACTAGCACTCTGAGGCAAGGGGGGTTGTGCAGTGCATGCATCTCTTGATGATACGGAGCTTTTCAATCTCCCTCCATGCTTTGTCATACTGTCTGTAGCAAACTGATAGGCAAGCAAGCCAGCTGGGAGCTATTAAATGTCTTCATCACACGATTAGCAGAACAACGGCCTCTCTCCTTTAGTTCAAACTTCTTAAACAGCTTACTGACTGATCTGTTGATTAGCTGCAAAAGCCCTGTTCTGTCTGCTTACCTGTCTCAGTCAAATTGGAGATAGATACACATTATCTAGCATACCACATGCTTAGGGTCCCTGGGGCTGGGATCCATGCTGTGGGAGATGTGAGGGAAGAAGGGTGTGGGGACAATTCCTGCTTGAGCAGCGGAGGGAAGTAGGGCACAAGGAAACCTGCAGACCCTGCTATGCCTGCAAATCTCTGCCAGAGCTGCAAATCTCAGCCAGGAAGCAGAGAGGAGGAGCCATCCTTTCTGTGAAGCAGAGAGTCCTGCCCAGCCCAGAGAGCATGCCGGGATGATGGAGGACTCTGATTTAACTTAAACCAGCAAGGGGTCTGGGACAGACATTGCATAACCAGTTTGACCCAAATCAGTTAAGTCTGATACTATATTCAACCAGGTTTATCTCAAACCAGTTTCAGCCATTTTCAAACTGGTTTATGTGCACTGAACATCTGTTCTATTACAGGTTTAAACCAGTTTCTGATCACTTAAACTGGTTTATGTGTAATGTCTGCCCTTAGACCAGCTTCCTGAAGGGAGATTGCAAAGAGGACAGAGGTGGCCTGTTCTCAGTCATGGCAGATAACAGAACAAGGAGCAATAGGATCAAGTTGTGGCAAGGGAAATTTTTAGTTGGATATTAAATTATCCATCAGATAAAGAAGAAAGGAGGCAAGAAAGGGAAAGGGAGGGAATATTTTATCAGATACCTGGATCTCAGATCATAGAGAGGTTCACATAGGGAGGCACAGCCGGGCCCAAGGTCAGAGTGGACCTAGTCAGGGACCTCCTGGTGGGACTGGACGCATCCAAATCAACAGGTCCTGACAATCTCCACCCCAGAGTGCTGAGATAATTAGCAGAGGTCATTGTGGGTCCCCTGGCACAGTTTTACAAGTGCTCGTGGTGCTCTGGTGAGGTGCCAGAGGACTGGAAGAGGACCAATGTGGTCCCCATTTTCAAAAAAGGGAGGAGAAGGACCCAGGTAACTATAGGCCCATTAGTTTTACCTTGGTCCTGGGGAAGCTCTTTGAGAAAATTATCCAGGAGCACATCTGCAAGAGACCAGTAGGGGAGTGTATGGTTAGGGGCAACCAACATGGGTTCATCAGAGGCAGGTCCTGTCAGACCAACCCGGTGGCCTTCTATGACTAGATCACTAAATGCTCGGACGCAGCATCACGGTGGATGTAGTCTTTCTGGACTTTAGAAAGGCCTTCAACACTGTCTCTCACCCCATTCTCATTAAAAAATTAGGTGACTGTGGTGTCAATCCCTACACAGTCAGACGGGTGGCCAACTGGAGCACTGTACCCAGAGAGTGGTGGTGGATGGGTCTTTTTCGACCTGGAGGGATGTGGGCAGTGGGGTTCCACAGGGCTCAGTCCTCGGGCCTGTACTGTTCAACATCTTCGTAAGTGACTTGGACAAGCTGGTGAATAGCACCTCGTTCAAATTCGCAGATGACACTAAGATGTGGGGGGAGGTGGGCAGGCTAGAGGGAAGGGACAAGCTGCAATCAGATCTGGACAGGTTACAGGGGTGGGTGGATGAGAACAGGTTGGGTTTCAACACTGACAAGTGCAAGGTACTGCACCTAGGGAGGAAGAATCAGCAGCAGACCTACAGGCTGGGGAACTCCCCTCTCACCAGCACGGAGGCAGAAAAGGATCTTGGAGTCATTATTGACTCAAAGATGAACATGGGCTGCAAATGTGGGGGTGCAGTCAGAAAGGCTAACTACACCTTGTCGTGCATCCACAGATGCATCACGAGCAGGTCCAAGGAGGTGATCCTCCCATCTATGTGACCTTGGTCAGGCCACAATTGGAGTTCTGTGTCCAGTTCTGGGCACTGCACTTCAGGAGTGATGTGGACAGCATGGAGAGGGTCCAGAGGAGGGCCACTCGCATGATCAGGGGGCAGCAGGGCAGGTCCTATGAGGATAGGCTATGGGATCTGAACCCATTCAGCCTCCACAAGAGGAGACTGAGAGGGGATCTGGTGGCCATCTATAAACTGGCCAAGGGAGACCAGCAGGCAATGGGAGAGTCCTTGTTCCCCCGAGCACTACCAGGAGTAACAAAGAACAACGGCCATAAGCTGACAGAGAGCAGATTCAGACTGGACATCAGGAGGCGCTACTTCACCGTCAGGGCGGCTAGGATCTCGAACCAACTTCCAAGGGAAGTGGTCCTCTCTCCTACCCTGGGGGTCTTCAAGAGGAGGCTAGATAGACACCTTGCAGGGGTCGTCTGACCCCAGCATTCTTTCCTGCCATGGCAGGGGGTCAGACTTGATGATTTGCTCAGGTCCCTTCTGACCCTACCGACTACGAAACTATGAAACAGAACTCACCCTGGAGTGACATTACCAAGGGACGTTTAGGTTGCATATTAGGAAAAGACTCTCTCACTAGGAGGGTGTTGAAGCACTGGAACAGGTTACCAAGAGTGATTGTGGAATCTCCATCCTTGGAAAGACCCGGCAAAGCCTTGGATGGGATGATGTAGTTGGGGCTGGTCCTGCTTTGTGCAGGAAGTTGGAGTAGGTGTGACCTTCTGAGGTCCCTTCGAATCTCATTTTCTATGATTCTATGATTCCATTAGGGCAGACATTTCCTCCTTCACTGCCATCCATTGACTTTAGCCAATGACTAATAAATGGATGGGGCAGTGACTCTGTCTCAAAAAGAGCACCAGAAAGAGGTCTGGATAATGCCTGACTTGTGGCCTGGAGGAGAGATGCAGATTCAAACCCCTTTGGCTGAGGGGGTGCTCCAGAATCCAGCACATCCTGGGTAAGTGGCCTAATCACTTGACTGTAGGGGTCCCCGCCCCCCATCATTTTTTTTCTAGGACTTCCACTCAGGTGTGCATATACCTGGAGCATGTGCACATATACCCAGCACATATACATATGCATATGTTCAATCAGTAGCCAACATGTGCATTTACACTTCCAATACATTACATTGGGGCCAAAACAGCTGGGGAGAAAACTGCCACTTAGACATGCAAAGAGAACTAGAATTCCACCCTATGAGTATAGATTTTAGAGGGAGTTCAGGGAACAGTGAAGGCCACATGTTGGGTTTTTAATTTGTGAGTAATGCTCAGGCATCTATTTTAATGTCTTTTTCCATTCCCACTACCTAAATAGTTTTGTCAGTGTTACACTATGTTCATGGATCTGCATTAGCAAAATACCCCTCTGATTTCGTATCCAGGTAGATTGTGTAAATACAAGGATTAGATCTATGTGCTAGAATTATGGTATTGATCCTGATGATAGAAAACCACCCAGAGGAACTAAGGAACATTAGCTGACCTCCAAAGTCTTTTTCTTACCTTAATTTGCTGCTGCCTCCTTCATATCATCTTGTACTGGTTTTAGTGGTTGACAACAGGACCACTCCTGGGATGTCTGAACTCCCAACCAAATATGCTGAAGTTGCAATGTTCTCACCTCAGTCCAGCCTTCAAGAATATCCCAGCAGAAAAGAGAATGATCTGTATTTAACAAGGGTAATTGTGCTGAGGATAGATGTCTACATTCTTAAATCTGTTAAAAAATCCTCTGTAGAATTGGGTGTTGTGGATTTATCTTTCTCACGTTATCTGCCCTTTTACTTTGGCTCTGGATTCTTGTGTATTTTCTCGTGGTTAGCTGTTTTATTATGCTATGGTTGATACTACTTAAGCAGCCTATGATGATGTATTGTCATAAGGCTAAAGGGTAGAACATCCTTAGATTTATTTTGATACCTAAAGCAACTTTTTATTAAGCTGGTAGCAAGCCACGGAGCTGCCAGGGTTTAAACTTAGGTGTCCAAAGAGCAATGAAATAAGTTCCAGAGTGAAGTCTTAGTTCATATATTTAACTTTTCATCTTCAGCATGATAAAATTCATTTTTGTAACACTCTTGCAATGGAAAGGTAAGTAATATTATCTCCTTTTCGCAATGGGAAGCTGAAAAAGTAGTAAGAGGCCCTTTGTGACACAGTCGGGATTAGAACCATACTGCCCAACTCTCCCTCTTTGGAAATAAATTAGTTATTTTAATGATGACTGATTCCTCTCCCATCCCCCTTTTCTCATAGTCACAGTTTCAGAAAGGCCATACCCTCCTACTCCAGAAACTTAGGGGTATAAACAGACATCTTGGGCACAGACTAAGTGACAATTTTTGCCTGAACTGGCCAGAGAAAGAAGCCTATAGCCATGACCAAACAAAAGTGCATGCCTACACTTCAAAAATGGGCAACCAGGCAAAAAATCTGACTGCTCATTGCATGAGGTATCAGATAAAGACATTTCAAAATGTAGTGTCTTCTGTAACTTGTGTCTGCTGTACTCCCAGCCTGTTGCTCTTTTCAGAATAGCAGTGGGGAAAGGAAGTGGAGGCAGTTCAGCCTCAGGGGTTTCCAGGTACACTTGGAGGGTGGGGTGGGTGAATTGAAGCCCCCCACCTCTTTCTGAGTGTTCAACACAACCATATCACAGGTCAGATATTAGCCAGAACCTGCTGCAGTGCTCCTTTTGGAGATGGCTCCTAGGCAGCCAAGAATGGGAGGGGACAGGAAAAATAAAGCAACCCAGAGGGTAGGTTTCTCAGCGAGGCACTTGTCTGGGAAAGGAGTTGATCCTCAGTTTGAGCCTGGAGCCTTGCATTAGTAGGAGCATTGCCAACAGATTGAGGGAAGTAATTATTCCCCTCTATTCAGTGCTGGTGCGGCTACATCTGGAGTCCTGTGTCAATTTTGGGGCCAGTACAGAAAGGATGTGGACAAATTGGAGAGAGTCCAGTGGAGAGCATTGGAAATGGTTATGGGGCTGGGCAAATG
Source organism: Alligator sinensis (assembly GCF_000455745.1). NCBI lineage: Eukaryota > Metazoa > Chordata > Crocodylia > Alligatoridae > Alligator > Alligator sinensis. The sequence continues at coordinate 2,354,317 of NW_005842036.1, read as the reverse complement.
AGTTACAAGGAGAGACTGAGGGAACTGAGATTATTTAGATAGAGGAGGGCTCCAGTTCACCCCCACCCCCAACTTTCAGCACCAGTTCTGGAGGCCCAAGAATGAGCTCCCTCCTCTGCCTTTCCCCCCTCCCATTCTGAAAACGGTGAGCACTGGTCGAGAGCCCTGGCCATTGCTGTGGGAACCTGGCTGCAGGCTCCCAGCCCGTAGCTAGATTCCCCTCCTCCCTGGAACCAACAGTGAACTTCTGTTTGGTCTGGGGTAATGCTTTGCAGAAAACACTTTGTGTTATATCTGGGAGCTGCACTTCTGTCTGCATCCCTTATTTCTCCCAGGAAAAAGCTTTTGGTTCTGGGATCCCCCCCTACTAGTCCGTTGTCCTCCTTGAAGTACCTGTGAAGTATGCTAGATAAAATGTGCTAATGCTTTCTCTCTGGGACAATGATTGTGTTCACAGCTGGAAATTAATAATGGCTCATGAACGTTAATTGCCAGTCATTCCAAGGACAACCCTGTCAGACTGTGCTCGTGTCCAGGCCACTGACCAGCAAGGCATCTTGGAAAAGCTATGCGTATAAAGGGCTTATACACCTTCTTGTCTCAGGTCTTGACTCAATCAGAACCACCTCAAAGGAGATGTCTGTTTATAGCCAGGGAGATTTAGAGGCTTCCTCACCAGAAACATTTTTAAGGTACTGACTTCTTTTCAATTGTCCATGGTTGAGGATATGGAGTAGAATAGGACACTTAAACCCAGATCTCATTATACCATATTGTGCAGCTAGTCTGACCTGAAGGTGAACTCTGTTTCACTGTGCAGAATGATATGACTTTATCATTTCTTTCAATGGGGAGCACTTAAAATCCCCAAAATGGATCCGTGCATCTCTCTCTTCAGTTCGATGGAGACTTTTATCCAACTGTAGCCTGGGAACAAAAAATCCTGACCTCACTGGAGGCTAATCACCATCCTCTGAGGGCCTGACTACACGAGACACTAAATGTGCAGTAGACTAATTCTATTGCTCATTAGCACATCACAGCAAAAGTTGTGCTAATGTGCAAATGCACAGTACAGTTAGTCTACTGTACATTAGTGTCACTAAAATAATATGGGCTGGCACTACTGCGCGGTACCTCCAGTTATTGAATATTGAGTTGATACCTGTTATTACAGGTACTAAACTTAATGTGCAGTAATGCCAGTCAGTGCATTAATGCATGTGTAGACATGCCCACAGCGCATGGCTTCGTGATTCATTAATATCTAACTGGTGTTTGTTCTAACTTCTCAGTACTCCGCAAGTATGAAGCATCCTTTCCTATTCTGACAGAACTAGTTCTACTTTCTGTTGCTTTGAAGCTACTTCCGCTAAGTTTTCTTTGCTTCTAGCCCTCTTTCACTCCTTTGAGTTACCTGCTTTCTTTTATATGTGGAGTTACACATAAGCCATTGTTTTATCTCATATTTAGCTAAAGATGGACTAGCTTCAGGCTTTGTGCCTGAAAGCATGCTTAACATCTTTCCAACTAAGCAGTTGATTCAGTAAATGATATCACCAAAACACATTGCTTCTTGCATCCTACACTAAGAGTTTTCTTCTGTATTTCTTCCTGGCCAAAGAAGGCATCTGAGCACAACTTCTGACCTGAAAAGACAAACCTGCCTCCAGATAGCAACCGAAAGCTCCTCTTTCATACACAGTCTTGTGGTTCGGGCACCTGCCTGGGAAATGTAGGCTCAGAGAGAAAATCTCATGATTGAACACTTGAAGCTGCCAGTATTGTAACTAAACTTAGCTACCTTGAACCACAAAGTAGACTTAGACAAAAAACAACCTTCAACAAAAAAACAACCAAGTGCAAATACACTGTTGCCCCAAATGCAGCAGGCAGAATAATAAATCAGAGAGACCCTGGAATTCATTGGCATTGTGCATTTTATGTTTAAAAGCATATTTATTATAAGTGAGTTAAACACGACTAAATTCCCAAACTGAGATAATTTGCAATACAATACTTGGGGCCTCAACAACTCCGTGAACAATTTGGATCATGTGTGTGCTTTTTTTAATTTTAATTTTTAAAATAAGAGGCACACATATAGGTTTTATTTTGTCAGCTTGTGACGTAGAAGCTGTGGGTATGATTCATAGATTCATATATGTCAGGGGCTGCAAGGGACCTTGCAGATCATCAGGTCCAGCCTCCCTGCTCTAGGCAGCAAGACAACTGGGGTTAAGTGATGTATTAAGAACAAAGGATGTAGCAGCTACAATATTATATTTTCCAATATTATATTAGGGCAATTATTACTACGATATTATGTTGTCAACTTTGAATTTGAAGGACAAACAACAACGTTGCCCTAATAATGCCCTAATAATGGCACAGGATGTCTGACAACTCATGGAAGTGATGTAAAACACAATAGGGACTAACAGGTCTGTGAGAGCTCTTGGTTGCTGTACTGATTAATATAAAATTGATTGGCATTGATATTTTTTACTAGCCTCTCAATCTACTTTGGTTCCTTTTTCTTTTCCAGAGGCCAGAGCCTTGTTCTTCCCAGGATTCATTCTCTTAAGCCCTCCATAATACATTGTATTTACACAGCATGGAAGAGAAAATGGGTTATTTTCCACTTTTTTTCTAGAGAGACACCTATTTGTTGAGGCATGCCTATGAATTGCTGCTTCTTAAAGGGCTGAAGACTGCGCTATGATGCAGCACAGGTTAACTTGCTTAGATTTCTGATTGGAAGAAGCGTAGCAGTCAGGAAAATCTTGGGAAGTTATGTGCTAAAGAGTGCATTTAAGTTAGCGTGCTGGATTTCCTGGCAAATGGAACAGTGTCCTGGTCCTTCTGCGCTCACATGGCGAACAGATTACATGGAGAGGTTTATGGTGGAGGCTACACAAAAAGGCTGCTGTGGAACAACACTGGGGATGGATTAGATGCCCTGTAATCAATTCCAAGCCTTTAACCTCATGCCAGACCTTCTACACTACAGGCTGAATGTGCTGGACAGCCTGGCGCTCAGGGGAGTGACAGTGAGATTTGTATCAGCAGTTTAAATTCCAACCAAGTGAACAGAGACTCATAGCCTTTTCCTCTCTACCAGCTGGTCATTGGAACTTGGTCAGGTTTCTATAAATGCAGATTCTGAAATTAATTCCAGTTTGAAGGGAATGAAAAAAAAAGAAAAATCCCACTGGTTTCACTAGGATCTTTGCCAAAGTTAAAGATCACGTCCCTACTGTCCAACTTACAGCTTCCAGTCCAAATAGACCTAAGGCCAGACCCAAATAGTTCTAGTAGAGCTTGAAATTAAGCAGAATGTAGACACCCATCACAAAAAAATGACTCAAATGAACCCGGCTTGAGTAGATTTATTAGGTTTATCCAAGGCCTGGAAAGTCCTGAAAGGCTCTCAGTTTAGGTTTGTGTACATACTCAGAAGTGAGCCAGATCAAGCACGGTAGTGCCTAGCTCCTGACTGTGTTCCAGGACAGAGCTGGGATCTACCTAAGGGAGATGCATAAGTCCCAGATCCCATAGGCATTTGCAGAGCATTGTAGGCCCCGTGGTGCTTATCAGTATAAAGACTGGCAATTCAGTGCATGCCCGTCGACAGAAACGAAGGTGCCTACGCAGGTAGGCAGCAGCAGAGTGGAAGGTCTGTGCATCTCTGTGGCACCTACATGTTATATATAGGCACTAAATGTTGTGGGCAGGAAGCCTTAGCCACTTTATGGATCCAAGTTCAACATGGGGAAACTGAGCCTGCTCACACTGCTCATCAGCTTGCCTACTCCTGTGAGACTTCAGGTGAGTAAAGCTGTATGAGCCAAAACATTGAAACCTTATTTATTGTTTATTGCTTCTTTCTATTAGTGCAATGTCTAGATACTTAAATCTTCAAGATTGTTCAAGGATACTAGGCGATCAGGACTCGAAGTAGAAATGATATCTTTTATTAGACCAACAAGATTTTTGCCAAAAAAAAAAAGAAATCTTTAATTGAAAGCTTTCGGGCACAAACACCCTTCATCAGGCATTGGAGAAAAGATTGTAAAAGTTCTCCTGGGTAGAAATGAAAGTTCAAAGATACTAGGCATCTTGCATGTATATAATGAAAAGAGGGCCCATGTCCCAGAAATCTGGCACCAGTCAATGAAGGAATTCAATATTATTTTGCACATAACTTTCCTTTGCTTTGCTTTCCCATTTGGAAGCTGGGAATAATGACGGCTACTTACTTTGCATGGATTACTCAGAGGCCTAATTAGTTCCAAAGTTAGAGAGTACAAGAGAAGAGGAAATTATTATTATTACTACTGCTATTACTATTACTTCTGTGCTTTAGGTTCAAAAACCATGATGGCTCAGGTAGAGAACACAAGAGGCAATGAAAGTCTATGCTATGCATGCTTGCTCACAGGAAAAAAACAACAACAAACCCCCCCAATTTGGGGTCATGCTTGCCATCCACAGGCGGGACCACATGTTTTCAGATGAGTGGGCTTATTTGCTACATTCCCCAAAAAGCTTAAGGTCTTCAGAGTCAATTTTGGCACAACTCCATTTACAGCCAGCGTTCCTGATACTATGCTCACCTTCTTGAGGCACCATCTTACTTTGACTTCCGCAGCCAATACGTGAAACTTCTTTCCAATGGGACTGCTTCTTGTTGGCTGCTTCACCATAGCCAGAGTCCCCCAGCAGCCATCTTGCATTAATTAGCAAGCATACCTAGAATCTCTGTTGATAATATATTGAGTTTCATTCACAAGGGGTTTCATTTTGTTGCACGGTGCATTGGCTGGGATTGTACAATGTACTCCAACACATGTTGGAGATTACACTTACGTCAGTAGGCTGGTAATGGCCCCTCCTGTCCAGGCTAGAAGGCCTGCAGTTCTACTTAGGAAGGAGAGACTTCCAGAAAAAAAAGCAAAGAAAGAATGGGCTTCTTTATTAAGAACCCAGTCCTGCTCTCATTTAAATGAATGACAAATCTCCCTCTGACTCTAGTGTTGTCAACCTAAGCCTCCAGGTCCTGTTCCTGAATTTGGATCGACACCAATTAACCATTTCACTCAGATGGCTTCCCATCATGGCTTTAGTTTCTCTCAATGGCTATCCAATTAAATGTGTTCAGTTTATAAATTGAAATCCATCAAACTTGCTCCCCCCACCACCATCACTACGGATCTGGACATTTAATCTAAGAGCCGATAACTGAAGATGGGTTTTTCTACTGCATTAGTCATGAGAACATAGTTAATAATGCTGAGGATGATACATGGCCCAAAACACATTGATTTCCCAGTGCTTTATCAACTCTCTAGATTTAACATGCAGAATAAGTAACAATGGCATATTTTACTCAGTCTAGCCAGAGGGTCTGACTTTTCATATGTGCTGAATGGGTGTTGATTGGATATCTTACCATATTATATACAGTCCATTTTCCAACACAAATAACTTGTAAAATCTGGTAATGAGGTCTTAGGCAAGATGCAAAACAAATCTATAAATAGGAGACATTTCCTGTTTAGCCAGAGTCTGCTTCTCTATGAACTGGGGAAACATATGGCACAAACCTGACCTCATTTTCAGTGGTATAAATCAGAAGAAGCTCCAGTGAAGTCAATGGAATGACACCAGTGTAAAAGTAGTACAACCAAGAGCAGAATAAAGCCCGACGTGTAGTTGAGGTTAGCAAAAATACAGCATGCTAGATGTTTATATTGAGGAATTTGTAATAACTGCAAGAAACTGGCTCCTACTTTGCAAATCTTTAAGGTCCACCTGACCCAAAAAGCCTAGTATATCTAGGGCACATTAGTTTCTGTGACCAATAGATGTTCCTATCATCACTTCTAAACTTCTAAAACCTCCTAGCCTAAATGACCAGATACCATTTGTAACTGGATTGGCTGAGGCAGCACTGTTCAAATTCGGACTTGAACTCATAGCTGTAGAGCCCTAACAATGCACCTGAGGTATTCTCCCGCAACGCTGCACAACTCTTCTGCTATAAAGTTTCTCACATTCTTAATTAGCATAATACAGCCAACTAATCTACTGCTCTAATGCAATATTGACAATTTATCAAGACAGCTGCTTAAAAAACAAACAAACCCTGAAAATATATATGAGATATATAATTTTGTATCGGTATATACTATATGGGTTTGTATAAGTACAGAAGTAGGCATTATAACTTCTTAAATAGTATTTCCATACAATTAAATTAACTGAAGCATTATTTTATCAACATCTCATTGACATTTATTGATTGACCAAACATTATGGCCAATTCTACATGCAGTCAAAAATCCCAGAAAAGTGAAAATAAAGTAATGTTTCAAAAGCTGAAAGGCCTTAGCTAATGTGCATAAAAAACTCATAAAATTGCATCTACCTTTATCTTGGGCTTGAGAGTTTATTGTTTATAGCAGCTTGGAGAATGTAACATTTAACCCAAGACAAGACCAACTGAAGCAAAAGGAAGCATTGCCTGCTAGAACCCAGGATTTCCTTTAGCCCACACTTGCGTACTAGTGTACACAATCCTGCCTTGAGCAGGATTAGATTAGATTACCTTCTCTTCCAGCCCTACTGATTTATGATCCTATGAGCCTATGATGAGCCCCCACTGGCCTTAATTAAATCAGTTCCCCATTTTGTGAAACCCAACGTTGGGTTCCTCTTCCTAGCCTACAATCTGGGGGTGAGATCTTAGGTGGCTAAAATAGGATTTACACAAACTCCTACATTAATTTGTTACGTGTAGTTTTGGTCCCGAAAGTTCCCTAAACAGCTTAACTGAGACTTTACGACATACATAGAAACATCACAGTCTGAGCAATAAGACGTATCCAGATTCTCGGTATACGTCAACATGATCAACAATGAGGTGGAACAATGCCCTCACTCTATTGAAGTCACTGGAGGGACTTACTTGAATGGGATGTCTGGGCTCTGGCTCTATATTTTGTATTTCAAAATTGTTGGATTATATATATCCAACATGTGTGTGTGTGCGTATGTATGTGTGTCGGTGTCTGTGTCTGTGTATATGTATGTATATATATGCATATGTGTGTGTGTTTGTCTATCTATCTATCTATGTTGTCTATAGATAGATAGATAGATAGACACACATATGCATATATATACATACATATACACAGACACCGATATCTATATATACTCTATAGATAGATAGATAGATAGTCATACACAACATATATGTGTATATGCATGTATGTATGTGTGTGTATACATATACAGAAGCACATGCATATTTATACATACACATTTATTTAGATATTTAAGTATATGTATACACATTTTTTACAAAGTATATGCAATAAAATATAATATATACTACAATATAGTATACAACATAAATTATAGTTTACAAAACATATATACTTATTGTATACACATTATTTTATTATATATATTTGTGATGATATACATTATATATCAACACGAATTGACTAGGCAACAGTTCCCAGGATCTCCTCTTCTTGCTTGCGTTGCTTTCCCTCTGTTCTTCTGCACCGATGAATCTTGTATTCCTTCTTACTTGCTGGCGTAGCCTTAGCAAACGGTATGGAGTGTCACCTTCCTCCTTGAAATGATTCCTCTGGTTAGGATGCTGTCTATTAAAAAAAAGTGTAACTTTGAGTCTCTCTTTCTGGGTGAGTTCTCTAAAGGCTGTTGTATAGAAGGTTCATTACAATGTTTCCTTTCCTTCCAGCTATGTTTAAAATGCATAAGTTTTTTTAGGTGCCTGCTATCAGAAGGAAACTTCAAGTCCTGGATCTCAAATTGACAGAGGTTCTAAATCCTGGAGAAAGGTGGGAGTTGTCCCAGTACATACAGTTTTGTGGAGGAGCCTTGGGAGATTTCTTACTCCTCCCGTTGATTGTATAGGAAGCCTTGGAACTTAGCTCTATTTTTTTGTATGGTCTTCCCAGAGACAGACACTTCATTTTTACCTCTTATAAAGCCAAAGCTGAAGACATGCAGGGTGTTTTTCTGGATCTCAGATTCAGCCCTAAATCCTACAAAAACTTATTGGTGTGCCAAAGTCCTCAATGGTGATCTATTACATAAACTCCTTGGTTATCTGCATTTGGCTCTGGAGCTGTGCTTTGAGCACCCCTGGAGTAGAGAAAAGGGGTGCATTTTTTAATCATGACCTAGAAAGAAATACACACTGCATCTCTCTGACTGCAGCAACCCATTGCAGACCTTTTAACTTGTTTGAGCTATCAGATGCAGAAATGAATCTTCTTTAATGTAAATAAAGTATCTTGTGATGATAAGTATCATGGCCTTGTCAGTAAGGACTTAAAGATGATAATGTTATGCATTAAAATCTTGGGATTCTACTATGTCTTTTGGCTACATTTGTTAGCCTTTTATTTTAGAAGAGGGAGAAAAAAATATTAAAATACTGACTGAGGGGCAAATGCAACATACTCTAGAGGACACTAGAGTCATTTTCAACCACTGTGGATATTGATAATGATGTGATTTTCATGTTTTCAAGTTCCTGTGGGAAGTACTTGTCTGTGGCTATCCTTGCCATAAAATTAATTGTCATAAAGGCAAGCGGCGGCAATTAGTTATACCTTAGATAGCTAAATAAATCCTTAGTAAAAGCCTGTACATTTGGCACTGAAGTGGAACAGAAGGTTCCAAATCCATCCTGATTTAGGCTGGGTTTCCTGGTTTCATACAAGCCTCTTGTACAGATATGGGCACAGTTGTGTGGTTGAATTAGCTAATCTTGTTCAGACAAAAGGCACAAGGTATGGGGAAAATGAAGACAACTGTGTAAAGTTATTAATTTTTTTTCATTCATTCTCAAAACCAAAAACTCAAATTGTAAATTATAGTAGTTTGATTCTCCTCTTCGTCCCCCTTTTTTTTGACAAAATGGGGGCGGGGGGGGGGGGGTATGAAATAGTTTTGAGACTCTTGAATGTAAAGCATGAGAAATGGAGAGCTAAATTTAAGAAATGGATGTTATAAATTGTGATACCACTTTATCCAGTTTTCAGTGACCAGACCACTTACACAAGATGTTCGAAAGCTAAGGTCAATTAGTTTCTCGGTCAGACGGAATTTAAATTAACATATTCCACCCCCTACAGGAAGGTCCTAAGCACTAGGGCTATAGGGTAATTAGTGGAGGGGCTCCCAGTTTCTCCTGTTGCAACCTCATTTACTTCGTATAAATGGCTACATATTTAGTGGAGTACAAACAAGAGCTCAGATGTCTGATTTACTACCCAGGTGCTGTGGCCACCAGGCTAGACAGTCACTTACTAACTCATAGGCCTGTGCGAGTAGGCAGCTATACAATCAGGCTTTGGATCTGGCCGCTTCAGATGGAAGGGATCCGATCCAGAGCTCTGGGCCAGGTTCCCACTTCAATCAAGCCAAAGCACCTCCGAAGCTTCGGAGCCACCTTGGAGATCCACCCATAAGGTATAATGGGGAATCAATGAAATATCTATAACATTGTTGTTTTCTGTCTGATTTAGAGATGGTAGCCTCTGCTGAGAGCATAAAGTCTACCAAGTTTCAAGAACATCAGTGCAGGGGTTTGGGGGGAACTGCACCTCAAGTTGCGGACAAGCAAACCTCGTGCCATGGGTGCTTGTGCAACTGACTGCCTCTGTCTTGGGGCAGTTGATTATCTGTATTGATTATTTCCTCTCCTTCATCTGTGGTTTTGTATGTGTAAATCCTTGCTAATTAAATCATTAACACCTAATTAACACCTATAAAACCACAGACTAAGGAGAGGAAATAATCAATACAGATAATCAACTGCCCCAAGACAGAGGCAGTCAGTTGCACAAGCACCCATGGCACGAGGTTTGCTTGTCCGCAACTTGAGGTGCAGGGCCCCAGAACCACCTGCACTGATGTTCTTGAAACTTGGTAGACTTTATGCTCTCAGCAGAGGCTACCATCTCTTCACCCTGCTGCGCCTTAACACACACAGTGTCACCCATGTCATGAGTTTTGCTTGTCCGCAGCTTGGGGTGCAGTTCCCCCCAAAACCCTATTTCCTTGAAACTTGACAGGCTTTGTGGCTTCACCAGGGGCCACCATCCCTTCAGTTTTCACCCCACTGTGGTGTAACACACGCACGTGAGATGAGTTTTGCTTTCAAGAATTTGGGGTGCAGTTCCCCCCAAAACCCCTGCACCAATATTCTTGACTTTTCAGGGGTTGTGGCCTTACCAGGGGCTACCATCCCTGCAATTTTCACCCCTACCCCAGTAGTATAACACATACATGTAACGTAAGTTTTGCTTCCTGAATTTGGGGCGCAGTTCCCCCTGAACCCCTATACCGATCTTCTAAAAACTTGGCAGGCTTCAGGATCTCAGCAGAGACTGCCAACCCTGAATGTTTAATCCAAATCATACAAAAAACAACAAAGTTATAGATATTTCATTGATTCCCCATTATACCCTATGGCTGGAACCCCAAGGCGGCTCTGAAGCTTTTCTGAAGTGTTTCAGAAAGCTTCAAACTGCTTCAGAAAGCCTAAAGAAACCAGTGCTTTGATCCAGACATGCTGCTTCAGATGGCGAAGTGTCTGAAGCTTCTCCGGATCCGAAGCATGGTCCAAAGCCTGGCACAGTCCTACTAACTCACTGACTCTTTCAATAGAGTACAAAGTGGACCATCTCAAGGATGGCTATGCATCCCGGATTGCCTAGGACAGTCTCAGATTTCAGAGGCTGGTTGAAGTTGTGAGAATTAAAATAATCATCCTGGGAACAGGGTGAGGGAGAGGAAGGCAGGCAGAGTGGCAGGAGCTGTGAAATAGGAAGCCCTAGAAGACAGCAAAATTGCCCTAATTGGTTAGCTTGATTAGTGAAGTGACAATTAAAAAATAAATTATTTACAACTGGCAAGAAAATAATGCATCATTGTGGCAGTGCACCTTTGATGCCTGCCACTTTAAGGGCAGAAAACAGGCAACAGCCAGGTGCCCGATTTTGCTTTCTTTTAGGCAGACTAATGTCAGAGTCAAACTCGGAAATAACTTTTGCACCACAGGGCAGTGCACTGTATTTCAAAAACTTCTTTGTGTTGCCAGCTGTTTCCTATGATGTGAAACAGCTATACAATTAATTTCCTAAATGTAAAACATTTTTTTCTTCTTTTTCAAAGTTTTCACCTTGCACTTTCCAGCAATTGTAGCTGACTTTCCCTGAGCACTGACACTATTCCTTTTCAGGCCCATCTATTAGAATCTAGTAATCCAACCCAGTCATCCTTTTTTCCTATCACAGAAACTCACTCGGGGTTTGATTCAGCATAATTGTGTCTCTGCCTTTTGCAAGCCGGCACTGACATTCAACTGTTCATTAAGTAAGTCTGGATATTACGGTTTTGTGAAACTGAGACAAGAGATGAGCCGGCTCACATCTCTCGACTAGAATGTTTAAAACTCATGCTTTCTCTGTCTCTCACTCACTCCCTCTTTTTCTTTTCTTTCTTTCTTTCTTCCCCTCAAGCAGACAAAAGCTTTTTCATTATTCAGGTCTCTATTATATGCCACCTTTTTTTGTTTGTATGTGTGACTTTGAAGATCTGTAGTTCTTTTCAACATTCAAGGTCTTTGGACCCCTTACCTGTATGTAGCATTATGCTACTTGAATTAGTATTATCCTTCAAAGCTCAATATTTTACAGTAACAGAAGCCACTGTGTAGTGAGCTTTGTTAAAGCTGTTATTGCCAAAATGCCTTTTTGTTTTCACATGCCTTCTATCTTTGTGACCAACAGAAATGTTTGAATGCAAAAACTGGTGTATTATGAATGAGGAGTTTTTTTATTCCCTTTGAAAACAACAATGTGAATTAGGCTCGTGCACAGAGGATGTTTTGGTTGTGTTTGTTTTGCTGCTGCTTTTTTTTTTAATTCAGGATGTCTGCCTTAATCACTGTACCATGTCTGCAGTAGGTTTTCAAATTGTGTCTTTCTGTACACTGCAAATAAGAAACAGTACCAAAATAAATTTAAAAAGGTCTTATGCTAGTTACAGTGGGTCCTGGGTTCAGGGTTTACATGCATGAAACCCTGGCTCCACTGAAGTCAACAGCAATCTTGCCACTAACCTAACTGCAGCTAGAGCATCACTGCCTGTGAAACACTTTAAACTCAGTAGTCTTGATCCACCCAACACTAGATCCCATGCTCAAGATTGAATCTAGAAGCAAAACTGTTATCTTCAATCTTCATGCTCAAACTTCAGTCTGTTTAAGAGCAATACTGAGCCTGGGGACACAACTCATAGTCCCTTACAGTCTACTTTTGAGGATGGCAGAATGGAGGGCACAAAAGAACAGGATTAAAAAGGATGGGTGAGTTAATGGAAGGGTTACAACAAAAGAAGCCATATTGCATGGCCAGATCCCGAGGATTTCAACTGTTTTAAACTGTATTGGTTGTGGGCAACATTAGACTGAGGGGTATTTTTACACCGGAATGTGTTAATGATTCTTAGACAATTATAGAGGTGGGGGTTGAAGTTTTGAGATGCCAGGGAGTCTGAGTTCACCTGCTGTTAGCTCTTTTGGCTTTTTCACAAACATTCATAAGCCTTCTGCCCTTAAATTGGTAGAGTTGATGCCTAGAACATCCCCTGGGATTTTGCAATTGAACAGTGATGGTGTTCAAAATTGTTCACTTTGCAGAGTAACATCCACACTTCCAACCAGAGAAATGCCATTAAATTGAGCATAAGGCCTGATGAGCTCAGCCAATTATGGTACAATTTTGTTTTAAGATTCACGCTATGTTGGTATAACAAGTAAAAGGCAGCATCCTGATACATAAGGTTAAAACGAGACAAAAAAGCAAAGTCTGGCTTCCCTATGTCATCAGATATCCACATTGCTTCCTTAAATAAAAATAAGCCAACTTCACCTGTGCTTTTCTGTTTTCAACAGGTCACAGGATTTAGAAGCTCACCGGCTAGTCTAAGAGGTATCTCTCCTGTGACTTACCAGAACAAAGTAATGGTAACCATTCATTTTGAAATTCACGGTCCCCCTGGAAATACATTAGCTTTTCATGAATCTCCTATTATCTGTATAATTTATGTAGCCAGGGAATAGATTAGGAAAAGTAAAAGGAGTTAAAATGGCCAAGGGTGCTATTAGAGTAGAAAAAATAATCTTGTCCCTCCATTTTGGTGAAGTTAGACGCCTAAGTAACAAAATGTGATCTAGCAGTCACAAAACCACTTAGGCATTTAGACTCATGAGGCATCTGCATTTCTCCTTGAGAAAGTTCCCTAGAAGCATCAGCCTCAGAAGCAGTGGAGCTCATGTAGCTAAACTAAGCTTCATTGCAGTTCATATTGGTACAGAGTGGGCGCATCTTCACGTGCAAATGCTCAGGGATGGGTTTATTCTAGAGTAAATTACCCACCCCAGGCAGGCGTCTACACGTGCAGGGAGAAGCAGGAGCAGATTTGCTGCATGGCAGCAGTCTGACCAGGAGTGGTGCCTGGCTGACCAGGAGCACATTTGCTCCTAGTCAGCCATCTACCTATGCCATATGGCACAGTAAGTAATCACAAATGAATTTGCTACTCGTATTTACAGGTAGCAAGCTTACTCATAATTAGAGCAAATTGCCGTTCATGTGTAGATGGTGATGCTTACTGCGCAATAATGTGCTCTAATCATGAGTGAAGCATCTCATGTAGATGCTCCCAGTGCTACTAAATTCAGCTAATGTCTCTGTTCTGTCAGGTACTTGCAGAAGATCCCTAATTAACCCTGACTGCATTGCATTCAGCATAAAACGTGGCAGTAAAGTCTACCTGTCCCTCCTATGAAAGCTGCACTATTGGAGAGCTAAGAATGCCAGAGAAATGGGACAAAGAGAGCAATCCTTACACTGTATCTTAGTGATGAGAATACTCCACCGGACAAAGAAAATTTGGCATCTGGTCGCTGTCCCCAGACGGTTGATGCACTGTACCTTAGGCAGCAATTGCGAAAGGCATCTTAGAGCTAACCGAACAAGATAGGCATTAAAATACAGAAATAACCCTGAGAGCAGGGACCAGAGCACAAGCCATTGTTGCTCCATTCAAAAATTGAGATACTCCAGTTTGGGTCAAACCCAGCCAATGCAAAAGATGTTGTTTGGATTTTTGTAACAGTCCAACAAAATTGTTACCAGAATGAGCATTTTCAATGGCTCCAAGGGCCCTAGTCCGTCCTTCCATGGGCATTTCTTTTCCTGTCTTCTGTCATTTAGGCAGAAAATTCACAGCTGGCTTAAATAACCTATGACTATTTAACATCATCCACTTGTATTACTTATAGGCATCGTTCATGTTGGGGCAATGTGATATTAGGTGCTATACAACAAAATACATGTTTAATAATAATCGTCTATACAGCATTAGAAGTAAGGAGATCTCCATGCTCCTCTCACCCTTTGATAGGAAAATTTTAGCAAGAGGCTCCCAAAACCCTATCTCAACATATTCCTGGATCTCTGTAAATAACCTTAGCATGCAGAAGGGTAGAACTGAATGCCGAATCCAGGCCTCCTGACTCCCACTTTTGTGTTTTACCTATAAACCCATCCTTTCTCGTATCCCTGGCACCGGCGGTTGCTTTTGTAATTGCCTTCTCTGTTATGAGTCCTTTTTTTTCCCCTTTCCCTATAAAAGAAATTACAGCTTGTCTCTGTAGAAGATAAAACCTGAGTAACTGCTCTACCATAGAAATGCAGCAGGTTTGTGCAATAATATGAGGGAAGGAAGATATGCGACTTGTGGGCAATTAAATACATCCGACACAGAGGCCCATCGAAGAGCCACTTATTTTTAACTCCTTTTAGTTATTCTTTCTTAAAAGGGCTTAAGCCCTCTAGCTTCTCTCTGAAGAAACTTTGAGACTGGCCATGACAGGACACATGCCGCTAAGCCTGCCGGGCAGCACCAATACAGAAGGTGATAACAGAGTCACCCACAGAGAAAGCTGTCTTATTTATCCCCGTGTTGGCAAATGGATGCACTGCCAGCAGTTGTAGCTTTCCCTGTAATCATTTGTATTATTATTTATAACAAATTACATGTCAAGGGCACAATGGCATATTGGTGCATCCTATTAATTTTTGTATGCAGGGAGTGGGGGATAAAAAGCTATGAGCTGTTACTCGGCACACACTGACAATTTATTTTACCTGTGAACTGAGAAGTCCTTTTGCATTTAAACTTTTTATGTGGCAGACAGGGAGAATGAGAGACAGACAGACTAAAAGACAGACACGAGAGGCGGAGGGCAGCCAGAGATGCATCAGGCTCAGAAAAGCGTTGGGCTTGAGTATGAATTGGAACAGATCCTGTATTTCAGCCACGATAGATAGAGTAACGCTGCTCCTTCAAAGGACCCTGGATAAACATCCATATTTCAGGACATTAGCTGAGCACCGCTAGGGGTCAGGAAGGACATTCTCCCTTAAAGTATACTATTAGGTGAGGCATGTTGTTGGCAGGTCTGGGGTGACATTCATTACGTTTAACAAGCAGTGGGTGTTATGGAGGTCAAACTGGACAAAAAGATTTATATAAGGGTTGCTCGGCAAAGGAAAGGCAGGTGGAAGACATATCAGCAAGCAGACTGAGAGGATGGGGCCCCACAAGACAGGCTAAGCCAACAAAGTTTGGTGAGTGTCTGAAAAAGGCAAGAAAGACAGGCTGTGTGAGACTAAGAGGGAGAAAGGGATGGGATAGGAGACTCTGTGGCCAGCATTATGTAAGAGGTCAAGTTAGATGATCCGAATTGTCCCTTTGGGCCTTAAACAAATCGATGAATGAATCTGTGATTGAGGAACCAGAGATGAATCCAGGTTCAAAGATTTCAGGTCCAAAGTCAAACTCATCAGTGAAGACTTATCAAAAGACATGATTGATGACTAACTTTGCCTGGATATTGTACGTGAGGTTACTGCTTTTTAAAAGTGACACTTGTCACTTTTCTGTCTTATTAGGAGGGGTAGAAAAATATATATACAATCTTTGTCAACATCAATTTTTCCTGCAGGTTTATTGCAATCATAAACTGTACTGCGCATTGCAAAAATACACTGTCACCTTGGGTCCATCAAACTTGACACTAAAAGGTTAAGTGAATTTCTTAGCCTTAGCAGCATCCAAAGAGGAAGAGTACACACTGAGTACATGCTGCACAGATGAATATTTCTTGGAGTTGCAGACAAAAGTTTATAGACAAACAACTGACACAGTATTTACTCCAGCAGCATAAAGGTGATTGTATCAAAAAGCTTCTGAGATTTTTGAAGGGCCTTTTGAGCAGATGATTTGCAGTGCTAAGCATTATGGCCCCAAAGAGTATCATAGATTCATAGATTGGTGCATTTAGGGTGATGAGCCAGTCAAATCTGCGATCTGTGCCAAGTAGGGTGGAGTTGTTTTAGCTGAGCCTGTTTTAACCTGCTAGACTAAGCATTTCTCCTCTTTCATTTTCACCTCCAGTCTTATTGTAATTCCTTTCCTTTTTAATACTCCCTCGGCCATACGGTTATATTCCTCAGATTGAGTGACTTTTAAAATTCTGCAACGGCACAGATACAAAATGAATGCTCTGGCATTTAGGGGGACACTGGTGAGAAACTCAAACCAAAAGAAAAGTGTCACATGCTGCAATATGTCCAGGCTCAAGACATGACACACTAGCCTAGAGAACCTTGTATCATCTGGAGAAGATCCAGTCACCCTGGCTGAGAGAAACTAGACACCAAAAAAAGATATTTATCCTGGAGGAAACACATCTTATGTTACACAGGACCAATGGCCTAAACATTCAGATGTTGCTTGTTTTCAAATACTTTGTTCTTAGGGGCTGTTATTTATGCCATTTTCCAATCAGACCTTACAAAAACCAAATAGAGCTAGGGCATTAGGGGAAGTGTTGGTGATTCTCCTATCGGTTTCTCAGTCTGAACCAAATCATTTCCCCAATGTGAAGTTAGGAGTCATTGCTTCTGTTGTAGTCTGGGATAATATGCTGAATGGGAAGAAGTACCATCATCATATCTTGTGTTCCCCAGGCTGGTGTTGCATTGTACTAGGTTTAAGGTTCTTGCTAGAGGTAATATAGCCATAGATATTAAAGTTAGTCTACCTTTATCAAATAGGAATTTGATAATTCCTATTTGAAGAATAATAATACTAGTAATAATAATAATAATAGGAATCTACCGCTATTCTTATGCCAAATCAGTCCAACAAAACATGTTCCTTCTTTTTTTTTCCAATCTCCCTAATAGTAGAGGAAGGTGACTGATTTTAAACCAACACTTGAACTTGACTGGGGATGATTTTAAAAGGGATGATCTTGCCTTGTGCAAGAGTTTGGACTAGGGCCAACCTCCTGAGGTCCCTCGTAGCCCACCTTCTCTATGATTCTGTGTTTGGTTACAGTATTTAAGAAAGAGGCATAGACAAATACCGGTACTAAAACCTCAAGCTACAGAGATGCTACGTTTGCATTCATGTGAAATTTATGTTTGTACTGGGAGAAGAAGGTGCAAAAGTGGTGAAGTGACTGTTTTCCATGCCACCTTATGAACGTCAAGCTGAGCTTTTGCAACTTGAATCCAACCCTGAGCCTGAAAATATTTTTTGAGAAGTGATCACATTCGAGGGGGGCCTGATGGTCCCTGGATTTAACCTGCATCAAAACAGGAATGGCTCAGTCATTTATACATTTTGCCCTTCAAACTTGCATTGCTGCTTTTCTGGAGGGACAGCATACAGCCTGGCCAGCTTGTCCCCTGAATTAGCCACAATAACCCTAGAGACGTACATTGCTGCATCCTTGGGGGGGAAAAAAAACAGCATCAACACATTTTCTCCTGCATACACCAGAAAGAACTGAAGTGGAGACATGGGCTTGTACATCTGTAGGATCCCAGGACAAAAACTATTTTTTCCAGGACAAATGCAATGCCTGTTTATGGCCCAGGAGCCTCATTTTCAAAAGGCCATGTGTTCTGGTATGTTCATGAAACCAAACTCCTAATGCATGCATGCCTGGTGGGGATCTACTAATGCTGCGTATGCCTTCTGCCCCAACTCAGGAAAAGGGAATGGATATTTTTAGCACCACTTCTAGACAGAGGAAAACAGACCAAGAAGAACCTCCCCTCCCTTTTTCCAGTACATCTGAGTTTCTGCCTTGTTTCAGATGAGACTTCAGTTGCCTTAACCACACCTGCTCCATCAGGAATGTATTTAATAGACACCACCAGCTAATCCCCTGATGAGTGTTTTCTGTAAAAAAGATATGTCTTTAAAACAGAATTTGGATTAGGTTCCTTATCCTTCTGTCATGACGATGGTTTGCCAACTATCTGACGGTAGCAGATACCTATTCAGACCCAGCTGAATGTTTGGTAGTGGATAGGAAGAGTACTTTCAACTGATTTCTGACACTTTGTTGCATTGCCTATAATTTAGTAGATTGAATAAAGTTATTTTGTTGTACGCTGCAAATGGTTTTCTGTATTCAGCTTTTATCAAACAAACTTTAGCTGTCATTTTCCTGAAGTGTGAGGTTGTGGTTGAATTTTAGGTCCAACTACAAGTTCAGTGAGGCATATGAGGGCTTCAGGACAGAAGGCCAGGAGACTTTTCTGCAGCAGTTACCACTTATCAAAGTTGCCAATTCAAAGCTATCCCATCATTTAGCATGGTGCTTGGAGATCCCCAGAACTGAGATGCATGCAAACATGTCAACATGTATAAATATGTGTGTGTTGCTAACTTGCTAGTCCACTAACCAACGACGTGCCCATTGTCTCTATATACTTGTTTGATTGATTCTGTTGATGAATTTCCATAACATGCAAATGACAAGCAAAACATATGTATTTAGCGGGGGGAAAAACAAGATTAAAAAAAACAAGCACGAAAGGTCATGAAAACACAGGCACAAAATGCCTCAGATATGACGACTTACGGAAAGCGTCTACTAAATTAAAAAAAAAATAGTCTTGTGTATCTAAGGCTGTTTGAAGAAAAGCAATTCTGTTTTGTGGTGATTTGGGAAGTTTCAAAATTTGTTTTCATGCCAAACTGTGGTCAAATATCCTTACTGGCCTCATCCCGACATTTGTTTCCCCGGGAACAAGTAGCAGCGGCACACCTTTTTTCACTTAGTAAAAAAACTGTTTAAACCAGCTCCATAAATAGCCTTTCACTGCTGTTCCCAAATGATGCTAAAGGATCCTCATTTGTATGAGGAATGACATTGCTGGAAACAATTACATCAGCATCGGAGGGAAGAAGGTATAATGCTGAAGCGAATGTGATGTTTTAACTTCGCATGTTAGTTTGGAGTCCCCCGGGGAGGCTGTGCACTGAGAATATAGAGTCGCAATTCTTGTCACAAGTGTGTGCTGAAGCTTGTAATGGGTTTCTTTTGAACCTTTCACACCTCTGCTTTCCATAGAAGGTTCATTTACCTTTTCTAAGCAGAACAGAGCTGTTTTTAGATTGTCTTGATTCCAAAAGACACTGAGGTCCCCTGGGCCTGCAGTGGGATGCCTTCATCTAGGCACATTTTTATCTGACTGCCTGACATCTGAATAGAGGAAAGAAGATGTGGCGTCTGTTCCCAGAGGCCCGATCACCACTGCTTTATACTTTGCTAATTTTTCCTCTCAATAATTTTCCCATTCCACATCCTAATCCAGCACCTTAGTTAAAACATCTAGCCCCTTGCCCGAAGCCTGAAGTCAAAAACCATGCACCCAGCTGGAAGGTGTGTTTAAATCAGATAGAGAAGGATTTGAGCCTACATTCTCCACATACAAAGTAACTCATCTAACAACTACGGTACTCTAGGGTGCTGTTCCTTCTGTGGAAAACCAGGTGTACAGTACCTAGACAAGGTCCCACCAGGTAAGATACCTGATCCCTCCACTATTTTGATAGTTCTCTTTCAGGGGAAAAAAAATCCTAAAATGAAATATCCGAAATAGCTCACATGGCATAACTATTTTGAGTTGCGTTCAAAAAGAAAAGGAACACTTGTTTTCACCAAATGTTTCACAGCTTATCAAAGAGAAAGCTGAGGAATGAATTGCTCACTGTGTGTAGGTACCTACACATGTAAAAGATGACTGACAGGGGAGAGCTTTCCTGTCATTCAGTAAAGATAAGATCCAATGTATTGAAACTGAAGTTAAACAAATTCAACTTAAAAATATGATACAATTTTCTAGCCGTGAGAGCAATTAAACATTGGGACAGCTTACAAGATTGCACACTCGCCATCTTTTGGAATATTTAAAATAAAATTAGAACTCATTCTAGAAAAGTCATGTTTAAAATCTGTTCTAGAAGAAATCGGTAGACTCCTGCAGGCAGGAGATGACAATGGTGATCCCATTTGGATTTTGGGACTATCAGACCCATGAAGTCTAGGTCAGACAATGCTTATGAATTTGTGTGTGTGTGTATATGTTTATGAGGTTTCTATCAGGGCTGTGCAAAGCTTCAGTTGCTGATTCGATTTGGAGGAGATTTGACTCGAATCGGTGGCCGAATCTCCGAATCCGAATCGAATCAAGAGACCAATTAAAAGGTCCAAATTGATTTGAAGCCTCTGAATTGATCCATAAAAGATTTGGAAAAGATTTAGAGATTCAGGCAGTCCCCGCTTGCTGCTGCATGGAGCTGGACCCAGGCTCCGTGCCGGTAAGTAGGGGGCAGGGCTGGAGGAGGGAGGAGCGAATACAATGGGGGGACCTCCACCAGGCCCCATCCCCTGCCTGCTCCCCAACCCCCTGAGTGTTCCTGATCCCCATCCACTCTCCCAGCCCCCCTGCCCCCTGGCTGCCCAACCCAGCCCCAATGTCCCAGCTCTTAAAAAAAAAAAAAGAAAAAAAAGCCCTGCACTCAGCAGATGCTGCAGCAGCCATTGGAGCCTCTCAGGGCTCATAGCAGAGCTCCCACATGCAGCAGGGTATTGGGGGACAATGGGGAGCAGGAGCTGGTGAATACTGGGCTTTTTTTTTTAAGTGCCGGATGGGATGCTGGGGCCAGGCAGGGCAGCCATTCACGGGGCTGGGATAGTGGGTGGGGGATGGGGCCTGTTCCATTCAGAGATTCATCCAATTCAGCAGCAGTTGAATCTCCAAATCAGATTCAACTGAATTGATTTGGGATAGCAATTCAAATCACCGAATCGAATCACTGTCCCTCAAATCAGCCAAATCCAAATCCGAAGTGAATACTTGCTGCTTCACAGAGGCCTAATTTCTATTATTATTTTGTTCATAATCTCCAAATGAGTAACAAATACAGAAATAAATGGCCGGTTGCCTGATAGGATACTATCTATATAGATACTATCTATATCTATGTGCCCTGGCGATTCCTATATATTTCCTTAGCTTTAAACATGTGGAAAGTTTTGCTAATAGTCCTTGCTGCAATGCCAATGTTCATAATGTGAGTTCTCCCTAATCTGGGTCCTAATTTGGCAAAGCTTTGAAGCTCATATTAAGAGCTATCCCTGCTCAGCACAACACTTGCACACACATTTAACCCTGAGCACATGCTCAGGTGTATTGGAGCAAAGGAACAGAAGAATGTGCCTCAGGTTGAGCGTGTTCTTAAATGCTTTGCTGAGCCACAATCGATTATACAAAGTGGCCCAGAATAACTGCACGTGGCCTTAGTTTAATGCAAACAAAACTGGAGGCAACACATTTGCTCATGGCCCTTTTTCCTGAGCTGTTCTTTTTCATACATTTCCTGCAGGCATCACATAAGCTCCAAGTTGCTTAGATGCTTGTAGCACCACTGCAATAGATTAGAGTGGTATAAAACCTAATGTGTATCTTATTGAAGGGAGCAGTCCTCAAAGAAGTCACTATCTATAAACTTCTATGGAGTTTGCAGCCCCCAGTGCTTTAGCTATAGGTAGCCCTATAGAGAAGTTTACTCCATGAGTGTGCTGTATTTCACTATTATAACTCCATCATGGTCAATTAGCCAGACATGTTCCTGGCTTTAATCTTCAAAAATGATGCTTCTTGATTATTTATGTTTCCAAAAGCTATTATTGAGTCATTCAATGTAGTGAAGAACTTCAATATGCTCTACCAGGGTGACTGTAAATCCAGGTGTTAATACTCCCAGGTGACCCATTAACTCACTGCAGATACCCAATAAAGTTGCCATTAGCTGGCAGTATACACTGAAGTAAACTATACAGCCAGCTGATCTTCCCATTACAGAAAGGGCTACTGGTGAGTGTCAGAAGATTATCAAAGTAGTGAACTGTCCCGGTGATTGGAGAAAGGGAGAAAGAACGACTAAAGCAACAAAGGGAGTCTTGTCTTCCAAGAGTTGTCTTTATGTTCAAGAATAAGTCTGTAAATTGGGCCCAAGGGCAGATGGGAAAGGTAGAACTGATACCATATCAAATGAAAAGAAAACCATTACTGAGTTAGCTGTCCAGGATGGTTAGAAGCTGACAGCTGTTCCTTCAATTTTGTTTGGTAGTAGAGTTTTAGAATTTAAAATATAAGGAAAAATAAATGGGGAACACATTTTACAGCCATTTAGTTTGTATCTGCTGTATATCTGGGAAGTCTCAACATCTATCTATCTATCTATCTATCTATGAGAAAAATTCAATCTGGAATTTATTCTATTATCATATATGAATTCGGTGCTAAAATAAATTGCTACTCTAAGACTTCAGGAAAGTTGTGGTCATGAGGTGGCTGGCAGAACAGGTCAAGCTGAAGGGAAACACGTGGCTGTAGTGCAATGAGTGGTGGGTGACTAGGGCATTAGGCACAGCCATCCCAGTCCTTGCTCAGCTGTCCAGGGTGAACACCTTGGCTGTTTTGCCTCTGATAGGCAGAAACATCAGAACCCACTAGTGACATTTGCCTCCTGACATTGGAATGGAGATCAAGCCCCTGAATCTCAAAATTAAGTCCTATACTCTTAAGACAGTCTTGGGTGGACGGCTTTGTTCTATAGACAGGTAAATCCAAGCACAGGGAAGATTTATTTATGATCACTTCAAGGATTGGTACCAGCTCCAGCAGTGGATTCCAGAACTTATCCCTCTAAACACCAAAAAAAAAAAAGGTTTCTTTATTCATTACAAAAGCACTGCAAAGCAAGTAGATTCCAATAAACTTCAGTAACCCAATGAGATGACCTAAAATATTTTACCTACATCATTTTGACCATGCTTCCACTTTAGTGCACAGCGGTTTTAAACAAGCAAACCAAAATAAAACAAACTTGAATTGATCACCCTTCACCCCACAAACACTTCTTCCTCAAGAGGCTGGCACAGGTAGAGATTTAAAGTAAGTTGTCAAGTGTTCTTGGGCAAGTTAGTCCTGTATTAAAAACCCATGGTTTCCAAGCTAGCTCATTCCAGATGCGCAGCTGGTAGCCTTTGTAACAACTGTAATTCTGTAATATCCTCCCAAGTAGGCTGTTGCAGTTTGTCTGTTTTGCATCCCCTGTAGTGCCTTACCCAGTTTTTATGATTTTATTGTTTATCCTAAGGAAAAGTAAACAGGGGGAAAAAATACATTTTTTCCTGAGTATTTGTGCATGTTGCAGTAACAGATCTACAGCGTAGTGGGAATCAGCTGGGAACGATAAGAGCTTAGCACACATAGTAGCTTTGGACTAACTTTTATTGCACAATAAATTCTGGTTTTGTTAATGGATCTGCTATAAAAGATTAAAATTCATTTATAAATATTGATTCACAGACTATTACTCTAATATTACATACAGATTAAATATAAAGCAGGCATTTGGATAACAGGACAGATTTCAAATGTACAGCACAAATTGCCAAGTTCCAGTTCAAATGCACAGGTCTGATCATGAAATCCTCAAAGAGGAAAAATGTTGGCCTCTTTTGCAAAGACAGAGAGGTCACACTCCAGCCACTGCTACTAGCTAGAAACTTAGAAGTGAAAAAAAAAAAAAACAACCCAACTCTCCAGGCATAAAATGTTTGCTCACACTGGGTTTTTCTGAATACGGACAAAACCTAGGCAGGCTTGGGAAGAGGCTAATAACTTTATGAAAGGTTTTTCTAGACTTATGGTTTCTTTCTTTATGTACATATCAAAGCCAGTTAGAAAACAGAGTTTTGGTCCTGTGGGAAATTCCACCATTTTGATTATACATCCAAAATAGGGGCAAATATGAAAAAAAAATCTCATTTTTTTAAACTGAATGAAATGTTCCTAAAAAAAAAGTTTTTGATTTATAAATGTCAAAATGAAAAGTTGATCTATTTTCAAAGGGGGGAAGGAGGAGGAAGAACAAAAAAAATTGATATTTCGAACTGCTCAATTCTGACATTTCACACACACACACACACACACACACACACACACATATATCTCATATCATTTTTGGAGTTATATTTCAGCACTTCAAATGACACTAACATGACATTTTAAGTCAAACTGACATTTTGAAAGGAAACATTTTGGTTTGAATCAACATGTGATTTTGTTTTGCTTTGAAATGTCACTGGGAAGAAGTGTCAAAATCTACACAACTTTGCCAAACCACATTTTTCACTTTAGGGGCAAAATCAAGCAGGTTTTTGTTTGTTTGGTTGGTTGGCTGGGGAGAGGGGTTGACCAGCTCTACGATTGCTGTGTATGTGGTTACACTATGATTCCCATATGACAGAAATAGGCAGAGAATGGTATGGAGCCCAACCAAGTATGTCATGGATTTCCCAGGGGAGTGCTTGCACGGGACCCCCAGCCTTACAGTTTTTGGAGTACCCCATGAATTCAGGCCAGGTGTGGCTTCTAAAGATGCATGAAGCCCTGGCTCCTTGGATTTGGAGATTTGGACAACAATGGCTTCTCCACACATTATAATTAGAGGATAATCTTTGGAGCATGTAAACATTTGACCTACTTGGGTAGCCAGCTTTCCCAAAAAGTAAATATAATTGATGATATTCAACACCAGATCTGCCAGTGCTGTCTCTGAACATCTCCAAAACTGGGTCTTCGGTGATCATGATATCAAGACAAGGCTTCTGGTCTGCCACACTCTTGTCATCCCTACCCTGTTGTATGGATTACATACCAGAAATACCTGAAAGCTTTGGACTGTTACTACCAGTGATGTCTTTGGGAAATCCTCTATATCAACTGGAAGGACAAAAAAAAATGAATACTAGCATTCTGGCTCAAGCGAACACAACCAGCATTGAAGGTATGTTTCTACCACAGCAGCTTCACTGGATAAGACATGTCATAAAGATGTCTGACAGCTGACGGCAAAATAGATTCTATAATTCCAACCCACTAATGGTTACCACTTGAGAGGTGGGCAGAAGAAGAGACTCAAGGAAACCTTGAAAGCCAGTCTGAAGAAATACAATATAAACATTGATACCTGGGAGACTCAAGCATTGATACATCTCCAATATCCCTGTGATGTATGAGAAGGCATTGATCATTTTGAGCAAAGACTGTGGAGTTGGATAGATGAACGAGACAAAGGGAAGAAGGGGAAAGCAGGGAAAGAGCTATGGCCCAATATCAAGAAGATCTACTCCTTCCCCCCAGAACTATATGCCATGACCACAGTCAGACATGAAGATCTAGGCTCAGCCTCCTCTGTCATCTGCAGACTCACCAATGACTTCCCTATTTACTGGAAGACCTTATTGAGGGACTGCTGCAACTACTGATTACACTATGCATGCCCTGTACATAGATGCTCCCTCAAAAACATCTACTAATTGAAACCATTTAGACAAGATACTTGGCTAGATGGGCCATAGGGCTGATCCAGTATGGCACTTCTAATGTCCTGTGGAGTTCCCTTCCCTTTAATATATGTATACCTATCTGTACTCCTACCTCTAGTTTAAGAATTCGTGTACACATACAGGTACACATAGATGATGCATGTCAACATACATCTTCTAAGCATTCTCTATTTATGTGATTTATGTGTGTGTTAATGGGGAAAATATTCCTTGTAGAATATTTCTTAAAGCTAGAGAAGTTGTTGCAAATAATTGCAAGTGTGATTGTATGTGCACGTGTGTACTTTGTTATCATTAAATTAATGTTAATTATAGGCATTTTTACTAACAGCCATGACACTTGCATTATGTTCCATGAGCCAATTCTACTTACAATTTTATTTTTTTCTCCTTAGTAGTGATACCACCACCATTCCCTTACCAATATTCAGGCCCTATTCTTTTGGACAGCATGCACCAGAAAGGCAACTCCTGTCTGACAGACCTTGCAATGTGGTGACCTTAATTAATGGATTAGTGGAATTAATGAGAAGACTCAATAATGAGAGACAACAGAAGGGTAATACAAGATAATGGCGAGGAAGGGCTTGGGTAAGATATATGTGAACTTAATACAGTTCACCGAGTAAGTGGGGATATCAGCACACTCAACGCCAGTCTAAACACCACTGCGAATTTGGACTCACTGCACTTATTTCTAAGGCAGTAATCTGAATGGGCAGTGACATTGTGCAGCAGAATTTGGGTTTCTGATTCTACATATGTAAGGATCCTCAGCTGGTCCAAATCAGAGTAGCTTCACTGCAATCAATGGGCTTTTATGGATTTATATCAGTTGGGGTCCAGGGGCATAATCCTGACAAATTGTCTAAAGATGGAAGGCATGAACACCTGTATATCACATTAACAGGTTCAGCACCCAGACTACTGGCATTCTGAAGTGGAGAGATACTGGAAAAGAAAGGTCATATTGATCCTGATTACCTAGACTAAGACATATGTGTAATAAGGTATTTCATAACAGTTATTAGCTCCGGGCTTTATGGAAAGTTTTATGCCAATTTGATTAGGGCAGTATTGGCTGACAGCTACCATGGTTTATGTTGCTTAAACATTTTCACTATCTAATCTAGGGAAGGGAGCTAATTAGTTATAGCCATGAAAAGGGTAGGTAAAACTATGTTATATTATATTCATTTTTACACATCAGAGATGATTTCCTTCAGTAACTCATTCCAAATTTTAAAGGTTGAACTAAAATAAGTAAAAAAAGGAATAAAAACAGTAACCCATTAATTATTTCTTGATAAAATGTATAGTTTATATATAAACCTTCAAAAAAAAAAGAGGGGGAAGGGGAAAATTATCATCCCATAACTTATTCCACCATCATGATCCATTGCTCTTCATGGGTAGCCTATAATATGTAACAGTGTATTTATTAATATATTGTAGTAGATCATCAGTCTATATTTCTTCAGCCCATCTTCAGTAACATATTCAGAACATTATTTAAAGCTCATTATTCACTGAAGTAACACATGCAAAAGCACAAGTTGGTTAGCTGTGATATTTTATTAGAGTGAGCATTTCGGGATTTTTATTCTCAGTCCCTCATCAACATAAAACATAGTAAAGAGTTCATAAATCTAATTAAGGACATTAGAATAAGGAAAAATCACTGAATATTTAGTTAGGAAATGCAAGCCTTATGTACAAGCAAACCATTAGAGGCAGTCATAAATGCCAATTGAAAAGCACTCAATAACAGCTCGTTGGTGAGAGTACAACAAGACATATGTAGATGGGAGGCTAGCGAGGAAAGGTAGAACCATTTTGTTTATTTTAAGGCTGAAAATACAGTGAAATACAGGAGGGAAAATCCATGTCACAGACTTGTAGTCATAACATTGTTGGGATACAGAAGCTTTGAGTTTGATTTCCAGCTTTGCCATGTAGTATTTCTAAGGCCACCTTGTAAAGATGACGTTGGGCACTGACAGGCAGATCTTGTTTGATCTCAGAGATGTCTTAGACAAGGGGGCCTACACATTGAAGTGCTTATGTTTCAAGGAGTGAACAGGTATGGCCTTGGTCTACCAGCCATACAACTCAATAGATGCTTAAAGTTCAGGGGTAGTTTCCATCTTGGAGTGCACATTTGCCTCTGTACTGGCACTTGGGCTTCCGGGCATACTTGGAAACAATGCAGTGTCTAACTCTCGCCTCAGCTCTGCTCTGATCCAGTTTGGTGCTGGGGAGCTGCCAAAATCCCTGAGGACAGGATCTGTTAGGTCTACAAGGAGTACGATGCATTGAGTTCAGCTCAGAAAAAAGCTGCCGGGGATGACTACCTTTGGCCCAAACTTTGGCTGTCAGAGCACTCACACACAAACTAGGAAACATGGGCTCTAGGGCATTGGATCCCCCCATCTCTCATTTTTCTGGCATATCTACTGCATGGTATTATCTACAAGGATAAAACCATCTATAAGTATTACTATCTTGCCCTTCCTATCCACACCTGTGATGGTCAGTATGTTGTATCCTAAGAAGTCCTAAGGAGAAAAAACACTCAGTGGTACTCTCAGTCCCAAGGAACAAAAAAAAATCCTAGTATTTTTCCTCATTCCTTCATCAATGACAGTTAAGTACAAAGTGTGAATGGTTTTAGTTGCATCTAGCTGGCTGTTTCGTTGGGCATTTCACTCCTGGAGCTTCTGGAAAAATACCAGCCTTCCCCTATCCCCAAAAGAAATCTGTGAAGTCCATTAGTTACGTTACTGTACTGAAAAGGGGTAGATAATATTATTTAAATGCATGCTCCACAGTTCAGATACAGTCTCCAGCTCTGCTTTGTGTATGGCTCAACGTAGCAGGTATGCTCTGAAAGTGCCTACCACAGCAACTGCTGCAGGTGAGATGGCCCTAGTTTATGGATTCTGCCTAGGTCCAAGTGCCAAAGTGACTCAACATTGCCAAGATTTGATGAGCCTGCCCATGCCCACAGCAGAAATTTAGGCTCTGAGAGAAAATTAGGTGGCTCAAGGGTTAGGCAGCAGCTAAGTAGGGATTTAAGGATCTAAATATTAGGCATGGCACTAAATTATTTGCCCTAGGTCTTACTTGCACTAATAAATATTGATGATAAAATAAAATGAAGTGCACTAGCATTGATATAGCAGTGCATGATTATTACGATTATTATCATTTCAAGTTCTACCTCCACTCATAAGCCTTTAACACTTGTAGGTTTGTGGTCTCTAACATGATGCTAACAATATACTGGAAACTAGAGTCTTCCTCATGTGCCCTTTAGTGATGAATATGGCCCTAAGTCATTCACTCAGCTGTTTTATTACTTGTCTTTAAGTCTGATGAGAGCAAAGCAGATTGACTGCTAATGGCACCAATTAAGAGCTGTAAATGTCATTTACTCTTGTTTGTTATTTTTCAAGTCAATAAGGCTGTGGAAGGCAGAGGAGCCTGAGATCGTTTTGACTGGAGCAGTTTGAGGGGACACTTTAAATGAAATATTGCATGGAGTAATAAAAGGAAGATAATGGAGTAATTACATTTGTGATTGGGCCAGTTACATAAGATACTTCAGGCCTGTGTTTAAATATTATGAGATAGAAAGAAATAAAAGACGAGCCCTGAAATAAAAGAAAGACAAAGCTACCAATTATGACAGATAATAAGGGAGTCTGATACAGTGCTAGCTTCCTGTTATTCTATTTGGGTGCCTCGTTTGATCTACAAGATTAGATCAAAGTTGGGATTTCTTCTGTACTGGAGAGCATTTCTATATATAAGTGGAGTAGACAAAACCAGAGACTTCATTCAGGTTTACATTATGCAGGGTTAAATAGAAGGACACTTGATAGCAGGGTATCTTTAGTTAAAGTCCCAGGACTCTGGTATTTGATGTAGCCCACTCCCATTGTCCCAAGATAATCTGTTTCTATGTTTTCTCTGGCATTGTACAAGGTCCATATCTCTTCTTCTTGCTATGAGAATTTAGGGTTAAGAAACACACCAGGCCAGGGGTGTGCTTGTGTGTATCCTACCTTAAAAGAGCCTAGTGGTTATAACAACCATTTTGGGTGTATTAGACAGTATAATTGAAGTATACTTTGTTTAACTGGGATGCTGGTTTCTTTTCTTGCATTCTTTCTCTCTTATTAGTGAAGGAAGGAAGCAAAGGAAAAGACCAGCTAATAAACTAAGTTCCTAAAACTTTAGTGAGTGACAACCAACCGTCCATCATGACTGTGGATAAGAAGGCCAGGATGGCACTAATCAATAATGCTGTCTTCCTAAACAATGGCACGCAGTACACCATCAAAGCAAAGCTAAGAAGGAAGTAGGATCTGTTCAGTAAAATGAGGAGGATCTGTCTCTTTGAGAAAGTGAATGTGATACCAGTAGCGGTGCCTTAGCTTGTAGTTATATCAAAGTCAATGATGAAACCCTTACACATGCTGGAAAGAAAGATATCCCAATTCTTCCAATAGTCATGCTCTTAGGACACCTGGGATTACCTAAAAAAGTTATTTATGTGAGGAAACAGGTATAGCTTTCTCTATACATGTACTGGCATGTGCGGTGAACCTAAACTATTATGATAAGAAGAGTTTCATTATGACTGCACAGGTTATTCACAAGATACATTTAAACAGATAGAGATGATAGGTGAAATGCAAGTCCTAGTAATATAAGATGTGTGGACAAGCTCCAGAGACTATTAGTTACATTCTAAGAGAGAGTACCAAGTTTGCCAGAGATAAGTATAAATTATTACAAAGCTAGTAGTATTATGCATTGGGGAAATTATATTTCCCTTTCTGAATCTCAGTGGTAAGTTGTTAGCTGCATAAGTGCCAAAAATGCCACTTTCAATTGAAAATGCAAGGGAAAAAAAGGACAAATATTCTCAGTTACAGAAAGTATTTAAGAAAATCTAGGGCAGCATTGTTCCAGTTGTTCTGATTTCATGATGAGAGCACTGTACTAGCACGGCATAAATTGAAGGTTGTCAATTTTATAAGACCATGGGTCTTTCAGAAAATAGCATTGATGGAAATCACTGAAATACTGGGGAAAGTGATATCATTCCAAACTTGCTGATGCTCTGGCCTTAGTTAGATGTTCATTAGTGATTAATGATTGTGTTAACCCTCAAGATCTTAGACAGTGAAGAGAAACATAGGACAGCAAGAGGCCTCCTAGTCATTGAGTCGAGGCTCCCACATTCATAGGTATTCAGTTCATAGAGAATCATAGAGAAGTAGGAATAGAAGGGACCTCCAGAAGTCATCTAGTCCAACCCCCTGCCTGAGACAGGATCATCTCAGATCATAATCTAAACTCTACAGATGACTCCTGTCAAGCCTGACACAACATAAACCTAACACCCTAACCTGCCACTGGTAAAGCAGGGGAACCACAGCAGCCAACATCCTGCTTCTATGAAATGTTGTCAATATATGCTCAAGAGATCCCCGGTAGAGGGCCATGGCCACTGCTACAGAGGAAATCAAAAACTGCCACAGT
Organism: Alligator sinensis; assembly: GCF_000455745.1. NCBI lineage: Eukaryota > Metazoa > Chordata > Crocodylia > Alligatoridae > Alligator > Alligator sinensis. The sequence continues at coordinate 2,322,843 of NW_005842036.1, read as the reverse complement.
GCATACCAATCTCATCATGGGGTAAATTCCTTCCTGACCCAAAATATGGTGATCAGTCTGAGTCTCCATGGAGCGGCAAAATCTTCTAGCCAGGAACCTCTGGCTTCGGTCCTATCAGGAACATCTGCACACCCCAGTCAAAGTCCCTACCCTAGATTATCCCTGACCAGTGGCTGTCAAAAATATTCTTGATCATCTCCAGTGATGGGGACTCCACAAGTTCCCTAGGTGGTCTATCCCACTGGCTCACTGTTCTAACTGTGAAGTTTTTTTCCAGATATCCAATCTAAACTTACTTTGCTGCAACTTGAAGCCATTGGTGTGCATTATCCTCTCTGCAGCAGGAGAGAGAAGGTGCTTTCCCTCTTCTTTCTGGAAGACCTTGAAGTATTTGCAGACTGCTATCAAGTCATTCCAGAAATCACCATGTCAAACCATCACCTACACCTACAAAGAATAAAAACACCAAAACACCCTGTAAAATGTTGGAGATAAAATTTGGGACTCTCGATGCTTGGTCACTGCAAAGTAGACAGGAAAGTAGTTGGTTAGCAGAAGATCCTTAGGATAAGGACCAAGCCCCAGTGTACAAAGGAAAGATTGAAATCATATGTATCACTTTCATTAGTACATCTCAAAGCACATTAGAAAGCACATCATGGTGCCCTGGCCCAACCGTGCCACACTAAAAGAGTTATTCACATACATTTTTTTTCCAGCTGCTGCTTCTTTCCATTCTTCACTGTCTTCCACTCTTAATCCTTTGGTCCTTCCTCCTAATCACAAGGTCTAACCCTCAGCATTCACTTCTAATTCTTCTCTCCTGCTGTGGAGCATCTCTGAAAGAAATCAGTTTGGTGGTGACCAAACTGAATGCTTCTACTACAAATTAATTGTCTTCCTTTACCTCAGCCATCTTCTTGGCTAGGAGCATTGTGTGTGCATGGAGGCGGGGTAGCCTTCCTCAGAGGCATTGGGTGTTGGCAGCAGCAAAGGCTGGGGAGTTTGACTTGTCTGTGGCAATGCTCCAGCTGAGAGTTAATCCCAGATGTTCCTGGTTAGAAAGTCCAGCCCCTCTGCTCAGGGTCAGACCAGTCATGATATTTGGGGTCTGGAAGGAATTTTACCCTATGATCAGATTTGTACAGCGTATGGGGTTTTTGCCTTCCTCTGTAGTGCGGAGTGTGGCATCTTCCTTTGGATCCCTTGGGCATACTTTAACAACCCTCTTAGCAGTAGGACATTGGCCTCTGTTGCCCCTGCCCCCACCTTAACTGTGTAGGTTAGGGTGTTATTTCTTGTGGTTGTGTCAGGGTTGACGGTGGAGTTTTACTAATAGGTTAGTCATTGAACTTGTATAGGATGGTTTGGGTAGGGATGATCATGCCTCATGAAGGGGGGTGGACTACATGACCTATGGAGGTCTCTTCTAGTCATTTTTTCAGTCATTCTAGAGACTTAATATCTAACTAAATATCACACCTTGAATACCAGGCATCTTTAACCCAGTCCTCAATGCCTTCCTGTTTCTGCCCTTATTTTTCTCTCCCCACAGGATGTCACAAAGAGAAAGCTCATAGAATAGCACGTGCCCTTTCCATTCCCCCAGCTTGTCTTCTGGTCTTCCTTCCCTTCCTACAACACTCTTTTCCTTCTCCTCCATCACAGATACAGAAGTTTATTTTTTGTCTCCCACTTGCCTCAGTGACTTCACTCCCCACCCACCTTCCCTCTTCTCTCTTACTCTCCATAACCTCTCACTCTTCCATTTAATAGGAGCAGAATACCATGCTTCAGCTTCTTCCATCTAAAGCCCCACAACCGTCATCTCATTTAAGTCCTCATCTGTCATCTCAGATCCCTTTCACCCCTCTAAGCTCATTGAATTCACTGTTTTAAATCACTGTCTAGAGTTAGTTCCCTCTGATGCCATCCTAGACCCTCTACAATCATGCATCAACCACTTGTACTCCACTGAACATACTCTCACTCAAGTCCTATGAACCTTTCTTAAGCCAAGGTTTACATACAATCCTCTATTATCATACTTACAGATCTAGAGCTGTTTTTTAGTACACATGACCGTGCTCTTCCTTTTCAAATTTTGGCCTTCCTTGGCTTCTTTCTGTTCTTTCTGGTTCAGCTCATGACACACTAAATGCTCTTCCATCGTGTCCTTCACATGATCCTCCTCTGCCCCAATCTGCATTCCCCTCAGCTTCTTTCTTTGGTCCCCCTCTCTTCTACCTCTGGGTAAACTTATCCAAGAATATATTCATTTTTATACTGATAATTCACAGATGTACAGATCTGTGGCTTCCAAGCAAAACCATCACCTTGGCACATCTTTCTGATTGCCTCATGCATGTCTAGCTATTTTCTTCAGCTCAACCTGCTGAAAGTACAATGTTTAAACTCCTCCAAAATACTGCAAAAGCCTCTCTCCCCCATCCTCTTTCCATGTCTAACTTCTCACATATATCTCTAAAAGATTCTTTCTGCATTACATCTCTAAGATACAACCTCTGCTAGTTCCACACAACAAAAACGCTCATCCAGGTTCATCACAGCTCAGTTACTGTAATATCCTTTTTCCTGACTTTGACAAATGTAATCTTGTCCCAGTCATAGCCATGCAGAATACTGCAGCAGAGATAATTTCCCCAGCCTGCTGGTTTGCCTATATCAGCGCTCTCTTTGCATCATGCCATTGGTTCTCCCCACTCTGTTATATTAAACACAGCGTTTTACTCTCAAGGCTTTTCACGATAGATCTCCAGTCTACCTAGCATCTTTCGTTCACAATCAAGGTATCGACTCCCACTTCACATCCCCCATGCAGCCAGATTCCTTTGGCCTCTGAGTAAATCTTTTAAGAAATAAAATGTTATGCTTTCTCCCATGCTGCCTCTCGCACTCAGGAGCTCCCCATAAACACCAGCAAATCTACCTTGTTATTCTCCTGCAAAACCCTCATTAAAACTCTCATTTGTCAGGATGCCTACAAGAAAAAAAAAAACAACCCTACAGCAGCTAGGTTTCTACTGTTGTTTTGCTCAGTGTTACCAACCCAAATCTATCAGTTTTGTTGCTAGATTTAGTAACTAGATTTGGGGGTTTCTTAGCAACAAAATATCAGTATTAAAAATTCTGGGTCAGTTTAATATGTGTAATACCTGATCAGTTGTCTAGTAGTTGTTTCTGACAAATTTAGAAGGGCTATTCCTGACAAATGTTTCTGACACATTTAGAAGGCCTATGTAGCAAAATCTTGTGACTCTAATGGCTTTGTTTGGCCAATTCCTGCTTCCAGGAATGGGCAATGCTGATCACGCTGACCAATACTGTCCTGTTATTTCCTTATATTGGTCTCTATGCACGTATTGATGTTGAATTATCAGATTTACCCAAAGACCCTTGTCTGCCTATGTCCTGAGACCAACATGCCTACAACCTACACCTCTGTATCCATTTTGTTACTTGTCTTATATCTGTAAAATTGTTTGGAAAAAGGCCACCCTTTATTCCATGTTTCTGGCACAAAGTGGTTCCAGATATGATAGCCCAAATGAGATAGATGCAATTACATACTAAAATTGGAAGTCATGCAAAATTTAAATCTTCAAATCACCCACTCCAGGGCCACCTATCCCTGAAGGCCCCTAAGGACATTTAGCTTCCTTAGGCCTTTAAAGTCTGGCAATGCTAAGAAGTGCCTCTGTCTTAACAGTGTTCAGCGGTTCAATGAGTAAGCTGTGTTGGGATGCACAACCAAGGGTTTTCTGTGCCTGACTTCTAACCTGAGAGACTTAGGCCCAGTGGTGTTTTCAAAGAAAGCCAACTAGACCAGGTTACACAAAAATACTCAGCAGAGATATTGCTTTTAAAAAAAAAAACAGGATCCATGGAACAGGAGAAGATAGTACTCCCTCTTTTTTATCCATTATTTCATTGGTTAGATCACTCACCCAGGATATGGATCATACTTCATGATATTCAAATAACCAATACCCAAGAAACGGCTCTATTCATCCTGCAATGGGCTGTTCTGCAATGGGGGAGTTCTCAAACTCTTCTATTGAAATTGTACCAAATTACATCAAAGATTTCAAGAGTTGATGACTCGGAGAGAGTGGACACCTTGCAGAGTAGATAAGACCCTTGCTTGGTGTCCCTGCACCAAGGATTATTCCATTAGTTAATCGCTGTATCATGAAATACAGAAATAGTCCTTGGAACACTTTCATCCCAGGAAGTGGTCTGACCAGTAGGCTACAGAGTTTTGCTCATGCCCACTTCTCCTGACACAACAGATCTTGCATTATTTTGTCTATTATGGAAGCATTTAAACAGGAGGTGTTTACAGTGTCTCTTACTCCAAAGTGATGTGGTCTTAGGGCAATCTCCTTGGTGAAAGGGGATAGATCATATTGGGTGGAGGTGTGAATTGAACCCACACCTCCCACTGGGCTTCTGGATATGAAGGACGGGCACCGGCTCCTCTTCCCATGTGGAAGGCTGCCCTTTGCATCTTGTCTGAGGGCATCTTGTTCTGACCCAAACATGTCCAAACACACTGCCCATGTGCCTTTGCCCCCAAACACAGAAGTGTGCCAGGAAAGCTGCTCCAGCAATCCTTCTGCAGCTGCTCTCAGGACCTTGGTCCCATTGTGCTTGAAAACAGCCGCTGGGACACCCATACCAGGACATACTGTTGCCACAATACAGGCATACCCCCTGCACTCTCTCTTACCCCCCCTGTGTAAGAAGCCTAGGTGTCTGATTAAAGTCTGTCTTCCTCTTGGTAAGCCAGGAATTTACCTCTCTTTTTTAATCTGGGCCTCTGGAAATTAGTATTCAACAATGTGAAGTTCCATAGAAAATGTTGCAGAGTCATGTCCCAAATGCTTTTGTAACATTGGACCATGCTATCTTTTTTTTCTTTTTTTTTTTTTGGTCTAGCACATAACTTTGTTCACAAACCCAGAATCAGGCAGCGTCATAGGCATTAACTACTGTATTCATTAAAGTACATTTGTGTGGAATGTAAGATTTATATTAATAGTTCCTACATAAAGAAATACTCAAGAGAGAGGCAGAGTTTATGTAACGTAAAAAGCAGGGAAGCTTTATGCAGCGCTGTTCAAGGTAAATGGAGCCGTTGTGGAGATGAAGACTGAGAAAGGAATTGGCACAATGGTGAGGGCTGAAAAGACTACATACAACCTTTGCTGCTGCTTAACATTGTACCAAAATGTTCCATGCTAATTTAAAAATAATATTAACAAAGGATTCAGAATTACTGATACAATAAATGCCTCACTTTAAAATGATAGCTAACAGCAGTTTAAAATAAGAATTTGCACATCAGCATCCATTGAAAAGCCTGCCTACATCCCTGCTTCAAGTATATGCAGATAGACAAGTAGGAATTTATGTTGGGACAATCTGGTTAGTAAGCATGTGTGCATCTACACGTACGCTTTAATGCTCATTAGCTTATTTTAACACAAAGGGCATTTATTCACATACTTGATTTTAACACAAAAGGGATTATTTTCACAAAGGGCATTTATACACATATTTTTTCATGCTGCCGACATGACACACAATGTCATGCCGACTTGACACACAATGCACACACAGCATCACCATTTTCTGCACACTGACATGCATTTCACCACTTATACAATGGATGTGTCGCAGCACTGGGTGCTTTTCAAACTGCCTGGTGCTGCAGTGCTTGCCTGTGTAAAAATGCCCCCCAAATCATGCTCTTTAGCTAATGTACATTAAAATAGGCTAGTATGAATTTTTTAGTACCTCAGAATGGAGGTACTAGATTTAATGCTCATTACCTAAAGTGCATTAATGAACATATAGATGCACCCCCATAAGCCCGGATTTTATTCCCTTTTGTACTGGCACATAACTAGCAAACCTGGATTGTTTTATACTCATCTAATTGCTTGTGAATAAAAGGGAACTTCTATTTATTAGTCTATATTTTTAACTCACCAAATATTTAGAATATCCCATTTTTTAGCTCTTATCTCACATTACCAAAGTAGCAAGATCCACTGGGTCTTGGCCCAGCTCTGCCAGAAAGTGCTAATAACTATATATCTGCCTATCTAGCTATTTTATTTTTAGGTATTGACTCCAGTCAATAAATTCAGAGAGAATCAATCTGAATTCAAACTTTCCAAACTTTTCTGTTTCATGGTTGGAAGTAAGAAGAGGGACATGAGTGAGATGCTGAGGTTTCAAGTTTGGTTTAGATGCATTTAGAGTTTCTTTTCCCCCCTCCATTAAATTGGCAGTGTAACTATGCTAATATTGTTATTTATTATTACAGTAGAAGATAGGAGGTCTTCTTCATAGATTGATGCTCAGTGTGCCAGATGTTCTTCATATACATAGTAAGAGACAATCTCTACTCTGAAGAGCCTAATATCTAAAGAGACAAGTCAAGTAAAGCAAACATCATTATCTGCATTTACTGATGAGGAGCAGACAGGCGAAGTGACTTGCCCGAGGTCACACAACAAGTCTTTAGCTACAGATTGGCACTGAACCCAGGCTACCTGAAACACAGTCCAGAGCCTTAATTACAACCGCTGCCTTCCTGCCAGCCGGTGAGAACACTGTTCAAATGGAGAGAACATACTAGGGCCACCTGTTACCCATTCTTGCTCACACAGAGACCAGAAATACACTTCCGACTTCTTCACAAATCCCAATTAATGAGGCCGCTGAATTCCCCGTTATTGACCTTGAAGGCAAGTTATACACTTCCAAACTAGTTGTCCTATCCATCCAGGCCCATAAATGTCACTTGGCGCCTAAGGAGCAGCCTGAGTCACTTTGCACATTCCTGATGATTGCAGGATTACTGCTCCTTGGCTGCTTAACATAGGGTGATCTTGCTAACGGTGGCTGGCTGCTCTCCATGGAAGTTGTGTGCATGTTTGTTCTCCACTGTCCTTAGACAGCAACAAAGCAATTCTATTGCACTGGGAACTAGTTCAGAAACCATTAAGTACCAATATGAGGATCTCCTCAGATGGCTAAATATACTATTAACAGCACAACAGAGAACGAAGCAGCCCCAACTGTAATTCCAATGGCAAACAGCAACAGAAGTTGCATAACTACAGCATTTGTAAAAAGTATGCGAGGAAAAATGGGAATGATAGTAACGGACATCTCTGCAGTGGCATGATCAAATGAGGCTGTGAAGATGCAATGATCTGATCTTTTTGGCACTATACATGGTGTTTATAAAGGGGTGTATCATTACCCCATCTCTGTTTTTGCTTTTCTTTGCAGGGATGTTAGATGAAACAACTGCTAACCCAGCTCTGGGAATGAAGATTAGATTCTGTTCAGGCAAACTCTTTATCTTCTTTTTTGTATGAATAACCAAAGGTGCTGGAAGCTCTTATTCGAAAACTGTCCTGTGGGAATAACTGCAGCACATACAAGTATCTCATTCTAGCAAAAAAATCTGTAGATTATGACATTTTTTGTTCTGTAACTGCCAAAGTTACAAAAACCAAAGTTGGGTTTTGATCATTAGTATTTCGATGACACAGGCAATACATCCTTCACTGACAAACATACACTACAGTATATTGCATGAAATACCAGGTGAGGGGCAAAATGATAAATGGTGACATAATCCACCTAGTTAGATGTCCTCAGTAAAACCAGTTAAAGGAAAACATGAGACTTTCCATACTGGGTCAAACCCATGGTATCTCTAATAACTTGTTGCCAGTTGTAGCCAGCTGCTGAAAAAGCTGTAAGAAATCCCGTGGAAAGCTCAGTCTAGTCACATTATCATATACAAGGCTAAAGTTGTGATTTGAACATAATCTCTAAGGCCAGGTATAGACATTACACTTTTACCAGTATAAGTGATCAGAAGTGGTTCTATACCCGTGCTAGAACAAAAGTTCGGCACACTTAAATTGGTTTTAAAATGGCAGAATCTGGTCTAGGATTTGTTCACCAAAGGGCAAATGTGTGCTCTTTTCACTACCCATCTAAAGTACGCCACTTACAGAGAATCACATAACTTAGACTGATTCCATGTCAGGCTTTTTGAATGTTCACACATAGCCTAAGAGTGTTCTTCAAGGAGTTGAAATGATACAGATTCTACTTTATTGGTTTGGGTTTTTTTTTTAACAATAAGTAAAAATAACTATCACAACAATTTATCAAGGATTGTGATGGATTCTTCATCTCTGGAATATTTTAGATGAGATGGCATGCCATCTGCCTTGAGACGATATAGTGGAGTTATGCACAGCTCCTAGACTTGAGTCAGGAATTAATTCAAAAACATCTATTATGTTATAGAATCATAACATCATAGAAAATTAGGGCTGAAAGGGACTTCAGGAGGTCATCTAGTACAACCCCCTGCTCAGAGCAGGACCAGTCCCAACTACATCATTTCCAGCCAGGACTTTGTTTAGCCGGATCTTAAAAACCTCCAAGGACGTTGATTCCACCACCTCTCTTGGTAACCCATTCCAATGTTTCACCACCCTCCTGCTGAGAATGTTTTTCCTATTATCCAATTTAAACTTCCCTTGCAGCTACTTTAGACCTTTGCTCCTTGTTCTGCCATCTGCCCCCACTGAGAACAGTCCAGATCCATCCTCTTTACAACCCCCCTGCAGGGAGGTGAAGGCTGCTATTCAATCTCCCTTGGTCTTCTCTTCTGCAGACTCAGTAAGCCCAGTTTCCTCAGCCTCTCCTCATAAGCCATGACCCCCAGCCCCTGAACCAATTTGTTGTCCTCTGCTGGACTCTTTCCAATTTGTCTGAATCTTTTCTATAGTGGGGGGCCCAAAACTGAATGCAAGACTCCAGATATGGCCTCACCAGGGCTGAATAGAGGGGAAGAATCACTTCCTTTGACCTGCTAGCAACACTCCTACCAATACAGCCCAGGATGCTGTTAGCCTTCTTGGCAACTAGGGCACACTGCTGGCTCATATTCAGCTTACTGTCCATTGTCACCCCCAGGTCCTTTTCTGCAGAGCTGCTGCCCAGCCAGTCAGCCCCCAGCCTGTATTGGTGCATGGGATTGTTCTGTCCTAAATGCAGGACTTCACACTTGTCCTTGTTGAATCTCATGGGATTTATTTTGGCCCAATCCTCCAATTTGTCAAGGTTACTCTGAATCCTAGCCCTACCCTGCATCATATCCACTACTTCCCCCAGCTTGGTGTCATCTGCAAACTTGCTGGGGGTGCACTCCATCCCATTTTTCAGGTCGCTAATGAAGACATTGAACCAAACCAGCCCCAGGACCAACCCCGGGGCACTCCACTTGATACCGGCTGCTAACTAGACATAGAGCCATTGATTACTACTGCCTGAACCCAATACTCCCATCAGTTTTCTATCTACCCTACAGTCCACTCGTCCAGCCTGTACTTCCTTAGCTTGCCTGCGAGAATGCTGTGGCAGACTGTATTAAAAGCCTTGCTGAAAACAAGGTATATCACATCCACCAGTCTTCCTGCATCCACAGAACCCGTCATCTCATCATAGAAGACAAACAGGTTGGTCAGGCATGACTTCCTTAGTGAATCCATGCTGACTGTTCCTAATCACCATTTTTCTCCTCCAAGTGCTTAGAAATGGATTCCTTGAGGTTTTGCTCATGAGTTTTCCAGGGACTGGACTGAGGTGAGACTGCCTGGTCTGTAGTTCCCTGGATCCTCCTTCTTCCCTTTCTTAAATATGGGCACTATGTTTGCCCTTTTCCAATCATCTGGGACCTCTCCTGATCAACATGAGTTTTCTAAGATGATGGCCACCAGTGGCTCTGTAATCACATCAACCAACTCCCTCAGCACCCTCAGGTGCATGCCATCTGGCCCCATAGACTTGTAGACATCCAGCTTTTCTAAGTAGTCCCAAACCCGTTCTTTCACCACTGAGGGCTGCAGTTCACCTCCTCCTCAAACTGTGCTGTCAGGTGCAGTAGTCTGGGAGCTGACCTTGCCTGTGAAGACGGAAGAAAAAAGGCATTGAGCACTTCAGGCTTTTCTGCATCCTCTATCACAGGATTGTCTCCCCCTTTCAGGAAGGGAACCACACTTTCCTTGATTCTCCTCTTGCTACCAACAAACTTGTACAAACCCTTCTTGTTACCCTTCACATCCCTTGCCAGCTGCAACTCCAATTGTGCTTTGGCCTTCCTGACTTCATCCCTGCATGGTCCAGCAATGCTCTTATATTCTTCTCTAGTTGTTTGTCCAAGTTTCCACTTCTTATAAGCTTCCTTTTTGTGATTTATTTTAGTGAAGAGTTTCCTGCTAAGCCAAATGGGTCTTCTTCCATACTTGCTAGTTTCTCTGTACATTGGGATGGTTTGTTCTTGCACTCTCACTAAGACTTCTTTAAAGTATAGCCAGCTCTCCTGGACGCCTCTCCCCATCAGACTGGCCTCCCAGGGGATCCTGCCCATGAGTTCCTTGAGCAAGTCAAAGTGTGCTTTTCTGAAGTCCAAGGTCTTTACTCTGCTGCTCTCCATCCTTCCTTTCCTCAGGATCCTGAACTCAATCATCTAATGGTCACTGCTGCCCAACTTGCCATCTACTACTACATTCCCCACCAATTCTTCCCTGTTTGTGAGCAGCAGGTCAAGAAGAGCATGGCTCCTAGCTGGCCACTCCACCACTTGTAGTAGGAAGCTGTTCCCAACACTTTCCAAAAACATCCTGGATCACCTAAGCACTGCTGTATTGCCCTCCTAGCAGATGTCAGGGTGATTGAAGCCCCTCATAAGAACCAGGGCTTGTGATCAAAAAACTTCCACTTCTCCTTGTTGAACCTCCTTCTTCAGTCCATCCTGTCCTGAAGAAATAAAGAGCATTTCTCTAACAGGAACTCATTGCTTTTTAGTGCATTACTTTCTGACATCTGGGGCAGCAGTGGTAGGGATGTTTCAGTGTTTTGGTTTCAAAATGGATTAGATGGATCAAATATATATATATATTTTTTTTACATTCAAAATAGAAGAATAATTTTAGTTCAGTTTAGAATGAAAACAAAATAATGCCTTCCCCTCACAACAAATTTAAAATGTGAAAAATATCCTTTTCAGTCAATCAAAATACTTTGTTTCAACTTCCAATGTTTTAGTTTTGAACTTGTTTGAATACAACTAAAGGAACAATTTGAACTTAAAAATGATTGCAAGCTGCAAAACGTGAAATACAATATTTGGAAAATATCACAACTGGCGGCTTGGAATATCCTTGTTTGTTTGTTTACTCATGGAGAAGTCAAGAAAACTGAGAGTTATTCATGGTACAGCTTCTTGTCCCCAAATCTTATTTTATGTATATAAGCCTCATCTATATGAATCTTGTATATAAAAATAAAAATATCAAAAGTTTCTAAATGGCTTGGAAACTGGCTGTCTTGACATAACTGAGATTTTCATGAAAAAAAAAAATGTTCATTTCCATTACAAATGTGTGGGGTATTTTTTTTTAGGGAACAACTGAAAACACTATTTTTCTTTTTTTGTATTTTGGCAAAGAAAAACAAAATGTGTGGCTTTTCCTTTTCCTTCTGTTTTCTTTTCTGTCAAAACTTTTTCTTAATTTATTTTATTTTGTTAAAAGAATTAAAAAAAAGTTGTATCACTTTTTTTTTTTTTCTGGGCAAATAATGTATTTTCCTACCAGTTCTAACTAAATGCCTGACAGGCCTTTGACAGAATGTCACAAATCAGCTTCCGCAGCCAAGAATGGACTTATGAACCTATTAAACTCACAGTCTTTGGCTATGAAGCACCAGCCATCATCATTAATTATTACTATTGCATCCACTGACATTCTCAGGAAAATAAAAAGAGCAAACGACTCCATGAGAGCCCCTATCTACTACTGGTCAGCAAAAGACAGGTGTTTTGCTTCTATTTTTGTTAATAAAAAATTAATCTAAAGGTAAGTCTGCAGGTAAATCAGGCATGTGGTTGCCCATGTGCCTTCTGTATCGCCATACACACATTGAAAGCTCTTTTGGGCAGGGACCGCTGCATCTTTATGTGCTTGTGCAGCACCCAGCACATTGATCCACTTGCCCCTAGACTCTAGCATCAAACCCTTCCCCCACAAAATAAATAACAGGTGTAGGACAAAAGCAACATGTTATTTTGGATGTGTCACTTTTTGGGTATCCAGAACAAGAACCTGTTAAAGGAACCTGGTGATTGCAAGGTGTCTGTCCAACACTTCTCTGAAAACCAGTGTCTTTGAGAGAACCTTTGCGGGGAGAAAAAAAAGGATAGACCACGAATCATTAGTTACCTTTGGAAATTTCAGTTAGGATGACACCATATTGAACACTCAGCTAGAAAGGGTCATTGAAAGACCAAGCAGATATATTTCTCCCAGGATTTGAGACATCAGAGTACTAAGCCGTGTATTTTTATTCTTGTTACCAGCTACTGGCTTCCTGAAGCCATGTAATAGTAGCAAAACAAAGCAAGCAAACAGACAAACAAAACCAGTGAGGGATGTTTGATTTAGAGATTAAAATTCATAGACCCATAGACTGAATTCTTTTTCCACAACTCTAAATTGCTGCCTTCCTAGGTGCATTCTCCATGTTGTACCAGTACCTTCAATAGGCTCTTTCTCTTTTATTCGAGACATCAAATAAATCTTTGAGTTAAAGTTATGCTATGTTTCCAATTAGTTGCGTTCACTTTGGTTCAAATTTTAGGTGCTTCAAAAAAGAAAAACGGGAGGAGGGCATAGTGAACCTGTGATTAGGTCAAAACATTTGCCTGCCAACACTGTGTTTCCAGATGAAAAGCAAAGATGAGAGGAAGCAGCAGTCAAGGTTAATTTTTTTTGTTGGTGTTCTACTTTGTTTTATAGATCAGAGACTGTCTAAAGTGTAAAGTTGCAAGCTATGAATGCTGCAGAGCATGTTCTTTTCTTTTATTTTAAAGTCACAGGTTTGATTTCCTACACTGATTGGTCTCCACCCATCATAAAAAGCTGCTAGGTCATCTTCATGCTAAGGTACTCTGTATTGTCCGGTGTTTTGCTCCTGACACAGCAAGTTCACTTTCAAAATGTTCTCTAATAGATGACATGTCACACCTATAGTGCAGTTGCTTAAACATATGCATTAAAAATAATAATGAATCCATTAAAAATAATAGGGCCAAGTCAACAGCCATGGTAGCCATAAATGCCTACAAGTGGTTGAAGCCATGTAGATTAGCATCAACTGAGATGTGACACAGGATGCCTGGGACTACGATATCCAAAGAAAAGGTATTCACTGCACCTATGTCTATAGACTGGGTGGAAGGAAGGTGTCTTCTCACATCATCTGTGTACAGGATTGATAGGAAAGATTGTGTAGCTCAGACTCACTTTGTGAAAAAGTGAATCCTTAGTAAAAAAATGTGAAAAAAATCCTTAGTAATCTTTCAGCTCTGATGGGAAAAAAAATAGTTTCTCCACTGCACCTTTCTGCATGGGTCACAGAAATTACAGACAGGGAAGACCTATTAGATACTCTCTTATTTCTTCTTTGAAGAATTGATGATAATTGCCTACAGTAAAATGTCATGGTTATTTGCCTGCATCTAGCATTTAGGAGACCCCTTCTCCCATTTCCTCGAACAATGGTGTAAACAGAGCAGGGCAATTGGGACATCCATCTCAGCACTGACTTGGACAGAGATGGAAGAAATGGCTGCTGCTGCTATGGCACAACTCTGCCAGGGGCATGTTGGTAACCAGAAGTCACTGCTGGTCTTCTGTGTAGCAGCTCTCCCTGATGCAAGACCATGCTACTGTGCCTCTGCCTCGAGAATTAGGAAGTATGCCATCCTTTCTACTGGCAAAAAAAAGTCATACTTCTCAGCTGTGTCTAACTTGGACTTGAGCAGAAAGAGTTCCCTCCACTCCTCTCTCGATTTTACCTGTGTCCTTATGCTTTGATGAACCCTTCTGTGCTCACCACCCACCTCCCATGCCCTCATGAGGCTGAGTGCCCAACAAGCCCACTCAAGATCTCTCCGTTTTGTGCGTGCACAGGTTCAGATGTGCATAACGGTGACACTAATCAGTGCACCGAGGATCATTTGTAAAATCTGGAGCCTGTGCAGGAGAAAGCAGGATCAGGGGTGACCATGCAGGGCAAACGAGTGGCCCTTTTCTCCGCAAAGAATTTGAGAGTGCTGGGGGATTCTTCCTTGAATCAGGACACAGTGAAACACCATGCAAGAACCTGAGGATCGAGCCTGAAATGGGTCTGATGGGAAAAAGGAAAAAAAAAACAGTTGTATTAAAGAAAGGTGGCGAACAATATCACAATCTTGCAAATCTCTTAGCAAGTCCTGGAAGCACGGTTGAGGAGCCCAATCCCCCTCCCTGTCCTCCCCTCCAAACCCAGTGAAATCACTCAGCATCTGACAGGACCAAATGCTATTGCAGCAGGGTTCAAGTGGGCCGAAAATAATAGAAAGCCCTATTTCCAAATAGTTGTGGTGTTCAAGAGCCCCTTTACTTTGGGCTGACAGTTCCTTAGCAACAGCTATTAGCAAGCAGCTGCAGATCCAATCAAATTATGAACTTGGACAATCTTCTTTGTACATGTCTTAAAGAAAAATCCCTGACTCTAAAATATAAAACATATTGACAATTATACACTAGCCCCGGATATAACTTTTCCCTGCAGTTCTTTAGGAGGGCAGTTGTGCTGAGCAGTCTGCCTGCGCGCGTGGAAAAATCAATTTCATAAGAGATATATCTTCATGTGTCATGATCCAGTGTAGGATAGTGGCCTTTCATGTCTATTTAGCTTACAGCAAATTTCAAGCTATAACTTTTAATTTGCGGTGATATTCGCAGTAAAATAACGTAACAATTAAACAAGATCTCTTTCTTCGTTGTCTGACTATAATCAACTTCCAGGGATGACCTTGAGAGATCAGGCATTCTTCTTGGTTTAAGTGCCATTAGCAATATTTTTTTTTGTTCAGAAAGCAAACCACTTAGGTAGTTGGCAAAAAAGTGCCGATAAAAATCTACTCTTGGCTACTCAGTAAATTGCATTGCACTATCTGCTTGCCAGCTGAGGGTGAAGAACATTGTATATTAAAAGATTTTCATTGTGTAATAATGTGAACACCAGCAGCAGTAATTATAAAATCAATAATTCGTAATAAATATGTCCTCCTTATATAATTACTAAATGATTGCAAAACCAATATTATGCACTAGTTAGAATGGAAAAGGTTGCTGCTAAAGACTTTCTATATTACACATTATTGTTCAACTCTTAAACACCCTTGGTCAAATGAAGCATAGCTTCATCCTCATCAGAATTAAGCTAAATGCTATTTCAGTTTGATCTCCTTAAAAAGTATTTGATTCATGGAAAAACTAATTACCGGATTAAAATGCAACAAAAAAGTGACTTAAATGCACGCTGCTAAACACCATTTATTGTGAACTGGGAAACAAAGAAGAATAGATCTAATCCTATAAGAAATCTGCTTTTTAAATTATTGGTCTTACTTTATGGCTGCATCTTTGGGGTCCCTGGGAACCCTGAAACCCCTCAGGTGTTCATCATGGCTATGTGTTTTTTATATATTTCACAGGCTTTCCTTTTTTGCCTCGGGTGGCAATTTCTGCAGCTAAGATAATAGGAAAGCTGGGCTTTTTGCAGGATTTCCACCTTTCCGGGGACTGAACTAAAGCACGAAGGCCAAATTGTTTGTTATTTCAGTCCTGCAACTTCCTCCCAGGGTTATCAAAATAGCCTTTGAATTAGTATAAACATGAATGCAAATGCAAAGTGGCACATGGGGACCCACAGGTAAATTCTAGAACACTTTACAGCCTCCCTCGTGCAGCATAGGTCCACCATGAAATAATAACTGCTATGTATCAAAAGAGATGTGCATATAGAAAAAAAAAAAAAAACAGCCAAAAAAACCCTTGGCACTATACAGAGAGCCAGGCTATCAGGAGCCTTCCCTTTGCTTTTTGTAAGGTGCCAGCCATCTTTTTCATCTTCCCTATAAACATTTGGTCAGTGTGAGTTGCTTAGCATATGCAGGGGTCTCCCAGATGAAGCACCCTCCCTAGAATCACGCTGCCTTTTATAATACCTGCCCTATTTTCCTTTTTCCATCAATATTGATGCAGGTCAAGTTTGCTGGCAGCCAGCCTCACCCAGGCCCTCAGTCTGATGGTCCAAGACTTGCCCAACATATAAAAAGTTCCGCGGCTGCTGTCACATGTGAGCATTTGATAAAAACACTTGCTTGGCAGGGAAGCTCAGTTTGCAAATATAAAAAGCTCCTATTGCTTCTGAGCCTAGAATAGCTTAATTACATACAATGGAGGGAATTAAAAGCAAGTAAAAATAGGACAGTGAGGGATAATAAAATAAATACTACAGCTTGCAACTAGGCTGGGAGAAATCAGAGGGGAATCATAATGCCAGTTATTTTGAGGGATTGGCTACATCAAGGGTGGGAACATGTCTTGTCATGGAAAAGTTAACGAGTGAACACACCCATATTCTAATGGGGCAGAGGAAGTCATGTTCTGTTTGGCCTGGGCTTAGATTAGACTTTATGGGTCTAAGCTATTTTGGATATTTCTCTTCTATGACTATAATAGCCTTGCAACTTTTAATGGTTTGTGTTACTGTTCTATTTTGCAGCTGGAGAAACGAGGTACACAAGAGGTGCACATGGCATACACACAGTCAGATAATCTGGGAGAATTCTCCAGGTTTATTTTCCTGATAGATAGCTTACTTGGAGACACTGAACAGATGAAATGCTGAGGCCCTGCAGAGCACAGAGCTTGCAGTGGTGAAACTGCGCAGCCAAGGGAAGGCTATGCATACATCTCAGCCTGCTTTGCAGGCTTCCAAGTCTTCCTGGTGACTGATGGCACCAGTGCACAGGGCAGTCCTGTTTAGCTGATCATTCAGCCTCTGTATCCCTGCAACACAACGTGGGATTGTGAAGGGGGATGTATTTTGCTCTGGAGCAGCAAAGTCTAGTGTCTTCCTTGGCAAGTGAGGGTGGGGGAGGGATGAAGAGGGAGAAAAGCATCCTAGGATGCTGTAGGATTGCTGTGACTTCTCTCTGAAGAACATGTGGACAAACACTTGTTCTCCCAAAATAAACTCTCCTAGCCATGATTTTACCTCTGGTTGTTCCCAGGTTGTTGTTTGTTTTTTTTTTCTTGTGGGATGGCCACTTTTACTCTGTGAGAAAATTCCTAACCATTTGGTATCTCCTGAGAGAGTAGCAACTCTCCCAGGAGAAACTGAATGTCTGTCCATGGCCTAAGTAAATCTCTCAAGGCCTGACAAAAAGCCTGTAGAAAAGTAAAGTATGCAATCCCTCTCTCCCAATGTTCAGGGTACTGTGTCAACTCCCTTTCCTCCTCCAGGAACCCAAACCAAACTCAAGTTAAGATGTGGGTTTGGCCAAATCTCAAGAGGTTTTTGGACACTATGGATGCAATTCTATTTCTCTTTGTGCATCTAAGTGGCAGTTTTCTAGTCATCTACCTGGCTGTTTTGGCCTTGGCTTTATGATTTGGATGCCTAAGTGTGTGCGTGTAGACTGAGCATGCCCTGTAGGTACATACAATGACTAGGTATGTATAAATGTATGCGAGCATGAGTCCTGTAAAAATGGCAAGGGTGATAGATAATCTCATGTCTTAACCTCAGTAGTTGAGTGTTTGGGCACTTACACAGGAATCTGGAAACTCAAAACTTCTAGCCTCACATTTTGCCCAGAAAGAAGATCAAAACTACACCCCTGATTGCACAGTATGGTGTACTCTAGCCATCACACCAGGTGCTAGGCATTATACAGGTCATCCTTTCTGGTGCTCCTTTTGAGGCTGAGCTACTGCCCTTGCATGCAGTAGTCATGAGATAAAATACATCGCAAGCAGTGCATTGGGAAAGTTGTTTTTTTTTTCCCTTGTGGGATCAAGGATCCAGTCTTGAACCCAGTGCCCTCCCCATTCCACAGGATCAGGAATCCAAATGAGTCCCATACACTTTGGCTTGAACTCTTCATTCTGGGTCCATGTATTTCCTCCTTCTCATGGTTTCTTTGGGGTTTTTTTGGGGGGTGGGTGGGAGGGGCAGCTTCTAAAGGAGCACTGGGGAGGAGACTGGATGAGATCTGAGGACTGGTATTATTAGAAATTGTTCTGGGAAGTCAGAAATAGGAAGGTTCAAATCCCCTTAGTAATGTGGGGTACTATAATCTAGTTCTCTAGCTACCTAGGCAAGTGCCCTATCTAAGTGAAACACTTAGATAGCTGTCCTCCTTCATCTTTGAAGTCTAATATCTGCTAATCATAGGTTTTAGGCTGGCAAAACTTGCATAGCTCAGATGCAGATATGCATCCAAAATAGGTGTGGATACCTAGCTGTGTACATCCCCAGTTTAAATGTCTATGGTTAAAGGGGAACAGTATTTCTAGCCAGGCATAAATGCCGAAAATTGCACTTACAAGGCTAGAAAACTGCCATTTAGATGCACAAAACTATCCTCCCCATATTATCACCTTTTCTCGAATAGATTTCTGCCACCATGGCTGAGGCCTGGCATGAGTGGGAACGTGCAATATGAGGAACCTTAAAATATGAGGAACCTTTTGAGGCACCATGAAACACATGCAGTGTTTGTGATTCTGTTTGCCGTGCTGCATATTTGCAGCACAGTGGCAAAATTAGATGCTGGGAAATCCCAGTATTGAAAAAACCCACAGCAGAAAAAATCAGTGCAGCATGGTGCAGTGCACATGGCAGCAGCATCTGCCACCCAAAACCAGAGCCTGTCTAATCAGAGCCATGCTCCAGCTGCCAGCCAGTCTCCATGCACTCGGATCACTGCTGCTGTAGATCCAGGAGGCCCCCAGGACTACAGGTAAGGCTGCTGGAGCCAGCCCAGGTGCTGATCCAAGCCTCCCTTACCCCACCTGGAAAAAATTGCCACACACCAGAGTGCACATGCAGAGGTGTGCTTGGGGATAACTAGCAATGGCATAAATATGTGCCACTGCTATTTGTCCCCGGGGAAACACAAGTTCCCACTCATGGGGACATGCTCAGTGATTCGCATTTGAGACACAATCAAGTAACAGAGCATTTCCAGTAGTTGACTTCACTCCAGAACAGCAGAAGTGGGTTTGTATTGAATCAATTGAATCCAAACTTCCCTAAAATTCATAGAGATTAGGAGGATGGGAGGCTCAGGACCATCTCTTATTTAAACATCAGAGTATGCAGTTCTCTGTTTTTTAGGTTGCTGCATTGTACCCATCCCTGAGGTATCTGGGCTATTTCCATATTAGAGATATGTAGCATGATTGCTCACTTGTTGTTTATTTTGCTGGCAGAATAGACTCCAATGCTCATTTATCATCTTGCATCTTCAAAGTACTTCTCTAACATTAAGCAATTCCACCAACACTCCTAAGGGGCAGAGCAGTATTATTATTCTCGTTTCACAAAATGGGAAACTGACACACTGAATGGTTAAGTAACTTGATAAAGACCACAGAGGGAGTCCTTGTCACAGCCAGGAGTAAGAGTCTGGATAATCTGTAGCTAGGCCACTGGGTTTCTCTGTAGGCACAAATACTTCAGTCCCTTGTAACGAGTTTCATCCCATGTGAACTTCTGATTCTAGACTTGTGTGATGGTTCATTCTTTGTGCCATCTGTCTGCACTGGGATGAATTGAATCCTCTATTGTGCAAAACATCAATTAATTAGTAGAAGTCACCGTATCACCTTCAAATACTCATCAGATTGTATTGACTCTGATTCATTATAACCGTTAGAGTATAACCCAGTGAAATGAAGGGAGAAAGGGCTTGTATTAACGTGCACTCTCATATCATGATTTAAAACAACCAAGAGTAGCAGGCACAATGCAGAAGTTACAGGGCAAAAGTATATGAGATGTATTAGTGAAGAAGAAAGATATCATGATCAGATCTTGGTCTTTACCCCTTCTGGCTTAAAAAAATATATGAATATGTAGATAACAAGTTAAAATGAATTCAGTTTAAATAAAAAAGGGCATGCTGCTTCAAGAAAAATGAACATGTCCATAGTCAGAGCAAGGAGATTAGACATGTGGAAATCATACATTTCATATGCCATTGGTTTGTAAAAGTCTATACTATTACACAGAAAAAAATGCACTCTGTGAAGAACAGTTTTAAAAAACCCACATGTCTACAAGCAGATCCAGAAAGGTATATCTCTAAACCACGGATTCCTAAACTATGATAGGCCTACCCCTGGGGGTAAGCAAGACATATATGGGGGGATACATGGGCAGCTGGTAAATCTGGAAGGGGTAGACAATAAGAAAAAGTTTGGGACCCTCTGCTGTAGAACATTGACTCTCAACCAAAATCCTTTCAAACGTGCCGTTGGGTGCCACACAATGTTAGCACAGTTAGGTGTGCAAACATGTTTAACAAAATAAATACTGAGATTTCAAATGGGAATCCAGAATGGTAAAAAGATTCTGACCTGCTATGGTCTGAGTTCTTTAACACAAGAATTGCTATATTGTATTTCTGTATTCAAAAATAAGTGAAAATTGAGAGCTGGTATTTTCCAAGGGGCACCTTGAGTTTTTCAAGATTGTGTCGACAAAAGATGTAGAACTGCTGCTCTAGGATGTCTTTAAAACACCCGGTGTTCTTAAAATCATAGGTTGGCAGGCAAAACAAAAGTTCCCTTTTCAATCCCTTCATGATGGATAGAAAGGAAAGACATATTTCTGCAAAACATATACCATTGGCTTCCTGCAGTGGTTCCTAAGCTGTCAGCTCTGTAGCCAGAAGTGCTAGGGAACCTGCTTCTCCTTTGCCTTGACCCATTATCATTTAGATTACTGGAAAATGCTATTCAGTGTCGATGGTGGTGTTTTACATTCACTCTTCACTGGAACAAATGAAAGGTGAAGAGCCGAGGGACGGTGAGGTTCTGTGCGGTCCCTATAAGATGATGTAATAATAGGGAGTGACTGAAAAATAGAGACAATGGGAAGAAAAAAGAAGAGATGGATGCCAGAGATTCGGTCAAGGCACGTTGCTGGCAGTTATGGGAACTCTAATAAGACCTGAAGAATGAGCAAGGGGCATGAGGAGACATTGTTTAAGAGCCAGTCTGGTTAGAAAAGTAGGGAGCACAGACTCTTCAGAGGCTTATGTAGGGTTCCCTTCAGGGGACACAAGGAAGCAAGTTATGGGCCAAGTCCTTGGCGATGCATGGGGAGTCCATGTGGGTGCATGTGGACCCCCTGATTTTGGCATTGCACCCCCTGCGAAAAGCACCACCGATGCTGCCAGGGTACCTGCAGGCAGTCGCTACTCACTACCCTGCCCTCTGCACCCCCTCCAACACCACTGGCGGCGTTTGTGAGCAGCCCTTGATTGCCACTGGCCACCACTGACATGACCGGCGGCATCTGTGGGTGGTTGCTGACTGTTATTCAGCGCTCGCCACCCCACCCTTGCAACCAACACTGCTGCGGCTGCCTGTGGGAGCTCCCTGCTTGCCACCACCATGCCCCAGCTGCTGCCACTGCTACCACTGCCACTAGTGGGTGGTCACCATGCCCCTGCAGCTTCCAGGGGCACATGACATTCATGGGCCAAGTCATAGTGTGGACTTCAATTATATTTGACACCAGTGGGGATAGCTGAGTTGCCCCAAGGCAGAACATGCTGTTCACAGTATCTGCTCCCGTTTCTGTGTAGGCACCACCTGTACTCCTGAAGGAATTGCAGCTGAGATAGATCGAATGTGAAAACTCTTTTATCTTTCCAGTGCAACCAGTGGATTCAAACCACAATATGGACTATAATTAGAATGGCCTGACACAACATTTTCAAAAGCACCTAAGCAATTTAAGAAACAAATGGCCAGGTCCCATTGCAGTCACTAGGGGCTCCTATACATGTTCAGGGAGCCTACTGTGATGCTCTGTAATCATGGTAATTATTGCCCTCCAGCAGACTCCAGCATCACATGTATCAGTGTCCTTGAACTGAAAAAGGGCTATGGGGTGCTTTAAACTAACGCTCATTCAATGAGCTTTAGTTCAAAGTGCCCCACCGCCATTTTTCAGCATAGAGATGCTGATACGCATGATTCTCTGGATGCTTTTAATTAGCATGACTCTTGGAGTGATAAACTTATAGGCAGCCACAAGGTCGCCTCTCAACCTTCTCTTGTGGAGGCTGAAGAGGTCCAGGTGCCCCAGTCTCTCCTCACAGGGCTTGGCCTGCAAGCCCTTAACCATATGAGTGGCCTCCTCTGGACACTCTCCAGGTTATCCACATCTATTTTGGGTGCCACACTTCAAGAGAGATGTGGATAACCTGGAGAGGGTCCAGAGAAGGGCCACTCGTCCAAGCCCTATGAGGAGAGACTGGGGCACCTGGACCTCTTCAGCCT
>NW_005842036.1:2271104-2296846 GCF_000455745.1 Alligator sinensis | reverse complement strand
CTTTCCTGCCTATGCAGGGGGTCAGACTCAATGATCTATTGAGGTCCCTTCCTACCCTAGCATCTATGAATCTATGGATCTGTGCTAATTAAAGTGCCCCCCTCCACCTCCTTCAGGACATTTATAAATGTCTTAGATGTTTAAGCCTATGTTGGTGCTTACCTAAATAAAGTATCCATCTCATGTCAGGAAAACAATTCTGTTCTTCCTTGGGAGGCCCATGCTCACAATCAGCAGCCTTATGGGCTATGTAAACCTATCAGCACTGAGCAGAGGGTTCCCAAAGGCAGCCAATAGGAGATGCTAGCACATGTGAACTCCTCAATTATTTGATCCAGAGCTACCCATGATGTGTGTCTACCATCTCCAGACCAAAATCACTCAGCAGGGAGGCATTCATTACATAGAGGAGGACAGCCCTGCACACCTACTTCTGCCTAATGGTTCAGATAGTTTCCTGGCAAGTGGAAGGTCAGGGTTCAAGGTTCCATGCAGAGTAAAGGGATTTGAATCCACATCTTTCTTTCATGAGGAAGCATCCCAACTACTAAACTACGGGCCAAAGGCATCCATTTGTTCAAGCTGGTCTACTTGGTGGAGAAGCATGCATGAATGCTGAGGTGAAAATGGTAGCATGCAAGATGGAGCCTATGTAACCCAGTGAGCAGGGCATCCTCCTGAAACACAGAGAATCCTGGCTTTTGCTTGTAATGCCATTTATGTGACATTGGCAAACTGACTACTCCCTTTCAGCCACCTTCACTTTTGGATTCCACGCAATGTCTTTATTCTAAGTGTCATATTTGCAAAGACTGCTAATCCCATTTCATTTTCCCTTCTATCTGTTCTCATAGTTCTTCTCCTGTGTTTTACACTTTTAAGGAATGATGTTCTAAAGAAAGTGGAGATAGAAAGTGAAGATGTATCCCATTCTTGTCCATAGATCTTTGATCGTCTTTCAGGTCTTCACCCTTAAATCAATTTAGCCTAAAGCTCAATTTTCCTCAGTCGAATGCTCATCTTGATAAACTCCTCAGGGCTACCTCCTTGGAGAGCTTTATTAAACCTAATTTTATTAAAACTTAGGATATGAAAATCTTGTTTGCATAATTATCTACATTAAATATTTCTATCTGTTCTTTGGAGACCTCGTTTGTAATCACTCCATTTTTTTTTCACCTTTATTTTTCAGGCTATAGTTTGAAACAAAGTCTGGAGGGTAATAAAGTCTTCCTAGATTATAGTACTAAGATTCACTAGCTATAAACTTTGATGTATTGTCACTAACTTAGAATCATAAGGGTTTTCCTTAAATGCTATATCAACTTATGATGTTGTCATGTCAGATGCTGTAAGCAGTGCAATATCACTAGAAGGATGAGAAACTGCCAGGAAAAAAAAGTTTTACTGTACTGAGAAAGGGTGGTGACACTGATAGGGTGCATCTACATGTTGCCGTACGGTGACATTGCTTTGGCAAGATAGTATCAAAGTAAGCACTAAAGCACAGCACGGTACAGGTGGCTATTGCAGCATGCATGCAGAGCATGTGTAGACTTTGCCACTACTTTGCTATAGCAACACATTATAATGGGAGTGCAGCACTACAGTGACGTAGCTGGCAATCACATATAGACCCATATGATCACTACATTGCCCTAGTGCATCATACAGCAATGTAGCATGCCGCTAAATTGCTGTAGGGCGATGTGTAGATGCACCCATACAATAGTGCCTTTCTTTCCATTAGGTCAACATGTGATGCAATGTGGTAAGATAGCATTAAGGAGCATTGTTGCAGAAATCCCAGGGCATAGGTCGCAGCTGCCCTGGGCTTATAAGAGATCTTCTGACCTCAGCAGTGATTTGTGTCTGTTTTAACTCTCAAGTGAAGAGAAAGTGGGGACTTGGTTTGAAGGAACTACTAGAGACAGGTTGTAAAAGGTGAGTCCTATTCCTCAGTGTGGAGACAGGCCTGGAGGATACAAGTCAAGCCAGCACAATCACAGAGCAGAATCAGTAACAGGTGCTTAGGTTCCCAACACAGACCATAAATATTTAACTGCTGGGACTAAATACTCAAAGCCAAAGTCAATGCAAATAATCCCTCAACAGCACATAGGGTAAAATGTGTTCCTACGAGGTAGTCACCAGAGATTTAATAGATATATTATTACAATGCAGGATGCTTTTGTAGAAATGCCAAAATTCATCACATATATGTTTCAAATGGATAACTGGACTTTAATTATATTATTATTAATCACCATTGCTAATTAATCACATTTAATTAGTGATCAACAAAATTGATTCATAGCACACTTAAAATTATTTCAATTAGATATATAAAAATTACTTTTCCTCTCATCCACCAGTGTGGCTTTTTTTAAAAATGTAATTAAATAAGTGTTGCTACCATAGAGATGATATTACATGTATTTTATAGATGGGCAACTTGAGGACTTGACAGATCTTACTGGATAAACTTGTATGATATCAAACAACAAAGCAGTGAAAGCCGGAAAGTAGCATATAAGGGTCCTAGTTCTCAGGACCTTCTTCCAACCACGACAAGGCATGCAACAGAGTAATGGGGGGGGGGGGCACCCCCCAACCCCAACCCCCCCCCCCCCCCCGCCCCAACCCATATTGTCAATGCACTGAAACTTTCTGAGTTACATGGTAATACTGCCGCTGAGACAATATGAGTCTCAAGTATGCCCTTGCAAACCAGTTGATGCCTGGCTCTGCAGCTATGAATAAGAAGAAAACCAAATCCTCCTCCCTCTTTTGATGGTTAGTCCAAGTATAGCTGGTTAGAGGGTTTACATGTCTCATTGTTATTTAACCACAGGTCATTACAAGGAGAAATATTGCTCATATCTCAATTTATCTACAGCATTGGCTGGAAGTCTGTTGATTCAGCTTGACTTATGATGAGGATTCTCTCTGTCCTTTTTAAAGATTAAAGGTTTTGTACTCCTCTTTTTAATAGGTCATTCAATGCATGTTTATACATTGTAAAGGCAGCTTACCTAACATTTGTGAAAGTATAAGGCTGTGACCTGTTCTAGACACCAGTGAATCGTTCCACTTGTTCATTCCCTTTGTTTTGCTTCCCATAAACATGTTTCTCCTTATGTATCCATGGAGCCCACATCTTTCCAAGCATTTCTGAATAAAAAGATGCTAAAGCATTTATCTAAAGCATTTACCTAAAAAGACAGAGAAAATCATTAAAAACAAAAAAAAGCAACAAAAGCAAAAACAAAAAAAAACTGTACTTATCCCAGGCAGAAAACCCCAAAATGAAGATGCTCAAAATGAACGGATGCAGCCAAAATATTCACACAAAGCTTTTATGGACTGGAGTTTTAAGAGCAAATAGCAGGGATGTAGACTCCAATTTAGAAATCTCTGGAATCCCATTTGTCATTTGATTTATTTTTTTTTTTTAGCATTTTGACAGAACTATTTTTGTTGCCCTGTATTGACATCTGGTTCAGTGAGTGAAAAGGGCTGGTCTGAAGGCTTTGGAGCCAGCAACAAGGATAGAAGTAGTGTAAGCATCTGACTCAGAATTCCAGTTGAACATGCGGTGGATAAGTCATTGAGGCAATACAGTAATAGGTGAAGATTGTGGCTTCTGATTTGCATCTGAAGTGAAGATGTCTCTGTGGATACTTTCAGTACATTTGCATAACATCCAAAAGTTCTAAAACTGAATGAAAAAGGGGCAATTCTGGAATTCACGATATGAAAAACTCCGATTTTTAGGAAGGTCTTTATCTAAAATCTTCCTGCTTTTCAGCACACAATGAGAAAGGCACATTCTTTCAGCCAATTAGTATTTCTCACTCATGTTAAGGAGAACAACAATAAGAAAGGACTTAATGGAAAGTTTTTAGGAGAGAGGAAGATGTTGGCATCTATTCTGTTAAATGGAGCAGCATATCATAACTTAGAGTCATAGAAAATGAGGGCTGGAAGGGACCTCAGGAGTTCACATCTAGTCGAACCCCCTGCTCAAAGCAGGACCAGCCCCAACTACATTGTCCCAGCCAAGGCTTTGTATAGCCATGTCTTGAAAACCTCCTAGGATGCATATTCCACAGCTTCTCTGGATAACCTGTTCCAGTGTTTACTACCTTCTTAGTGAGAAAGGAATACTTAATATCTAACCTAAACTTCCCTTGCTGCAACTTGAGCCCATTGCACCTTATTGTGTCAGCTGCCACCACTGAGAACAGTCCAGCTCCATCCTCTTTGGAATAGCCTGCAGGTAGTTGAAGGCTGCTGTTCAATCCCCTCTCAGTGGTGTCTTTTCCAGACTAAATAAGAGCAGTTCCCTTAGCCTCTTCTCATAAATCCTGTGCCTCACAAAAAAACATTTTTGTTGCCCTCCACTTGACTCTCTCCAATTTTTGCACATCCTTTCTGTAGTGGGGGGCCAAAACTGGATGCAGTACTTTTGATGAGGCCACATCTGGAGTACTGTGTTCAGTTTTGGGCCCCCCCACTATGGAAAAGATGTGGACAAACAGGAAAGCATCCATCTATAAGATGGCCCTTGAATTCTGCCCAAAGCAGACTGCTTAGAAATGTAAATGTGTATAATGCAAACAGAAAGAGGCATTTATGCTTTAATAACTTTACATCCCACAATGTCTCTTTGCAGCGTCATCCTCATTATGTTCCATGAAAATGTTTCTATGCCTATGTTGTCAACATAAGACCTATTCACCAACACAATGCAATTTCAGGGAAAAAAAAACCCGTCCATAGTCCAGAGCATCTATGCCTAGATACACCAAGGAATGTGGTGATTGTGATGCCCCTGGCCCTTGAAGTGGACCCCATTCTTGTGAGGTGGGTTACTGCACCCCCTAAGCCATGCATGGGGATTGTCAGGCAGCTCAGAATACACTACACAGTCAAAGTCAGATAGTTGAGTTGGAAATTAGGTGATAGGGTGGAAAAAACAAAAAAACACAAACCAAAAATAAATCATCACTACAACCTGAGAATAGGACCCTATCTTAATTATTTTGCCCTGTTGGGACACCTGGTGAGACAAGAGAATTTTACTCAGCGTTACCAAAAGGTTCTGTGCCCAGTGCCGAATGCCAGTAACTAAGCCTTTTCTTCTAATATATAGATTAGAAAGAAGACCTATCATCATCCTTGCCTGAAAGAAAGGATCTCTCTCTCCCTATATCTAAATCTATACCTATATATATACCTATAGATATAGATATAGATATAGATATAGGGAGAGAAAGAGAGAGAGATTATTTCATTCAGGCAAGGATGGTGCTAGCTCCTCTTTCTGCTTTTATTGAATAGCTTATAAGTTGGAGCATTTCCCCAAGCTGCAGAAGTTCATCCTCCCACCTCTGCCTGCCAGGAACAGAACCTCCATCTCCCATGAGGGTTCCCTAACTAAGAGCTTGTAGGCTATTCTGAAGGAAGGAGGGGAAGCTTCTCACTCCTGCTGGTTGCTCTACTTTCATGGAATATGTCATGATTCGTTGGCCGAACAGGAAAATGATTATGACTCTCTAATGCAGGGATGGGCAAAATGGAAGATCTGGCCAGTGGCTGGACTTCATTTCCCAGAAGCCCCTGGCCACGTTACTGAGGTCCATTTCCATGGAGACCTCACAACAGGGGGGCTATGACAGTGCAGGGCCAAGGTTTGCATTGATACTGGTCTCAGTAATGCTGACATGGCATGTGGCTGGGCAGCGGCTGCTCCGGGGCTGGGGCTGGAGCCAGGGTTGGGGCTGGGATCTTGTGGTGATGACATCCTGGTTTGGAGCCAAGGAGGATCTGCGATCCACTGCCCACATGCCCCAGGCAGGGGCATGCACACAGCAGATCGTAGATCTGGCCTAGCTCCAGACCATGCCGTCACCACCACAAGATTGCAGCCATGGCCCTGGAGCAGCTCCCTGTCCAGCCATGAGCCCTGCCAGCATAGCTGGGGCTGGTCTCCATGGAAACCTTTGCCCCATGCTGTCACAGCCCCACCACTGCTGGGGTCTCCATGGAAATGAGCCCTAGAGTTGTGAGAAGGGGCTGCCAGCAAATGGAGTCTGCCATGGGCCCAATCCAACCCACAGGCCAGACTTTGCCCACCCTTCCTCTAGTGACTAGATAACCAGTTGTTTTCAGCTCCAGGTCCAAGAGCTAATTAATGAAACATCAATGGAATTTCTCATCTTGCGTGATATTGGTGCTTTGGAAAATGTTAACCATAATTCTTATTGAGAAAAGCCCCAAGACATTTGCCTAGAATTAACTATATACTTAAGCTCCTTGTTGAATCCAGGCCCAAATACAAAACAAAACAAAAAAATGTTTGACTGTGTCTTTAAGGACAACAAACCTAAATTTGCTCTCATTTTATACTGACGTAAATCAGAAATAGCTCAGCTCCAGACAGCAAAATGACATTGGTAAAACACGTCTGTAAGTGAAGTCAAACACAAGCCTTTAATCAGGTCAGACTGAGAATTTGAATGAGACTTAATATTATTTTCAGGTAAGAAGAGAAAACCTGCAACGTGGTAAAGAAACTCAGAAATTTATTAGCGTTAGGTGCATTTGTTTGCTTTCTGTTGCACAAATTGGGATTATATTAATATGTTGCACATCTTGATTTCTGCCCACCCTCAAAGCAAAGCAAAGCAAAGCAAAACAAAACACAAACTTTGTCCTAAATTGGACGCCTTCAATCTACTGGTAAATGTGTTTTGCTTGTGTCAGCATAGTACTATTGCTTACTCTTAACTATAAATAACGGAGGTCCAACATCTGTGTTTCCACTTAATAGCCTCAGAGCTTTTTCATAAGTAAACACTCATAAGATATGCACATGGCTATTGGTTTTAGTTCTTTCACTCTCCTGTGGATTGTAAGTAGAGTATATGTGTGTGAGAGAGAGTGGCATTTTATATTGACTGAGACAAGCATAACAACCTCCAGTGGCTCAGCTGCCATCACAGTAATTCCACATCTCATCCAATTTGTGAAGAAATGTAACTCTGCGCTTTTGAAGTTTTGATGTAATAGAAAAAGAATGGAAGGGCCGGCGGAAAGAGATAAGTAATACAACAGGGCATGCATTTCAACGCTAAAGATTTGCAGTTGTCCGCTGGTCACTTTGCTGGAGGGAACTCTTGGCATATTTGGGGAGGAGGAGGGGGCAGTTCTAGCTTAAGGTGCGGGCAACCTGGCTCAGTAATAAGAAAGGCAATGGATTCATGTGCAGACCAAAGTTTTGGCGGACATTTTGCTTAGTCAAACTCATCCTTTAGGCAGTTGTGAAAGACTTTGTGCAAACTAATCCATCAACAAAAAGCTCTGTTTTGGCAAAGATGTCTTTGGAGACAGTGATTTTCAGGGTGAGCTTAGAGAAAATTCACACAAAAAACTGCAAAGTCCATCTATATGAAGCCAGGCAGGTCAGAATTGCTTCCTCTTACCAAGTAATGTCACCATCCCTCACCTCTTTCCACCGTTTTTTGGGGCCTGAAATGTGCACCATAAATTTATGGGCCTGGCTCTTCACTGTCTCGCACCTCCTATCGCTGCTCATGCTTTGGATATGATCTAATACATTTTACACGTTTTGCTCTCATTGTGCCCTGATGTGACAATATAAGGTGTGAGGCTCATGTTCTAGATGCCTATTTAAATTAGAGGTGTGCGGGAATGGAAATGTGCATTTCAGAGGAAATTCTATGATTTCAAAACATTTTTTCCCGCAAAGCAAAATATATTGTATCAATCAAAATGTTGTGTTCCAAGAAAAGCTAAATATTTTATTCTGATCGGGCTGTTACAGTACTGCAATATAAAAGGAAGCACATTTCTTAATAAGACTTGATTCAAAATAGAAAATCAGAAGAGAAAATTCTGATGTTCAACCTCATTAAAACATTTAACTTTAATTCCTTTAGTAGTAGTATTCACAATTGAAGCATAATTTAAATTAACATGATCCTACAAAAATGTATTTGTGCTGCAAGGGATGTGTTATAAATGTCTCAGTGGCATGCAACAGGAAAGATAAGGAAAGCAGAAGAACAGTAAGGGCGACTATACGTGGTAGAAAAGAAACTAGAAAGAAAAACGAAGAACACCCCCACAATATTTCTTAGTGTTTTCCAGGGGTTAAAACATAGTTATAATGACATAAAGGACAACATTTGATTTTACTTTGTGAACTGCAATGACAGGTTTCCAGTTGCATACATAGCCTTTTTTTTGCGGTTATGCACAATTTGTCTTTCTAGTCACTGCACATAGATGGAACACGCACAAGAGACTTCAAACTGGACAGATACCTGTAGCTGCATCCAAAAGGGAGTCTGGAAGCAGATAGCCTTCCCATTTTTAACACTCAGTAAATGAGTGGTCAAGGCACCCTCACTTAGAGGGGTTTGGACCTGCATTACTCTGATTTCCAGCACAGTGCTCTAGCCATCACAGACTAGACTATTCCTCTTCAACGCTCCTTTTCAGGCTGAGCGAATGAACTTCATATTGAATGGTCATTGGAAGACAAGCAGGGGGAAAGTTTCTGCCCTTTTGGGAGCATAGGTACATTGTAGAACCTAGGGCCTGATCTCTTCAAGGGCAGCAGACCTCTTACCCAAAACCAAGCCACGCAGGTCCCACATACGTCCCTTTCGTGACTGCCAAGGGGGTCAGATTGGAAAGGAGTGTTGAGAAAGGCACTGGGCAATGGCAAACCTGTGGTGTGGAGGTGAGAGCATTGTTTTAGGAAGTCAGAGATACAGTACCAAACCCCTCCATGGCCTACAATCCCTCCTGGATGAAGCTGCATCACTTTATAGCCAAGCGCTACCCAGGGCACGGACGACTTGGATTCCAGTCTGTGCCCCAAGGACTCTTCATGGCTTTTACCCAATGACTTTTCTATATAAAATTCAGATATTCTTGGGAAGTGAACACCAGGACTCCCCTCTCGGTGGTAAATGTTCTTCACCGTTAGCTTAAAGAGTCATGTACTTATTCTTCTCTTCTCCTGCCCAATCCCTTAGACTCTCTCAGCCTCCACGTGAATCTTGGCATAATTCTTGAATTTTCTTCTGCGCTATCTCACAGCTTCCTGGGTGAATGCAAAAGCCACACTAAGCCATGATATGAAAGGGACATGCCAGCACTACCAACCACTACAATATTGGAAGAGAGCAAAGGCTGTCATTGCATTTGGTAAGGGGCCCGATTCTGCCCATGCACCTTTGGCCTCCTGGAGCAGGCACTGCAGGGATTCAAGCCAGAGGAAGGCCTAATTTTCAGTCTACTCAGAGTTTAGATCTGATCTAGATCTGAGCTGTTCAGCACTGCCAAAAACTGGGACATTCACAGAGGCACAAATTGAGATGCCTGGGGAATTGTAAAAAAAAAATGTAAGTTGCCAATGGAGTTTAAGCTCCTCCAGGGTGATATGGCAGCTAAATAGGAATTTTCAGGACTCTCTTAGACTTTGGTCCTTCAATGCTGCATAAATCCCACTTCATGTGCCTAAGTCCTTTGTTGTTTGAATCTGGCCCTGAGTGATGGACAGAAGGTCACCCCCAAAGTCTATGGTGGAGCACATCTCCCAGTTCCTAGGTATTACCATCATTGCTGAAACACCTTTTCTGTCATAGAGTCACTGCAAAGTAAGGCTGTAAGGGACCTCTGGAGGTCATCTAGCCCAGTGGCAGCCAACTTTTTTGGCAGGTATGACATACATTGGCCCCGTACCCTCCCCAACGGTTGCTCTGTTCTCCTTCTTCTTCGATCTGCTGCTCTGATTTCTGCTTCCTGCACTATCTGTTGCCGTGCTGCGTGTCTCCTCCCCAGTCTGTGACTTTTGCCACAGAGCCTGGCCTCCTCTGATTTAATTCAACCCCTTGACTGTGGCAGGATCAAACCATTCTATACAAGTCCATGTCTAACCTCTTACAAAAATGACACAATCAATACTCTTATGCAAACACAAGGCAGAAAACCTGCCACAGATAAAGCAGGGGGATAATGCTGATTAGTGTCCTGATGCTTTGAGGGTTGTTAAAACAGGCTTGAAAGATCCAAAAATGAGGGCCATGCCCCCTGCTACAGAGGAAGGCCAAAAAAATCCCACAATCTGACCATGGGCTAAAACCCCTTCCTCATCCCAAATGTGGTGCTCAGTCTGACCGTGGGCAAAGGGGCAAGACCCTCTAACCAGGAAATCTTTCCGCACCTCCTACCTCCAGCTTTCCTTTCCACTTTGCTGGTATCTTCTCCCTGACTCAGTTTACTCCTGGGTATTACTCTTGTATTTCCTATACAACTGTGAGGACACTGTGAAGCTTCATTAATTTAACGCTTGCAAAGCACATGAAGGGAAAGTTGGAAAGTGCATGGCTTACTGTTATCCAGCAGTCCATCCTATGCAAAAGGGAAGATTGCTGTGTGGAGTGCAGTCCTTTTACTTGATCAAAGTCATCACAGCGACAAAAAAAGTTCCTTTCATTTAAAAGTTAGAAAATATCCCTTTCTCCTCAGTTTGAAAGCATGCCAGCTCTGCAAGAGCATCCCATTTATAGAGGTAACATTTTACCGTGTGCAGTTTACAGAAATCTAGGCTGGCATTTTACATTATTAAGACCATATAAAAAAAAAAAAAGCCTTTAGCAAATTGCCAAAGCCCTTTTAAGCTCTACCTGGGCTTATATCACTGCTAAAGTAAAACACTTGCTCACAGCAGCAAGTGGTAATTCTGGGGACATCAAACCCCAGGTGAGGAGTAATTATGATTCAACATCGAGATTAATGTTGTCATAACTTTAAAGTATGGTTGATGTGACAAAGCCCCCCACTGTCTGGGGATAGTCCAGGCACAAATGCATTAGAGCAACTCCGGCATTTCCCTTAGCAGCTCTTGGGCAGAGCAAATCTCAAGTCCCTTCCAAATAATGGTGAAATGACAAAAAGGAAAAAGGAAGTAGAAAGATGACCGTGGAGTTGGGGCGGGGGGGGCAAAGGGAGAGGTCAGGGCAGCAAGTCCATCCTATGGAGAAAGCAATGGTAAAGGGGTGAAAAAAGTGTTAGATAATACAAGTAACTTCAGAGTTTAGTTTGAAAAGTCCCTGCAGTTAGAAGTGCTTGGTACTTCAATGGGTAATGAATTCCAAAGAGCTCTGTGAACCCTTTGATGAATGCGTGGAAATGTCTCCTTGTCTTCTCATTACCACTTAAAAAAAAAATGAAGATCTGACAATTCAAGCGATTGTCTTTAGCTTCTGTTGTTTTCCATTAGCAATGGGAACATATCCTTTTAGTGAAACACAAAACCTGGTTTCCAAAGCTACTGCTGAGTTCTGCAGCATGCCAGGACCTGATTCACTACTTCTAGGAGCAGCTCAGAAAGGTGGTTAGAGACAGTTTTCAGTACTTTATTTGTCCCAATTATCTGCTCCTGCCTATTAGGGTGAATGGAACATCATGGCATTGTTTATCACAGGCTTTATATTTGCTAATAACACTGTTGTTTATTACTCCGAACATGTTGTATGCAGCCAGCGCGGCTGCTGTTATTCTTTTCGGCTAATCCCCACGCGCTTTCAGTCCCATTTCTTTCTTCTTTTCAGAATAAAATTGCACACATCTGAGGCAATGAAGCTTCTCCCCACAGCTTTTCATTCTAAACCTGCCTGTACTAATTTGGATGAAGGCTGCTAATGTTACATTAAAAAAAAAATTAAATATGCCTTCAAATCATTAGTGTGTGAGAACCGAAACCCAGATTTAGCGTTCACCATTATGGGACATCCAACGTGTGCTTTGGATTTCAATGTCAGTACGGCCTGATGTCCATAACAGGACAAATCAAGATCCCCAAACTAATAATGCCACTGGTTGGGATTAGTATTTGAGTTTAGCAGCTCATACTGATTAGCACAGGAAGTGCCGAACCTTGTCCCTTTTCTCTTGCAAATATTTACATGGGACCCAGTTATGTTCCCACACAGCTTCTCCACCGCTGTATCTCCATTGACTTCAGTAGAGTTACGCCTGATTTACGTGGGTGAAAAGGAGAACAGATGCAAGCTTACTGTTCTACGGGAGACTCAGTACGTTTTATTCTAATAATGTTGAGATATTACATTTCGGCAAAGTAACAATGTTTCGGTGTCACCACCCAGGATCCTGGTTTTCTCTGAGTTAAAAAAATCCCCAATTTTCAGCTAAATAAAGGAATCCCAAGTCCACATTTTTCCCATAGATTAAATGAAACACCACTAATATATAAAGATATATATATAGTGATGTTTCATTTGAATAAGGGAAAAATATGGGTTTGGGGTTCCTTTTTTTTTTTAACTGAAAATTGGGGATTTATTTAAATCAGAGAAAATCAGGATCCCTGGGCATGTGTAGATGAAATGGGGGTCATAAATTGAAGTGGTGGGTTTTTACAAACACAGCTTCAATTGAGGGTGAAGTAAACCCCTGTGTCACGTACACCCGTGTCTTACTGCCGCTCCGGTGGTGGGGAGGGGAGGGCGAGCTGCCAGCGAGCAGAGCGGTCCTTGGGCTGGTGGTGGGGAGGGAATGGTGCTTCCCTCCACAGCAGTAGCGGCCCTCATGCCAGGCAGCAGGCACCTGGCTCAGGCAGTCCCAGGGGGCACCGCAGCCACGGAGGGAAGAACCGGGCCCCTGCACAGCTCATGCAGGCAGGTAGGCTCCAGGGGCGGGGGAGAAAGATTAGGCTCTCTACTTTCTTTTTCCCCTAAGGTGGAGCCTGTCTTCCCAGGCTGCTGCCAGGCTGCCCACACTGGCTGTCTGCACAGTCCCTGAGCCGCACGGAGCCCAGTGCTTCACACTGCAGCGGTAGGGCAGCAAACTAAAACTCCTCAGAGACATTTTAGTTTGCTGTGCCCCAAAGTCTTTTTAAGGTGCATTACGCCACTGAATGTGCTATTGTGGCTGGAATTAATGCACAATACACTGCTGACACATGCAAACACTAATACCATTAATGCAGTGCAAAAGCATTTAACCTTTTTTAAAGTGTCGTGCACACATGCTCCTCGTTTCATCTGCACACATCCCCTCTTCAACACTCCAGTTTATTTTGATTGGGATTAGATATTTATTCATGTTTATATACTATACATAAAAGTAATTAGAATATAAATATATAGAAGTATGGCAGCACACTGAGGCCCCTGACAGATGTAACTCTTAAGATGGGATTAATTGGTTGATCATGTCTTAAGTAGTGACCTGACCACACATTCATTCAATTAATGGTGTGATAAAATGAGGAATAAACCACAAAGTTTTTACAAAATATGTGTGGTAGAACTTTGTGGTTGGTTCCCATCATGCATTTAATCGAACATGTGGCCAGGGCTCCCAGACCCCAAAGCACACTGGATGCCTACAAGACTCCTATGTGCTCCAAAGACTAGAAGCGCTGGTCAACCTTTGTTCTTATGTGCTTCACTGGCTGGGCATCCCAATCAGCTGGCAGAGGCTTGAACACCTCCAATGATGGGGATACCACAACTTCCCTAGGCAGTCTGTTCTAATAGTAAGGACATTTTTTCCTGATATACAGTCTAATCCTCCTTAGTTGCAACTTCAAGTCATTGGTCCTCATTCTGCTGTCTGCAGCAAGAGCGAAAAGGTGTCCTCTTCAGATGGCAGCCCTTCAGATATCTGAAGACTGCTCTAATTCCCCTCTTAAGCATGTATTCCACATTTTCCTGCAATTTTTCCTTTTTTGATTGCCTTCCAAGCCCTTTATTCTTTTGGCAGCCTGTCTGTGGATCTTCTTTAACTTCTCCATGTCTTTTTTTTTTTAAATGTAGTGCCCAAAATTACACACCATACTCTAGATGAGGCCTAATTAGTGCCAAATATATGACTAAATAAAAGTTAATCCAAACTGATGTTTCAAGAAAGTATTTCAAATTTGACAAAATTACATTTTTGGATGAAAAACAGTTCTGTTTTGTGGGTGGGTTTTTTTCCATTTTTGAAGGGGGAGGGGGGTCTTTTCTAATTGTCATTGAAGACTCTCAGTTGGGCAATGTTTTGTTACTCCATTATGTGTCCTGTAGTCACTTTTTCCATTGGTTTTTCTCAAATAGAAATACTATGTGACGGTGGTCATAAAAAATGCAATAATGGTTTAGCATAGTTTGGCCCAGCTCCATGACTGAGGATCCTATGAATTACCTCAATAATACACTTAAAATGATGACTAGAAACTTTATTCACCAGGACTGGCCTATGAGCTATATAGTTCATTTTACAGTTGTATTTTATCACAGTAGATGAACACACAATGTGTCATGAATAAGTGACTTGATTAGGTAGATCAGCTGGGACTTGCTGCTGTTGCACACAGAATAGAAGGAAGGGTAGAGATGTACACAGATGCTGAATATAAGGACGCATGCTACATAGCACAGGCACACACATCCATGATAGCTTTAATCTAGGTATCATGGGGCATGCCTACACGTGGCCCTTTTATGTGGGATAAGCCTAAAATCACCATTTTTAAGGTGCATTAAGGGCATGTGTCCACATGCGTGCACCCTTGAGCCTTAAAAATGGTGATTTTAGGTTAATCCCACCTAAATTTGATACCTGCTTAAAGCAAGAACCAAATTTAGGCTGGCATAGCTAAGTGAATTAGTTCATGTAGGTGCTTAATGTGCATTAACGTGGCTACAAGTGGGCTAATGTAGCTTAGCTATGCCAGCCTAAGTTTCATGTGCCTTAATGTGCATTAGCATGTCTACATGTAGATGCACACCTAAAATTCCTTAATGAGCCTTAAACAAAGGTGCATTAAACTTAGGTGCATGCAACTGCATATGTAGGCATGCCTATGGGAAGCAATAAGAGTGAAGCTGCAGTAGAACAGTATCCTCAGTTTGGTTCTTGCTTCCAGGATTTTACATGCATTTAACCTTAGGCAGTCACTGAAATAATCTTAACAAGAAGGGACTGGAACCTACAACTCACCCCTCTGAACACAATACCCTTATCATTGAGTTAAAGAACCAAGTTCCCTTTTGCTTGATCTCCTTACACTCCCTTCTTGGCTTTCTAGAGCACGGTTTCAACAGAAAGCTATAGCCTGTTGCTTAGGGCAGTGGTTTTCAACTTATTATTTCATTTGCAGATCCCTAAAAAATGTTGAATGGAGGTGCAGACCCCTTTGGAAATGTCAAATGGAGGTGCAGACCCCTTTGAATGGTAGGTCTGGGTGTTTACATACCTTTGATTGATTATAGTAATTTTTGGTGGACCCTTTGGACATAGTCCGTGGACCTTCAGAGGTCCATGGACCACAAGTTGAAAACCACTGACTTAGGGCACTCCTCTGATCTTTCGAGTCAGCATGAGGAGTGCCTAAAACCCATGTGTCACCCTTCTGGCACTCACCAGTAGCTTACTGTGCAAGAAGTGGGATGCAGATACCATAATTAGTGTCATTACAAGGTTGTCAGTTAAACATTTACCCTTAGAAGAAGACTTCAGGCTCTAGATCCCGAATAGATAGGGGAACCTGCTGTGTATCCTTCTCTTAGTTCCTAAGCTCCAGAGAGGATAGGCAGATACTCCCCTATGTTTAACTCCATGCATCTCCATGTTGAGCTTTAAATTATCTTTTGAAGGTGCTAAACCTCTGCATTGACTCCACAGGAAACCTAACTACCTAACCTTGTTTCTTGGAACCACTCTTCGCAGGGGCAGGCATTTAATTGTACACATTGCAATACCCAAGTGGAGGTACCTAAGGGACCAATCCAGATTTTGCCCATAATGCTTAACAAGTGTAGCTGGAACAGCTTTGGGAAATACTTAAACAGACCATAGTACAGTGGGGCCCTGAAGGAACTGTACAACACTAGACAATAGTTTTCCTATTAAATATATCAAGGTAAGTAAACAAATCCAATTGAAGATGGTTTTTGTTGCACATA
Source organism: Alligator sinensis (assembly GCF_000455745.1). Lineage (NCBI taxonomy): Eukaryota > Metazoa > Chordata > Crocodylia > Alligatoridae > Alligator > Alligator sinensis. Next base: position 2,280,830 of record NW_005842036.1, on the reverse strand, counting down.
CACTGATGGCTTGGGGGCTATACCTTTGGAGCTAAATCCTGATCTCCATAATACCCACACAAGACTATTGGCTTTATATCTTAATTAAATCTTGCTAATGATTGGGAATAGTTTTTCAGCTTCCTCTTAAAGTTGTTCTCTTTACAACATACCATATATGTGTCTCCGGATCTTAGCAGAACATTATGGATAAGGAATGATTTGGAATTATTTAATGCAATTTGACTATGATTTAACTTATTTATTTTCTTTTAAAAAGCACTTTAGTCACTAAAATATCTTAAGGAAACTAACTATTCAATACAAAATCCCTATACAAAATAAAATAGTCCAGATAACACAGTTTATTTACCAAGTTACCATAAAATATGGAGTGGTTTTTCCAATTACTAATGTATCTCCATTCATCTGCATGGTAATTCTTAACAACGCTACGTTTGGTTGGCCATTTGCAGGTTGATACAGTTATATAGTACAAACAGATGTTAAATTAGTTTATAAAAACACCTAGAAACAACTGCAGTGGCAGATTGTTTGTAAGTAATAGGCAAGATTATAAAATTCAGATTACAACAACTTGTACTAGTTTAATGCAGCAGCACAAAGAAAAAAAAATACACATATACTATGGACAAGGTAGAAAATAGATCAAATTAAGATAATGCCAAAATAAATTGACTCAATATTATGTTAATAATAAAAAACTTTACTAGCACGGTGAAGTTGCCAAGGGATTTTAATGTGTCTTCCATCTATACTGGTAATGTTGCTGTCAAAGCATTACTTTACAAGGCTTACCAATGTTCTCTAAATACAAAAATATATGTGGCATATTCCAAAATGAATCTATATGAAGCTAAGATTGCATCTCTATTACCCAGAAGTGTAGGAACAAAACCTAAGTTCAGTTACATTCAATGTAAAAGTTTTCAAATAAGCAGAAATTTTATTCTGCAGAAAAGAGAGGGATTTGATTATATTATAATGGAAACACTGACATAACCTTAACTACAGCTGCACAAGTGGTAATTCTGTAATGAGGCAGAATTCTCTGCAGCTTTACTAATCTCTGGAGACGTGAGTCTACAACAAAAACAACCACAAAAACCCTTACAAAATATACAAGAAATGGGCTGATGTTGTTTTCTCTCTCTTCCCCCCACCCCTCCATAAAAGACATGATGCCGATCCAAATTAAGTTAAATAAGATATTAAATTAGCTCCGTGTCTGTCAACAGCCTAGTAGAAAGAGATATGCATGGGTGGGATGGGGAGGGGGCGGGAATGCGGTTAACTAGCAGAAAAATATTGCTAATTGTAAAGAAAGAATGGACCACTGGATGAACTGTAGGTATGCTCGTTTTAATAGGTTTGGCTTGGTGCAAGGGAAAATGTTGGGGCGAATCTAGATTAATTCTTAGCAATTTCAAGATCTCTCCAGAATTGATTATAAGCAGCTTCTTAATTCTGCCCTGTAAAATCAGTTATAACAGCTTCTAGAAAAAAAGGCTAGCCCTGTTGATTCTGGGAGTCTTTTATACGTTGTGACTAGCATTACAATGACTGACGCAACACAGCGAGTAAAAAAATAAAGTTTCCTTTCTCCCTCAGTCCCCCACCTCTCTCTCTCCGGCAGATCAATATGCTTGAAGAAAATGTCACAGACTCCATTGAAGGTAATAGGTTTAGATCACCATTACATTTTCTATTCAATGAACTGAGTCTGTTTGGTCCATTTCTGTTGGAAAATTCACCTGTTCAAAAAGATTCATTTTCTTCAATGCAATAGAACATAACAGCAGAGCAGTGATGCCTGCAGTATACCTGTGGTTCATGTGGTTTCCTCCTTGCTGCACTTATATTCCGGCCAAAAAAAATAAGAAGGAGAGGAGGAGGAGAGGAGAGGATATAGGCAGCGCTAATTGAAATATACTGCTGAAAAGTTAAACTAACCAAGCTAGTTTGTATTCCCAGCTCTGTCTGAAGTTGTGATATTTAGTGGAAAAACCATGCGCTGGAGTGAGTCTCATGCCCTGTGCTCAGAATAATTGTACGTTTATATAGAATTGAAATTCAAAGGAGTAGATTGTGAATTGGAGTAAAAGCCTAAGCTTCAGTAAGAGGCAATAAGAAATTGCCTTGTACAGAAATATTTGCTGCCCAGACCTTGGCTGCAGGAACACAGGAGTAGAAAGGCACTGTGTCGTTCTACTTCCCCGTCAGATCTAGTAGTCATGGAGTAGATGAAGACAGGAAAAGATTTATAAATTTTAGGCCCAAAAAGGGCCATTGGATCCAGGGGCAGATCCAGAGGGGTGCAGTGGTGTGCTGGCACTCCTCTTTGATAGCCTTGGTTCACACCAGGTGTAAAACCGACAGTCTGGCAGTGGCAGCAGCATTTCTAGTCAGGCAGTGCCGAGGGATTCATTTCACTTCATGGGTCATTGCAGGTTTCCCTTGCTTTCTGCAGGTTCTGTATGTGTGAATTCACTCTTATGAGATGACCTTTTTTATACCAAAAATGTATTATATGTAAGGTAAATTCACTCTTATGCAATCGGTGTGGTGGAAGCCCGCAGTCGGCAGCTTTGTGCGGTGCATTGTGGGAGTGACGCGCACCAAAATATGAGTCTCCTGTGTGTGTCTGTGCTCCTCGCTTGTTGTCTGCGACGTGTTTCTGTAGCGTCCTGCTAGCTTATCTCCTTCCCCTCTGCCTGGTCCATCAGTGAAGCGCAAGAGACCGTCACTAACACTGGAGACAAAACTGGAGATTTTGAACCTTGCAGTAGCTGGTGAGGGGCCCTCTGTCCTTGTGTGCACTGTCTGCTGTTGGTGAGTACCAAAATTGTCTTGTAAAAGTGGTAGAAATGGGTCTGCGGGTCAGTACAGTCAAAGTCTTGGAATATACCCCTATTTGTTACATTGTAAAGTGGGTCCCTTTATGCGAATTCAAGTTATGCGCCATTTTCCAGGAATGCATGTACAGCATAAAGCAAAGGAAACTTGGATACCTACCTGATCCCTTCTAAACTCTTCATTCCACATGTGTTAACTGTCCTCTCCTCTTTTTAACGGTCTTGATGTTCCACCAGTCAAGATATCCTCTGTTCTGCAATTCTGCTGTCCGTTAGCTGCTCCTGGTAATGAAACTCCTATTTCACAGCCTTGCATTGTTTTTAACTCATTCCAATAAAGTTAGATTTATTTTTGCTTCCATCTAAAACAGAATAACCCAGCCCTAGGCCCTTAGCATATTAGTAAAGCTTCTAGTTCATGTTTAAATGGAGAAAAAATATGCGTTGTATCATATGTGGTGATGCACCTGCCCATTTGCACTTCCCTTTTCCAAATTCTAGATCCACCCATGAGTAGATCATTTATTGTCGTGTGTAACACATTTCAACTAGTACCCCTGTTGCATGCCCAATGTGTTTTGACTAAAGCCTATCTTCCATAAAGGCATCCAGTATTGATTTGAAGACATCATGAGATGGCAAATTGACCTCTTGGCTTAGGTACTTTGTTCCAATGATTAATCTCCCTCACTGACAAGAATATGTGCCTTGTTTCTCATCTGAATTTTTCAAACTCACAGCTGTTATTTCTTGTTAGGCCTTTCTCTGCTAAATTAAAGAGCCTTCAGTAAACAGTACTGTCTTCCTCTGTCAAAACTTATACGCATCACAACCAAAGCACCTCATATCCCTCTTTCTTGATAAACCAAGCATACGCTGATTGATTATAGTCCAAGCTCCATCTTGTTCACTCACTCTCCAATTTACATGAGCTCTCACAGGGACCAGAATCAAGTGCAACCTTGCTCTTTCCAGAGTATAGTCCGTCCCACTGATCCACACTTTCTGCAGGTCGCTATTCATCTAGCTTCACATATCTCCCTGCCTTGGCTATCCAGAGGCAGAGCTTCAGTAGGTAGAAAGGAGGGGTGTTCTTGGCCACACTTGGCCTGTGGCCCGTGGTTAGAGCATTTTCCTGGGCAGTGGGTGATGAAGGGTCCAGCCTCCTTTGGCTGAAGGAGAGGCCTAGAAGCTGTCCCTCTTGTTCCCTTGGAAAGCAGCCCAAACAATAGGCATTTTCTGTCAACTTACATGCTACCAAGACAACTAAATTTAGCTGAGTTGGTACTGCATACTGTCTGGAGGTAGAACTGGGGTTGGGCCCAAGTTCCTTCAGTTCCTGTGGGGAAAGAATGCCAAAGAAAATATTTATTTTTAATTAAATTATTTCTTCCATTAAAAAAAAAAAAAAATAACACAAAGTTAGAGCCCACAAAAATCAAAACTTCTTTAGGGTTTTTTTTTTTTTTTCTCTCCCCCAAAATAACAACAACAACAACAAAAAAGGTGTTTTAGATACAAAATTAAAAATATAATAAAAAATGCACAGGTCTCAGGGTGATTTTCTAGGGTAGTGAAACACTAACCAAGAAAAGTGATGGGAGCCTGAAAACCTGAGACACCCAAAACAAAGCACTGCAAAATATTCCATGGAGACCAAACTAGTACAGTAGGAAAATGGAAGAAGGATAAGAATAAGAGGACAATTTTGCATGAGCATCCTTGAGACTGTTGTTGCTTGGAACAAGAATATAACCAGCACTGATCGTGTAAGCATTGTGTTACCGATCCATTAGCCTTGTAATAGATGGAGCTTTACTTTTGGAGTCATGTGATCATGTGAACAATTCATCTTTCATTAAAAACAACTTCTAGTTCGAGTTCCCTCATATTCGAGAGGAAAGGAAGCACATACAGGCTCCAAAAGTTCAATCATTAAAAGCAAACAGAAAGAACTATTTTAAGAGCCCATTAGTCTTAAGGCAATCTCATTACTTCGGGGCCTAACTCATGATTTTGGAATGACTGGCAATATGATAAACAGACATTTTAAGCCAAAAAGATACCACTCCAGTCCACTTGACTCCTCACCTCTTCTCTTCTCTTCTCTTCTCTTCTCTTCTCTTCTCTTCTCTTCTCTTCTAACAGCATTATTATTGCAATGGTATTGGAGCATCTAGCTCATTCTAGGTGTTGAAAAACAAGCACAATTTGGATTTTCAAGTATAACTACAGTGGGCGGAGTGAAGGATTAGTAAAAGTTCCGAGCCAGATACACTGGGTATACACACAAAATACCTTAAATCATTTAGCAGTGCAAAGAGATTTCTGATGCTAATGAGGACTAAAAATTGGATTCACAAGTTTACAGAGTACACCAAACTGAACAAAATTGTCAGCATAACATTTAAATTACTTTTTTGATAAGCTTGGCTATTTACAAATCATCAGACAATTACATCTTCCAAAAACTATTTAACATCAATTCACTCTGCCTTTTCAACAGTGCACTTGACTAATTCCAAATAAATTGAAAAAAATTACCTTGCAGATTGCACGAAACTGACCAAAAACAATTGCTACAGTTTTAAATTGGGTATCGTTAAGCTTACTCTGCATAATAGTTTTCCTTTGTATTATCTTTCCAGCCTTAAACATTAACCCTTTGGTGAAGGACAGAAACAGAATATAACAATTAGGCTGATGCGCTCGAATGAATGTGTGTATCTCAAGATCATATATTTATTTTACCAAATAAACAGATAAAAATTGTTGTGTGTTATATATCAGGACAAAAAGCCCACTTTGATTATATGTTGCAACATTTATCCTACTCCTTTGTAATAGCTAGTGTGTAGATAGTATGTAGAAGCTTCAGCTGAACTAGCTCAGCATTGAACATGCACGTCGTTAAAGTTAGCCCATATCCCAAGATCCTATAATGTAAAGAGCAGGTGGGGAAACCAAGCAACAAAGACTTGAAGTGACTTTCCTGAACCTACAGACTAGGTCAGCATCCATTTGGTAGAGAAAGTCATGTGTTTTGAGTCCATCTCTGGTTGCCTGGCCATTAGACGGTGTTGTCTTTTGTCACTTTGCCTCTTTGAACCCAGCAGGACTCCTTTTAGGTGCACGGGGGCTGCTGACACAGGTCAGCTTATAGGCAAAATTTTTAGGATCAGCCAAAAGAAGAAGCAAAAGTAAATAGAGAGCACAAATAAAGAGCCGGCTAAACAATATTTACAAGCAGAAACCGTTCAGCAGAGATGTTCTCTGTCTGTGTATTTGTATTCTACTAAGAAGACATAAGAGGCTGGGAAAAAAGTCTTGAGTCTCAGTCTTTTGGACAAACAGAAGCTGTAATGATTTAGTATTGCAAATAGGTGTATAGACTTTGAAGGAAAAGGACAAGAGTGCACGGTTGCTTCAGCTTACTTCTTGCATCAAGGGAATAACTTTATAGCACAGTGATTAACTAAAGATGTATTAACAGTTGGTAAAAAAGAAAAAAAAAAATAATCCTCCACTGTGGACATTTCTTTTTAATGCAAAAGTTATTAGTTTAATTTGCTACAGCTATAGGCCATGGAGCCCACCTGAGTTTCCTGTAAATTGCTGAACCAGAGGGAAAACATCTAAAGATGACAAAAAAGAGCAAAGGAAACCTTTGGAACCTTTAATTGAGTGATGTAAGAGGGGTAGGATTTTCAAAAAGGGCCAGAAAGAAGTTTTGGGCTGCAATCCAGAGGCATAGCAAGCAGCTTTTGTACTCTGGGCAGTGGCAGCTACTGGGCTAGCAGCAGGTTGATGTAGCTAGCCATGTTATTCTGAAGTCAAGGAGAAGGCAAGATAGATTTGCACCTTATAGACTAACAGTACTAGACAGATAGCTATAGGTAGCACAAGCTTCTGTGGTCTGTATATTTAGCCATGAAAGGATGCTATGAATTGGGCCCGGGAGTATGTGCAAGCTTTACTGAACTCCATCCTTTCAACCCTTTGTTATATAAGATACCCCATTTCATAGACATAAGGGGTAGAAGAAGCTACCGTGACTATCTATTTAAGTTTCCTTACACATACCAAGTCCTAATTAGACTCCCTGGGTCTTTTCTCCCACTGCAGGACTTGAGCAGTTATCTCATAGTTAAACCAGTAATGAATAACTGCTACCGTTTAATGAGCAATCATTACTGCTATTGAAGCCAATGGGAGTTAGTGATTTCCTGGAGCAGCCCATTCTTCCATCTGCACGGTCACATGTTAACTTACTTCACCTGTCAGTTTGGCCGGGGCATTTCACTTGCTGTTTATGGTCTCTGCCACGTACCCGTCTCGGTGGTAGCATTACGGTATTTGATAAGAGTGTGCGGCACATCGCGCTCACACTCCACAGCATCTCCGAGCCACAGGAGCTTAAAACGAAGTGTTAAGTCATCTTTCAAGTTTGAATGCACAAGTAAGCAAAGACAGTAATTAAACTTCAATTGGTATTTTATTTTTAATTCAGCTGCAAAGAGCGGAATCTCGCCTTCAAATTTAATTAACAACTTTTCCCTCGGCCCCCCTCCCGCATACACAGCCAGCTACAGATCAACAGGGAGCCACATATTCCTCACTTGCACTCCAGTGAAATCACGGGAGAGGATATTGGTCCAGCAGTTTACAGTGTTGATGAGATCCATGTCATAAAAAAGGGAGGAGGAATCATGTCACTTCGAGCATCAACTCCTTCCTATTGTTAAGAAATGCCTAGGCCTCCTTTACATTTATTGAGGGCTGTGTTTTCTGCCCCACTTGAACTGATTTTTTCTTATCCACTGGCTTTGCCCTGCATTGTGGCTTTTTGTCTTAAAGGTTCCCCATGCTCAAAGGCACCACGTATGCTTTTATTCCAACTGTCTGAGACTGACCTAGAGTACTATAGGCAGATTCTCACAGATAAGATTGCCAGGTGCATTTCGGGGATGGATAGTGGGGAAGGGAAAGAAAACGTCCTTTATTGATATTATGGAGCAAGGCTTAGAAGAGTAGCAAAGCTGAAGAAATATATTCATCTTTGAGTCAAGAGGGATGGATGCCCTCCCACCCACCTCCTTTTCAAATGGCATCCCTCACCTGTTTGGCAGCATTCTCAAGCTTTCAAAAGAGGATACTTGGAGCCTGTCTGCCAACTTATGGGCAGAGGAAGCAGTCAGCAGACAGCTATCTTTTCTTTCAAAATGGGAAGAGTTGTTCTGCAGGAACAATGTTCCCCCAGTCAAAATGATGGTGAAGCATGGGAGAAGCCCATCCAGTATGGCCCATGCATTATTATGTCAAGCTATAATCCCTCTAAGTTATTCTTTCCTATTGCAATTCATACAATACCCCAATCCCTGCGTCATCTGAACATGGTGACTTTTGTTTGCTTTTCCTGGCGGAAATGGGAAGAAAAATGAACCAGCACATGATACGTGCACCTCAGATCCTTCCACCACCAGTTGTGACCTTGACTTGGCCACAGGCTTTCCAGCTTTGCCCCTAGAGAAGACAAGCAATGTTGCATCTTCCATAGATCACTTTGTGATAATGCTGAATGTGGCAGTCATTATAATAAGAGCAGTGGTAGTAGTTTTGACTAAAATGAATGTATTAAGTATACAGTGAGTCACTAGAGGTCACATAGAATATGGATGAAAGCAGACGTGCCATATTTTCAAATATATGTAATCCAAGTAATGAATAGATTGAATCAGGGTCAAATATAATTTATATTAAATGATGTCATACACCCACATATACACACACAAACAAACCCGTTCTTGCCTCATTTTATAGGGGGAAGAGTACATATATTTCTATTAAGTCATACAGTAGTTAAATCATATTCTAACACAAGATGGAGGGATTCATCTAAACACATTTATATAAATGTATTAAGGTAATTATCCTTCCTACTGAGGTCTGCAGATACCATGGTGACACTCAGAAGAGTCTTGCTTAAGAGAAAGAATAACTGATATTAGGTAAATATAAATAGGCTTCTAATAATTATAATACATTGAAAAGGAAGAGAAGCATATTAAAAGTGAAACAATATCACCAGCCTAATTGAGTAGTGGAAGTGAGTTAACAGTCCAATAATGCAGTATAAATTAAAATGCCATGAAATCATGATAATATAATAACACAGTCTAAATAAGATTCAGTAACAGTAATATTTCAGACAAAAAGCTTCTTTAAGCTAGTTCTATCTAAATTGCACATAAAAACTACATTAAAGGAACATTATTAAGGTTGCAAAGTCAAGCACTCAAAACAAGTTAGGGAATGCTAGAATTAAGTTTTCCTGTCCAAGTTTAATTTGACCACCCTGTGTGTGGGCATTTTAATACGGTCTTTAATTAAATGATCATATGCAATTTTTTTCCTACAGGACACATGCCTCTTTCAGCTAATTAAAGTGCACTGAAACCTTACTTCTCATTTTTTTCCTAGTAGTTCAATACTTTGCAAGTTCAATAATGCTGTTTCACCACAGTTTGTGTTTTTACACATGTATGTGTGTTCAGGCACATGTGAGAAAGCAATTTCTTAGGTTTAAAAAGAAAAAGAAAATACTTGAAAAATGAAAATCTCCTACCAGGGGTATCCTGTGGATTGTCGGCAGTGTATGAACCCTTAAAATCAACACATACATCTGTATCAGTTGAGTCAAAAGTTGAATGAATAGCCATAGTAGGTTGTCATCCACTTTGTGTCATCACAAAAGGATACAACACACACTTTGCAATATGTTCTACAGACATTTTTAGCAATCCAGGAATGAGGCGATTCAATTTTCTTAACTTTCCTTTCAAGACCTGTAGGGCAAGTGTTTCTTTTATTA